>NC_136985.1:11359957-11674957 GCF_032717465.1 Coenobita brevimanus
TTGATAGATCGAGAAGAACGATGGCCGTGTACAACAGCGGCTATAGAACGACCAGAAAGGAAGCTAGCGATGAAGGCACAGATAGAAGGATAGAAACCGTAGGAGGGCAGTTTGGAAATTAAAGATTTATGCCAGACTCGATCGAAAGCCTTTGAGATGTCAAGTGCAATGGCAAGGCTTTCGCCAAAGTCCCGAAAGGAGGATGATCAGGAGTCTGAAAGGTAGGTGAGAAGATCGCCAGTGGAGCGTCCCTGACGGAACCCATACTGACGATCAGAAAGAAGGCTGTGATAGGAGAGATGCTTTAAAATTTTTCTATCAAGAATTGACTCGAAAACTTTTGAGATACAGGATGTTAAAGCAATTGGACGATAGTTAGAGGGTTGGGAATGGCCACCCTTCTTTGGGACTGGCTGAATGAGAGCAAACTTCCAGCAAGAAGGAAAGGTACAAGTTGATAGACAAAGGCGAAAGAGTTTGCCTAGGCTGGGTGTAAGCACAGAAGCAAAGTTCTTGAGAACCATAGGAGGGACTCCATGAGGCCCATATGCCTTATTAGTACTGAGGCCTGTGATGGCAGAAAATACATGAGATGACGAAATTTTAATGTCAGCCATGAGGAGGTCAGAGGGGGGAAGTGATGGAGGAACAGCACTGGATTCACTGGAATCGTCTAAGATGGAATTGGAGGAGAAAGTCTGACGCGGCCCTAAGGAATTCACACTCAAGGCAATTCATTGTAACGAAGCCTCATTTTAGCGACTAAGGATTTTCGTAAGCAAGGAACTCAGCTTTATTAAGCCCCATTTGGTGTTTCAGTGTAGCTTCCTAAGGATTTATCACGCAAGTTATTAACCCTTGCGAATCCCTACATGGTACCTGACTTTATAAAAATCCCGTATAGTCCATATGTTTACTACATTTGTGAATGTTCAGTACTGTAGGTAGGTTTCCTCCTTAGTAGTCGTGAGCCACAGTGGCAGTAGTTACTTATATTTTTAAGAGTTTAATTAAAGATTCTGAAATACTTGATGTCTTTATCTGAAGCATCTGCTTCATTGATACTGTTGTTGTTGTTGTTGTTGTTGTTGTTGTTGGTGGTGGTGGTGGTGGTGGTGGTGGTGGTTCATAATGGTGGTGATGATTTTGTTGTTGTTGCTGTTTTTGTTGCCGCAGGTTCATCTGAATATGAACTCAACTGAATTTTAAAACTGTCCTTTTATTGAGATCCAGCATTGCCATTTCAGGGGACGGGCTGTTAAGGGACGTTTATAGGAAGGCAATGAAACTGCCCAATTATATCGATGCCACATCATGAAGACTTCCTTCTTTAATACCTCTCGATAATAGGCTTGTCATATGTCAACAAAACACTTCTATCTTGCTGTACTTTCACCAATTCAATGCATGAAGGGTGAAGAATAAAATACACATTTGTATTTACTGCTATAAATAAAATGGTAAAAAGTACGTTAAAAATTAGGGTCATGTCGCTTTCACTTTATAGTATATTCATTGCCTAAAAGTAGCAAGAATAGTTAATGTTAAGACCTTTCTGTTACGAGCTGTTACAGAGAAAAAAATAATAATAATGTGACTTAATTCGTTTTTATTTTTTCTGATGCTGACTTTAAATACACCTCATAAGAGTAAAAGGACTTGTGAACTAGTTGTTTCTTCTTTGGACTAAAAATGCAATATTAATACACTGTGTAGGCTACCCCTGGACGCCATTTCTACATTATTCATGTTTCCTGCAGATAATTACTAATATTATGAATGCAACAGTAATGATGACCTAAGGATGAAGAGGCCAGATACTAAATTATGTTACGGCTTGCTTTATGTCAATAAAAAATCTCCCATCGGGAGTCATATGTGAAATTACTCAGTCTAATATTTGTTTCGTAGGTCCAGGTGTATGTGAAGGGTGAGGCTCCGACACCAGCAGCCTCTCCACTACAAAGGCCACACTGGCCAGGGTGATGCCCACCAGGAGAAGCAGCAGAGGTCCCTGCATATGGAAAATAGACAGACTCCTGAAATTAGTTTGGCTGTGTTCTGTTCCATCCTGCCCTTGCTGTTTTATTTCTTCCCTCTGTTTCACTCGACTTTCACGTGCAGCGGCTTCCATTGTTTCCTTTTTCCACTGCTCATATAGACCAGCCTGAAAACAGACAGTTGCAGTAGTGAGTCGTGGAAGAACCTAAAATAGCCATCGTCAGGTCCCATTGTAGTGAATGTTGTAGTTTTTAGGTAAACCTCATAGGAATCTCTTGACCAACAGTGTTATAACATTGTTATTTACTCTTCTGTATTCTAATGCATTGGACATACTGAATTTATGCATAGTCACTCATTATATGCATAGCGGTACATGCACAGCGTATAATGACAATACAACATGTTAAGAATCGATTTAACAACCTGTTCTACAACTCTGATAAAGCAAAATCATTAAATATAATGCATCGATCTAGGCTGGTCACTCCTGTCTCATTCAAAGAAAAGTGTCTGTTCGGGCTATAACTAAGGCAACTGCTAAGAGTACTGTACCGGTCCCTCGTACTCAGTGGTACCATCACCGCATTTTATCGGGCTGTTTGGACTATTCTGATATACCGTAACGTGGCCTAAAACAATGTGGTCGCTGCTGCTTCCTACGTAGCATGCTTTTGAACAGTCAGGCCACGCTGGCATTAACTACTTCTTTATTTTATTGTTAGGAACTCACTCTTCGTCCCCAATTTATCCTTTTTATACTCTGTGGAAAATGGGAGTCTATGAGAATGAGAGGGCAAGAGAGGGAGTATGTCTGATGATAAGCAAGAAGTGGAAGGAGAATATAAGAGAGTATGGAACAGTGGGTGCAAGGATTGTATGGGTGAGGATGAAAGTAGGTATACAAGCATGGGCAATTGTATGTGTGTATGCCCCAACAGAGGATCGAGTGGCAAGAGTGAAAGATGAGTTTTGGGCGAGAGTAGAAGCATGTAAGGACAAGTTTGAGAGGAGCGAGAGAGTGCTGTTGATTGGAGACATGAATGGCAAAGTTGGGAATGTACGAGTGGATGGAGTGGTTGGTCAGTGGGGTGTGCCAGCTGAAGCAGATGGGAATGGTAGTGCTTTGGTGGCCATCTGTGCTTGTAAGGGGTTGGCAATAGCCAACACCTACTTTCGTCATAAGATGATCCACCGGTATATATGAAGAGTAATGAGGAGGATGGATGGTGAACTTGTTGAACGAAAGGCAATGCTAGACTACGTGTGTGTGGATGAGCGAATGAGAAGACAAGTGTTGGATGCAAGAGTGTGGAGAGGGTGGGGGAATGGAGTCTCGGACTATCACTTAGTGATGGCCAAGGTAGAGATGCAAAGAAAGTGGTTGAGGAGACGAAGAGGAAGACACGAGGAAGCAATTTTAGCTCCTGTGAGAAGAGTGGAGAAATTGCAAGATAGTGAGAAAATGACAGAGTATAAGAG
The DNA here is from genome assembly GCF_032717465.1 of Coenobita brevimanus. Taxonomy (NCBI): domain Eukaryota; kingdom Metazoa; phylum Arthropoda; class Malacostraca; order Decapoda; family Coenobitidae; genus Coenobita; species Coenobita brevimanus. The sequence goes on from NC_136985.1 coordinate 11,363,441, forward strand.
CATAGTGGAAGAATGATTGGGAAGGTATGAGCTAGAGCAGATGGAAGGGGTGGAAGACATATGTAAGATATTCATAGAAGAGATAGGCGCAGCGTGTGAGGCGGATTGTGGAGTGAGGAGGAGATGCAAGGGTGTGCAAGGGACAGCATGGTGGAATGATGAGGTGAAACGAGCTGTGGAACAAAAGAAGAAGGCATATAGTGAATGGTTGGCGAGTAGAGGTAGGGGAGAAGATGAGAGAAGAGAGAGGTATATGTAAGCAGGAGAAGGGAGGTTAAGAGACTGGTGAAGGAGAGTAAGAAGTAAGTGGATGAAGAGTTTGGGAGGAATCTGAGTGTGAAATGAAGGGAGAGTAAGAAATTGTTTTGGAAGGAGGTAAAGAAAGTAAGGCAGTGTGAAAGGGGAAATAGTAGGGGAGTGAGAGATAGGAATAATAGATTGTTGGTGGAGAAGAGAGAGAAATTGAGGAGATGGAAGGAGCACTTTGTGGATTTGTTGAATGTAGAGAGTGAGAGCAGTGTGAGTATAAGTGGTTGGGGAATGGCTGGGAGAAGAAGAGATGAGAGGAGGGAGGAAGAGATCAGTAGGGCGGAAGTAGTGGAAGCGATGAAGATTAAGTTGGGAAAGGCCCCAGGAATTGATGGAGTGTGTGGTGAAATGCTTAGGTATGGGGGTGAGATTGTTGTGGAGTGGATATGGAAGTTGTGTAGATTGGCTTGGGAAGAGGGAAGGGTTCCAGAGGACTGGAAATCAGGTATAATTGTTCCTTTATACAAAGGAAAAGGGGAGAGAGAAGTATGTGGTAACCATAGGGGTATTTGCCTTCTTAGTGTGACTGGTAAAATATATGGTAGAATACTCATTGATAGGGTTAGGCATATGACAGAGGAGCTAGTTGGAAAAGAACAAGGGGGATTTAGGAAGGGAAAAGGGTGTGTAGATCGGATATTTGTTCTAAGATGTTTAGTGGAGAAGTATCTAGAGAAGGGAAGGAAATTGTATGCTGCCTTCATGGACTTGGAGAAAGCTTATGACAGAATAGATAGGCAAGGTATGTGGAAGGTATTAAGAATATATGGAGTGGAGGGGAAATTGTTGAGTGCTGTGAAGAGTATATATGTACGAGGGAGCTAGGGCTACGGTGCGAGTGGATGGTGAGCTGAGTGAGTTCTTTTATCTCAATGTGGGACTGAAACAGGGTTGTGTGATGTCTCCATGGCTGTTTAATATATACATGGATGGGGTTGTAAAGGAGGTGCAAGGAAGGGGGGATAGTTCTAATGAATGAGGGTGAGATTTGGAAGCTTCCGGTGTTGCTGTTTGCTGATGATACAGTATTGTTGAGTGAAGATGAATGGGTGTTGCAAGGTTTGGTGAATGAATTTGGGACAGTGTGTAGGAGGAGGAAGCTGAAAGTTAATGTAAACAAAAGTAAAGTTATGGTGTTTGAGAGGAATGAAGTCACAGAGTGTGCAGTGAGGTTGGATGGTGAGGATATGGAGAATGTGAGTGCATTCAAGTACTTGGGTAGTGTGATGAGTAAGGATGGAACTTTGGGGGATGAAGTGCGTGAAAGGGTACAGCAGGGAAGGAAGGTTGTTGGTACACTGAAAGCAGTGATGAGAAATAGGGAGGTGAGTATGGAAGTTAAGATGTCACTGCATGATAGTATTGTGATCCCTACCCTGACGTATGGAAGCGAGGCGTGGACCTTGCAAGAGGGGAACAAGTCAAGAGTGAGAGCAGTGGAAATGAGTTACTTGAGAGGAGCATGTGGAGTGACGTGGAGGGACAGGTTGACAAATGAAGAAGTGAAGGAACGTTGTGGGGTAGATGTGGATGTGGTTGAGAAGATTAGGAGAAATACACTGAGGTGGTTTGGACATGTGGAGAGAATGGAGAATGAAAGACTGACTAAGAGGGTGTATGTAGGTGAGGTGGAGGGAGGAAGAGGAAGGGGTAGACCGAGGATGAGGTGGAGGGATGGAGTTGAGAGGTATATGAGGGAGGGGGGGGGTGAGTTGGGGGGAGGGTAGTCAAATGGTGGGTGACAGAGCGACTTAGAGGCGTTTTGTTTGCAGCCACCCTTTGCGGGATTAGGGCATCGGGCTATACATAGATAGATAAACATAAAATGGTATGGTGCATGTGAATCGTACAAATACGATAATTAGCGCATTATTTCGGAAAATTAAAAAAGATATCTTAGTGCAATGAATGAGATCCTATAATTTTTAATGCTGGAAAATAATCTATATTATATACTGTATAATGCATCTGAAAAGAATGTTTGCTACATTGTTACAGGGTGAAAATATAAAAAGGCACTTTTTTAATAATATGAATGCTAATTTATTTTCAAGTTACATTCAGTAAAAATATGTAAAACACTGGTGTTTAATCACTGAATGGAGTCTATTTTGGAACAGATTATCTCTTTTAATTCATATAGCTTTCGTTCAAACATGAACCACATCACATTACCTGTATACAGGTAAATGCCAACAATCCTCAAAATTCTTAATCTTTTGATTTAAAGCATTTTTTTCATGTTTTGAACTTTTGATGATAATTCTTCGGTACATAGGCCTATATAGGACTAACGTGGTTTACAGAGCCGTCTGATATATTCCCATGTTACTGGGGGATACAGGTATAAATTTCAATGAATAACACGCCTGGGCTACATTTGAAGTATATGTCACGTTTTCAAGGGCCACCTGCCACGGACTGACATAACTGTTTACACACCTACTCCTACGGGCACATGAAAAGCCACTAGAACAGTCCGTTAACACTTCTTGCAAAATCCGTCATTTATTAGTTAATGCTGATAAAATGTCTGTATAAAGCATTACAAATGCCTGTGCATGACAAATGCATATTTTACTCATCAAAGAAAACTTCATCTGTTATGCCACCCAGATGAAGCCATGTTATAAGCAGAGTTCAATGATTTTCGCCCATAAGGTCCCTGGGAAAACACATTATAGGAAATGTTTCTTAACCCCTTAACCGCGGGGCATCACTTTCGTGATGCTTGGGAGCAAGGGATCATACCGCGGGGCGTCACTTTTGTGATTCTGTGTTATTTTGAATTCGCCCGGGCTTTCAAGTGGTACTGCCAATGTCCAACACTAATCAGCACTCCTAATCTCATCTGTACTCCCATCCATTGTTGACAATTTAGCCACTTCTCCCCGTTCTTGACTCCCCTCCCTACCTTCCCTCCATTACCCTATCCTCTCGCCTGCCCGGCCATGCTACACTAAGTAAATTTTCTCTGAGAGTCCCTTACACCTGGAATTGGCTAATTATCACCTGACAACACCTCACGTGCACTCGTTCGCTAATTTTTGCTGTTTATTTCCCCTTGAAATATGCTGTATAATCTATTCTCGTAATAAAAATATATATAAGGAGGGAAGGGAGAAGCCTAAGTGATACTTACATTCACCTGCAACTATCTTATTTATTATGTATTGTCTAGATTTCCTGACAATCATTTCATAGCTATATATTAGGAGGTCTCACAAGGCTGACGTTGGCAGTATTGCACTCTCCCTAGGCAGTAGGCAGGCAGGCCACCAGTATCAGTTTAATGTCGTCTTTCAAGATGAAAGTAAGTCAGATTCGCGCCTGCTAAATTCCGCCGCTTTTTAGCCCCATGCAAAGGGCCCTGTGACATCTACCCCCTATTAAACCTCGTGTGGAAAGAGGTAAAGGGCTGACAAATGATAGAGAGTGACTACGACCTTTCTGGTGAGTAAAACAGTGCAAGTGGAAATGTAAATAATTTGTAAATAATGTGTAAACAGCAAGTGAAAGCAATGAATGTAAATATAAGTGAACAGTGGAAAATAGTTTTATAAGTTACTGCAAGTGACAGTGCCTAACACAGTGTAAATAAAATAGAAATGTAAATAATGTAAATAAAATAGAGAACGTAAATAGAAATGTAAATGAGTAGTAGTATAAGAATACGAGTATATATACTAGGAGTAATGAAAGTGAAAGTTTCACGCTAACATGTATGAATACTATGAGTTATGAGAGTGAAGGTGAAAGTGACATTCACTCTCAACGCTAGTATACAGGACGAGAAAGTGAATGCTACGTATTTTGCTGAAAGAGAAATTGAATGCCTACAGTGACAATAAACTACTATTACTGAAGGAAACTTATGGATAAAGACTGTAGATATATAAAAGTGTTATATAGTAATAGAAATATAAACTGTGAGTGTTTTTATGAATAACAAATGTCAGAACATCAGCGGCAAACAATCGCAAGTGGGAAGGTCATATACTCGCTCGTAGTTTTCATTGCTTTCACAGTGTTTTTTTTTTTTTTGGAGTATGGATTCCAAATATATGAGAATCATAGAATAGTGTTTCTAGTGATAATATCAGGCTTTGGTAATCATATTACGGGTTGTCGGGAAGTGTAAAGTGGAGACTTCGTTACCCAACTTCAGAGGTCTCCACAAGTCCTACGGTACTCGACGAAGGCTCAACAAACACACCAGGAGAAAGCTGAAGGTATGTCATAAGCATTTGTGATTTTAATAATCTAGGATTAATAACTGATTTTTGGCAAATATTTTTAGAGACACTGTCGGAGCGCGAATATGCCCGCGGGAGCCGCAGGTCAAAGGAAAACAAGCCCGCGGTTAAGGGGTTAAACAAACACAAAGAGAGAGAGGGGGGAGGAGCTTTCCAAGAAGTAGTACCACAGAAGGTCTTACGACCTGTACCTCAGAGGTACCATGAATGAATTTACCAGATATAAGTTGTTACTCACTTCGTGTGACGAAAGTATAGCAGAGATAAAGGCTCTCTCCACCCACCTCCTCCCCCTGCGGAACGGGCACGTAAAAGGAAGTACACCTAACCCGAGAGAAAAAGGACAGGCTATGAAATTGGAAGAAATATTCAATGAACCACAAAGTCAGGTCTGGCATAACCCTGAACTGCTCTGTTGACAAAGTGTCAGCTACCTGTGCTGGAAGATGATTCCAGATACAACACATCTTATACGTGAAAAAAAAAAATGCCTAACGTATCATGTGGAATCATCACTGCAGGGGTATTAACCGATTCAGAAGGAGCAACAAGGCTGTTTAAATAAAAGTAACTTAGTCACTGGGTAGTGTTGAGAGGAAAATAACACAATACCATAAGTAGATCAGTTATATATCCGATTTACAACATGGTTTTCTCTTCACATGCTGGTTATTTAACATAATTCTGGTATTAGAGTTTGATATTCATACTTCTTCCTAACACACACTGTTACCAGACCAATAAACGGAGTTGGATGCTACAGACAAGTAATGATTTTTATCGTCTGGTTTTAGCAAGGCGAGGCTATAGATTTTGTGTGTGTGTGTGTGTGTGTGTGTGTGTGTGTGTGTGTGTGTTCTTACCTAGTTGTATGTTCACAGGAATGAATGAAGCTCGTACTGTCCCTGTTTTGAAACATTTTTAAATTACATGTCTTTAAATTTATGAATTATTTTGGCACACTATTTCATTCGGTAGTGCAGTCCACTGATCAACTGCTCTATTTGGGAAACTGAATTTCCTTACGTCTTTATTAGCGTTTTGTACAGTTTTCTGCAGTGTCCTCTTAATGTTGCTTTCCAATAGGTTATGTATCCATTTTCTGTAATGCATTGATATAACAGTCATGTCTCCTCTTTTCCTCCTCTCCTGTAATGTTGGTAGGTTTAATTTTTCGAGTCTTTCTTCAGAGCTTGGGTCCCTTAACCCGCCCCGTCCCGTCGACGTATGGGTACGTTGCAACGATTTGCATTTGCCAGTCCCGGCGACGTACCAGTACGTCATGCAATTGCAAGGTCCCTAATTTGCACAATTTTCAATTTTCGCGCATGATTTTTCGTATGTATACACGGGACACCTTCCTCTATTCCTCTACAAGATGCCAAGCAGGGACAATGCCTTACACCGCATAACCTCCCCCCTCCCCCCCTCACGCCATTGTCTTGGCAATTCACCTGTTACCAGTGATCTGGCTAGTAAAGATATTCAGGGCCAGAGTGATTCCCCAATCGATGACAATGTGGAGGACAATGTTTACATAGCATTAGAAGAAGAAACAGCCAGAAATAATGATCAGGTAATGTGACAAAAAAAGGTCAGGTATGGTGATTAGTTAGTGAGTGAAACAATGCTTATAATGCCTTTATTATTGCTTGAAAACCAATATACTCTCATACTACATATACATTCGTACCAAGTAAATAAATAAATACCGTTTATGAGTGGATAAAATAGTTACCCTCCCATTGAACTCGTTTTCTTTGGTGCCAGCCTGTTAGAAAACCCAGTCAGGTAAGGAGGAACTCCTACCTGGATTGGGTATTTTAAACCTCAGGTGAGCGATTTCTCTATGAATTTTCGATGTTTCTCACCAAAAGCAAAGGTTTTAGCCAAAAAATTTTTTTTCGAAAATACCTCGGGACTGGGGGATGTCGGAGGTGCGGAAAACCTCGGGACATGACGGGTTAAACTTGGTGCCCATCTTGTAGCGGACATTTGTACCTTTTCATTCTTATCTATGTGTTTTTTTGAGTTGTGGATTCCAAACTACTGATGCATACTCCAAAATTGGTCTAATGAATGCTACTATCTCTCTCAGCATGTCTTCATTTATATATGTGTATGGTACCCTCATATTAGCAAGTAGAGTGTACATGTTCCTTACTTTTTCATTTATGTGGTCAGCCAGTGATAGTCTGTTATTGATAATCCTGCCTAAATGTTTTTCCCTTTCTGATGTGTGTAGGGTTGAACTTACTAATTTATAGTCCCAGTCTGGTCTTTTTTCACTTTTTACCAAATTTTATTACATAACATTTGACCACATTGAATTTCATTTGCCATCTATTGCTCCATTCATGAAGCTTATTTAATTCCTCTTGTAGCTCTATGCAAGAGTCTGTGTAATTTCCCTTTGTATTTTTTAATCATCAGCAAACATGTTTAGGTAGCCTCCATTTCCAGTGTTGCTGTTTATGTCGTTTATATACCGTACTGTATACTAAAAACGTAATTGGTGCCAGCACCGAGCCCTGTGGAACTCCATTTGTCACTTCTCTCCATGATGAGTAATTTCCCCTTAGCACTGTTCTCATTTCCCTTTTACTTAGAAAATCTTGCATCCAGTCGTACAGTTTACCTTGGATTCCTCCTTCATTGTACAGTTTCCATAAAAGTCTTTTGTGTGGTACTCTGTCAAATGCTTTCTTGAAATCCAAATATATGCTGTCTACCCAGCCATCTCTTTTCTGTATTATTTCTGCAACTCTGTCATAGTTACTTAATAGGTTGGTAACACATGATTTTCCCTCTCTAAAACCAAATTGTCTTTCAGTTATCATATTGTGTTTTTCCAGGTGATTTACCTAAATTCTTTGTATCACTTTTTCTGACATCTTGTTTACGACGCTGGTCAGTGATACTGGTTTGTAGTTAAGTGGATTTTGTCTCCTTTCGTGAAACGGGGCACAATGTTTGCTTTCTTCCGGATATTAGGTAGCTTTCCTTGTCTTAAGGATTCTTTGAATATTAATTGTAATGGACTGCTTAACTCTTTTGCCATTCCTGTAATACCCAACATGAAATCTCGTCAAACTTTTCCCCTGTCTAATTTCCTCATCTCTTCCTGGACCTCATGTTTTGTTGTACGTATATTTGTTAATATGTGTGGGAATGCTTGTTTGTCTTCATCTCTCGCAAATCTACTTTCTTTAGTAAAAACTGACTGGAAGTTTATGTTTAGTACTTATATATCTTCTTCACTGATATAGATTTCCCCTCATCCATGGTGGATGGTACTTTAACTTTTGATTTGCTTCGTATGTAGCTGTAACACAATTTCGGCTGATCTGTACATTTATTTACAATGTCTTCCTCATACTACCTTTGAGTTTCTCTCCTTATCCTTGTATAATCATTTCTAGCCTGTTTGTAGTTGTTATATGCTCCCTTACTTTTATGTCGTCTGTATCTGATCCACAGCAAATTTCTTTTCTCTTTTGCAGTTTTACAGTCAGAATTAAACCAGTTCTTTATTCTTATTACTGTGTCTGTGTGCAATGAGACATAATTATGGACTCCTGTTTCGTGTAATTCACAGATTTTTTTATATATAACCTTTATATCTTGTCCTCTTAGCTCCTTTTCCCACTCTATATCGTTGGAATACTTCTTTAGGTCATGATAGTTTCCATTTTTTTTAGTTTAGCCCTTTTTTTGTAATTTCCATTACCTCTAACAATATCATATGCTATACTGAAATTGTAATTTAGTACTGTATGGTCGCTTTTGCCGAATGGCGGGTGACAGATTATATTGTCAGTTTCATTTTCATGCCTAGTAAATATGAGATCTAATAATGACGGGTCTTCTGATCCTCTTTTTCTGGTGTTCTCCTTTACATATTGTGATAGAATGCATTCCTGTATAAGATCCAAATGCTTTTGATCCCAACAACTTTCATGGCTTTTTACATCTAGTGTATTCCAGTGTATATATCTGTAAAAATCTCCCATTAGTAAAATTCTGTCAGATTTTTCCTCCATTCTGTATAGTAGGGTTCTTAAACTCTGAAATGTCTTCTCTGCCAGGTCTTCATATTCACCTCTGTCCCATGAGTTTGCCTTGGGTGGCATATATATATTTGCCACAGTTATTAAACCTTCTGATGCCCTAATCTCTACTGCAACTAATTCAACTGATGAGGGTATGTCTATTTCTATCTCTTTTACTTGGAGTCTTTTCTCTCTTTGTATCATAACTCCTCCTCCTTTCTTAAAATTTCTGTCTCTTCACCAAATATTGTACTTATCCAAATTTTAAGAGTCGTTTGATATCCCTGAGGTGAATTTTGTTTCTGTTATACAAATAATATGATGCTCATTTTCTATTATATAGTCTTTTTTCTTTGATAATTTGGATAGCATTCCAACTACATTTGAGTACATTAACTTAGGCATTTTGTTCACATATTTGACATTGGCTGAATCTACACTCTTGCTTTTATTTACTCTCTGACATATACACAGTACTCACACACTGTATATATGTCAGTGGATAGATGAATACATTACTGAACGACAAAGTATGGTATTTTATATCCTTTATTAATTAATTAATTTATTTATTTCATTAGGGAGATCATTTATTCATTTGTAACATGTATCAGTTTCATAACAATACAGTTAAAAATTAGGGCAGGGGAATGATATGACTGTAATCATTTTTCAATGCCACACAAATCACTGAGTGAGGAATGTGGGGAGCGTGAGGCCTGGGCGGGTGAGAATGAAATGATGGGAAACAGTTCATTCAGAGCGGTCAGGCGTGATGAACGACTATTGGCATTCCGTATGCCATAAAAAAAAAAAAAAAATCTAGTATAACTTGAAGTGTCATTTTTTTACGAAATGAATCGCAGATGAATGCTCTACAATATTCTATAATCATTGCCGAAATGTTTATATGTCTTTGAGTAAATGATCATTGAAAAAATAAGTGAATGATAAAATATGGTAATTCTTTTTTTATATATTTTTTTTCGTTCATTAGGAAGATCAAACAACAAATTGTTGTGAAAAGAAATATAGCAAATTCTATGGATGGACTGAACCAACGTCGAAAGGATGTGAGCGGTTGATTTCACTTGGACGAATCCTGAGTCAAAAGAGTGTGAGCGGTTGATTTCACTTGGACGAATCCTGAGTCAAAAGAGTGGGAGCGGTTGATTTCACTTGGACGAATCCTGAGTCAAAAGAGTGGGAGCGGTTGATTTCACTTGGACGAATCCCGAGTCAAAAGAGTGGGAGCGGTTGATTTCACTTGGACGAATCCCGAGTCAAAAGAGTGGGAGCGGTTGGGTTCTTCACCGGGCCCCCGTGTATGAAAGGATTTATTTTGTTAGCATTTTTTGATAACTCTTCTACAGTGTTCACACTTTCCGGGGCCTTGACCTGTTTCTCTAATATTTCCCTGTGCCTGTATTAATAAAAATTTCTAGGAGTACTCCTAAAATTACTACTAAAAGTGGTTGTAGCTGAGAGTTGCTTCTAAAAGTTCCTCTTAGGAGGACTAGTAGTAGTAATTTCGCTCCAACCATCCAGTGTTACCAACACAAAGAATCTTTGCTTAATATATTTAAAAAACTACCATTACATATCCTTAGAGTATCAGTAAGTAGTTTAAAAATTAAAAAAAACTAGTTTTTATATATAGAAACAACATCTGTTTGATCATATGTTATGATTCGTTACGAATGTCTATAAAATGGATAAAATGTAAACACATCGTGTGGTCAGCTGATCGTGCCTGCTACCATCGGGGCATCGTGTGTACATGGTACAGTGACCATCAACAATGGCACAATTTCAAGATACCACGGCTGCAGATAAATTCAGGAGAAAGAGAAACTGGACGGAGGAAGCGTGTCTCGTGCTGGCAGAAGGCATTGGAGAAAGAAAAAGAATTATAAAAGGGAAATTCGGCCCGGGGAACACTTCGGACATGAAAAAGCAGGTATGGGCTGAGATTGCAAATGCCGTGAATGCTGCTTACTCTGAATGTTCATGCTGTGGTAATTTTTCCTATTCACATACACTTCTTCATACTGGTTTGGTGCCACAATTCGTATGTGGGTCCCATAAATCACACCAGCTACTCCAGGAAAGCCAGCAATTCACCTGAATTTTCTTTCAGTTGTTTTTAGTTCAGGGAGTGTACGAGGGAACTTCACAAACCTCTTAACAATGTGTGGAGCAGTTAGAGCATAGAGTGTTTCCGTTATCACATTGCTCACTGATGGCTGCGATGGTCCACAGTCATCACAATTACACTGCTGCATTTTTCCAGTTGCAAGGTACCTTAATAGTAACAACACTTTCATCTCGGGTGTGAGAGGATGGTTTCGATGTGTGGGCCTTTCCAATACATATCTTACTAAATCAGTAATAAACAGAATGCCCTCACGATCGAAACGGTACCTTCTTCCAAGTACTTGATCATCATAATCCATGAATTATCAGTGATGACTATAGATTTGTTAATCCCATCCGTTTCCTTTATCAGCCTTGGGTTCTTCCGTATGATGTCTTTCACCTCTTTTGTCATGGCTTTTGTTTCAGCCTTGTTTTTTTAGATCTTGACTTGTTTTGGCTACCTCTGCCCGTTTATGTTGTACTTCCTCTGTATAGTTTCTCATAATTTAATTCGCCTGAGTTATCTTATCATTGTCTCTATTCTGCTCTATCAGATCACCTGCTTGTCTAATTATGTCTTTATCATCATTGTACTCCTCCAAAACTCTTTCATGGGTGACTACTGTATTTCCCATTTCGTTCACTTCCTCAGAATGTCTACCTCAGCTTGTAGGTCACCTACATTATTGGTGCATCTTTTCTGTTAAATTCCTTTACCAGTTCCTCATTTTTCCCCTTTTGTTGGCACAGTTCCTTCCTTATTTCATCCAATTCCAGTTTGAAAGTTTCTTCCAATCTGTTCACTTTCTCAGCTAATTTATTAAATGTAACCAGTTCCTCCAGGTCTGTGTAGTCATCATTTTGTTTTATAGTGTTTCCCTTCCTCTTACCTAGTTGCACTTCTTGAAAGTACGCCATCTTATAGAAATATATTTTCTACTTACAGTTTAGCATCTCCGTTCCGTCAGTGTTGGAATTTACCCTGGTCTCGTCTGTTTACCCGACGCAGCTCCTGTCGTCTGCTAACACAGCAAACTCCTCAGGAAGTATATCAAGTGTGTGTGTGTGTGTGTGTTCCCGAAATATCTAAAAGTTTTGGAAGAATATTCACCAAACTATAATGAAACAACAATTGCGTGAATTGACACAAGTGATTAACTTTTGGTTAGGATTTGATCAAATGTGAATGAATACCAGCCGTCATACATCAAACTGCATTTTGGCGAATATCTTAGCAATAGATAGAGATATTTTCTTATAATTAGAGTCCAAGATATTTTGCCAGTGATTAGCATTTGGCCCCCAAATACTTTAGTTTTTTATTTCACTAAAAGTTTAAACAGATTTCACGTGATTTCTAAATTAAATCCAGTAAAAACCATTGTTACCCTGGGGTAACGGTTTGGCGCATTTTCAAAACATGAATAAGGAGGGAACCCCAGGTTGGGTCCTATGATCTTTGGTACTATGACATGATAGATGAATGGTAGTAAGTTAAGAACCTTCCCCACAAAATCCCATCTGCAGCAACTCAGGGTTTTGGAGGGTTAAGTGTAGCTGCAGAGTATGTCTTTCATGACATTCTTTAGAAGCTGCAGCAAAATTCTGTTATCATTTGCGTGAAGATACCCTGCCATGCCTCGTCCTGTAATAGCTGCTCCACAGTGGAACTGTTGAGGTGTTTGAGCAAATTGGGAGGAACTTCAACTGCCCGTGTCAGAGTTTCATCTTCTGTGTTTGCCTTCAGGAGACTATGGTCAGAAACAAGACTCTTTCTGCTCTAAGAGGATATACAGTTCTCCACTCACCAGCTGTTATGGACTGTGATACTCGAGGTGGCTGTCCTCTACTTTGCTGTAGCCTACTGTCTGGTCTCTCCTTCAGGCTGTAGCTGTTCAGTTACACCTGGGGAGGAGTTACATATTCTGTTGTCTTTATCTATCCCCCCCCCCCTTTCACGCCCCTCTGTACCATGACTACTTTATTCGTCAGCTTCCTAGGCCGTATGTTCTTCTTGGCGAGGTAAATCTTTGTCATGCTTTGTGGGGTGAAACTACAGTATTATACACCTTTGGTGATCTCCTGGCATCTACTGCTGAGGATTTGAATCTGGCTCCTCTGAGCACGGGAAAGCTGATACATTTCATGTACAAACTGGCATTCTATCTGTTATTTATCTTACATTAGTCTCCCGTGATTCTTCACTGAATTTTTCATGTGAGATTTTGTCTCATTTGAATGGTATTGATCGTTAACCCCTCTTGTGGTTAAAGCATGCAACTATGTGTTGGTGAAGTGTGTCCTTCCCTGGTGTTTGGGTTTGGCTGACTGGGGAGAGTCTGCAGAACACTATAGTCTTGACTGCAGTGTTCCCAACTTTCAAACGGGTGATGATGCAGAGCAGTATTTCACAACGACTGTACATCAGGCTAGCCTTTCTTTTATTCCATGAACGTCTGGAAAGTTTTGTAGGTGACATGTGCCTTGGTGGGATAAGGAATGTGCTTTAGGCCAGTGTGTTCATAATGTTGCTTGTAGGAACCTTAGGAAAAATAAAGATTTCTTTTAAACTCATCTTAAGAAAGCTTGTACCCTTTATAAGTGGGTTCTGAAGAATTCGTGTCAAACCTTGTGCAGAAGCTATGTCTTCTCAATCACCTTATCCACTCCTTTACCATTGATCAGGAAGAAGGTGATGAAAATAACGGGTAAGTAATTACCTTCTCCTCCCTTGGTGCTTAAAAATCAGGGATCTGCTTTATTCATGTCCTCTGAAGTAGCTTCAGCCCTGGTAGCTCATTTTTACATTGTTTTTTGTTCAGATCCCTCCAAACCATTCAGCTTATTCCGGCGTCAACAGGATAGGTTAGGTATTTCATTTCTGTAGACTGAATTGGATCCTTATGTTTTCTTTGCCGTCTGTGAACTCAAGGCTGCTCTCCAGCAGTGTAATGACTCTGCTTCTGGACTTAATGACATTCCTTATGATGTGATTTACCATTTGCTGTACGATAATCTATTTTCCTTAGTAATTTACAATAGGATAAGTATCCACTAATTGGGGGATGAGTATTGTTCTTCTATTTCCTAAGCCACTTAAAAACTATTTTGATGAGTCTAAGTATCGACCCATTTGTTTGACATCATGTGTATATTTACTGCTTGAGAAGATGGTTAGCGACAGACTAGTTTAGTAACTAAAGAAGATGTTTCTTTTCTCTGTGACAAAGAGGGTTTCATTGGATGAGATGTACAGTCGCCAAACTTTCACCTGGGCCACCTAGCCGCGAGATGTGGGTAACGGGTGCTGGCAACAGTGAACCTGTTTGTTCGTGTGTACATGCTCGGCGAAAGTTCGAATCATCAACTTTCTTCGTCTGTAATGAACCTCCATCGGAGTTCATCCCATAGATGGCTGAGTACGGAGTTGGGTGGGGAGAAAAATGTCTCAGGAATAAGGCGACTCTCCCATCGGCTCAGCCAGTTGCATGAAACTGGTCGCACGGAAAATTGTGTGCCACAGGTCACGCTGACCAAGACCAAATAAATATGACTATATTATATTTATAATAAGGTAATATTTATAATATTATGAAATAAATATATATACTATTATATATAATCTCAGGGGAGGATACATCACGTCGGTCGACTCATGACTAGCTGACTCGAGGCAGTAGGCTATTCTGCCTCAGTGAACGAGTTTCAACCTCCGACATATACAGTTCCTGTCTCTCCTCCTTCGTTTAAAGTAATATAATCCCAGTGAGTAATCCTGTAAAGAGTAATGACCTAACTTATTTAATCGTGTCTCGGATCAAGAATGGTATTTCAATAGGTTCAATCAAGACCAGCCCAAGACTAGCGAAATGCAAAACGAACAGACACCGGCATCTGTTTTTCTACCGTAAGGGCCGGTCTCACGATGGTTCTTCTCCCCAGTATTCAGTAGACAGTTTTTAGCCATGGGTTTATCATGTAATAATGAAAAAGAACACGTTTATTAATATGTGATATATGTAAAGATGCGGTCTTTTAGATTATATTATTTACTGTTTTCAGTACTCGCATTATCTAATACTTTCAAGAAGTTCCTTTGAAATTTTATCAGTAAAAAATTGTTGACTGAATATTGGGATGAACTCTGAGGTTCACTCACTGAGCTCTATAATATGGAGAGGCTTTCTCATGGGTAACACAGCATAATTTATGTAGCCGCCGTCAGGGCGGCGCTAGTGTAGTGGCAGCCATGTTACACCACGCCTGATGCCCGCGTTTTTGTACTGAGCTGCTCTGTGGGTTTTTGAAAGCAGCCGATGATTCCGGAAAATATAGTGCGATTGTCCACTGTGCAGCTTACGGATACAGAAATGGGCACAGGAATTCATCGAAGAGAGATGGCGCTACATTTCAAAGCAAGAAATATATCTTGTTGCTAATTCATTAACATTACTGCCCCCTGGGGTGGGGCGGGAAGATTCTTCCACAGTATCCCTGTTTTACACTCATTGGCTAAATGTACCCAATATAATTCGTTGAACTAGGCAGAAAAATAATCATAATCTATATATGTTTTTGTATTATATGCGACGAGTGTATCTTTTTTAATAACCACTGCTAAGTGGAAATATAGTATTTGTATTTGAATTTGAGTGCTGGTGTTCCATTATGGTGGCCAAACTCACACTCTTGCATCGGAGATAGCCTCTCCATTCTGTAGAGCTCAGTGGGTTCACTACGGAACACGAGAGTTGATGATCCGAACTTTCGTCGAGCATGTACACATGAACAAACAGATACACTGTTGCCAGCACCCGTTACCCACCTCTCGCGGCTAGGTGGCCCAAGTGGAAAGTTTGGTGACTGCACATTGGACTACCTCATCGGATCTGAGTCAGCAGTCTTTGAGGCTTTTGCATCTGGGCAACATCTTGTAGCTTTGTTCCTTGACCTTGAAAAGGCATATGATACAGCATGACACCATGGCATTTTGAATTAACTTCACAATTTTTGGCTGCAAGGTCACCTGCCATTGTTCCTTAGTGACTTCTAGTTGAACTGCAGGTTTCAGGTCCGAGTGCTGTCCTCACTCTGTCCTACGAGTTCAAGCCGAAGATGTTCCACAGAGGAGTGTGCTAAGTGTTCTTTTACATTTTTTTTTTTATGTGAGGAAGAAGGAACCAAAGGCAACGAGCCTGCAAAATTATTCCTTCCAAGAGAAAAACAAAATATAAGAGAGAGCCAAATTCAAGATCCGATCATTTCCAGAAGCCTGGACACACTGCATTAGAAAAATTGGAGATCATAGGAAGTAGGAAATACAGACAGAGGGAGACAGTTCCAGAGTTGACCTGTTGGATAAATGAAGGACTGGGAATAACGGTTAACTCTTGCATTAGAGAGTTGGACAGAAAAGGGATGAGAGTTTGCTGCTAGACGGGTGCTACGTGCCCATCGTAGGGGTGGAGGAATGCATGCAGACAGTTCAGAGGAGCAGTGACCATTGAAGTAGCAATAGAAAAGAGATAAAGATGCAACAGTGGGGCGAAGAGACAAAGGTTGAAGGGAGTCAGTAAGAGGAGGAGAGTTAATGAGGCGAAAAGCCTTTGACTCCACTCTATTGAGAAGAGCTGTATGTGGGGAGCCTCCCCACACATGAGAGTTGTACTCTACACAGGGGCGGATAAAACCCCTGTATAGAGTCAACAGCTGTGCAGCGGTAAAGAAGGAACGAAGTCGGCTTAGCACACCCAATCTCTTGGAAGCAGATTTTACAAGAGATGTAATATGATCTTTCCAAGACATGCCGTTACCATCAATGACATATTTGATTCCCTGCCACAGAGGGTGTCTTCTTCCTTTTATGTGGATGACCTAGTGATATGGTTTACTGTTTCCTAGATGTGTGCTACTGAAAGGAGGATGCAGTTGGTGCTGGAAAGGGTCGCCAGCTGGGCAGACTGGGGAGCTTTCCATTTTTCTTGAAGCATGAGTGTAGCAGTCCACTTTTATAGATTAAAGGGGCTGACGCCTGCTACAGTGCATGGAGAAGACTAAGTTTTTTGGCTTAACGTTTGACTGTCAGGTTACTTGAGTGTTACATTTGAAACTTCTCTGAGTGTCATGCATGGAAGCAATAAATTTGTTGAAGGTACTGTCTCTATATCTCACACCTAGTGAGGTGCTGGTCAGAGTACACTCTTTCACTTGTATCAAGCCTTATCGGGATCTAAGCTTGCCTATGGTTGTGAGGTCTATGCCTCCTGTGCTTTACTGCAGCTTAATGTCCTCAGTCCTTTGCATGATGCAGTTTTGTGTCTTGCCACTGGTGCTTTCATATCCTGCCCGATTCCTAGGTTGTGCAGGCTGATGTTCCTTCCTTTTGTGTACAGCACAAGTGGCTAATCAGTTGTTGCTGGAATCGTGTAAGATATATTCCAGAGTCATTTATTGCTGCTTGTGTATCATGGCAGTAATTTTTTCAGTATCATGTTTCTCATCCTCACACTCCACATTCCTTTGGGTACAGGGTTATGGGGGATTTGGGTCTCTCTGCATAGCCTGTCTGCCCCAGTCGGTTACAAAGAATTGCACCTTCCCGAGATGCAGGTGTTCAGGGATTTTTAGGATACTAAATCTTCTCTCTCTTCTCTGGCGCTTCATCAGCCGTCAGGTATTTTTGGAACATACCATTCACAGAGGCACCTCTCCCTGTATATAAAGATGGCTCAAAGCGACACACTCAATGTTTCTCATCATCACACTCCACATTCCTTTGCATACTGGGTCAACCCGATTATGAGAGATGTAGGTATCTCTGTAGTGTGTCTGTCCTGTCCAGCTCAGAAAAATCGCCCAATAGTGCCTTCCTAAGGTGCAGGCATGCATGGATTCTGAGGTTACGAAGCCTTCTGTCTCTTCTTGGGCTCTCCATCAGCTGTTTATGACATTCGTCGGTTCACAGAGAAACCGTCCTTGTATACACAGATGGTCCAGAGTCAGACACTGGTATCAGGTCTGGGGTGAATTTCCCAGATATTGTAAGGGCAGGAATTTGTCTAAATTCCACTAATTTTACATTAGAATTTAATTCAGCTCATCCCCTATCCTTTCCTATCTCGAGTAAGGCAAGGGTTCATGCGCATGTCAGTGTGGACGGCAATGAGATGGAAGATAAATTTGCCAAATCCGTTTCTTCTCGATGACCCCTGCCAACTGCCCCCTTCCTGCTTCCGATATGAGACAATACTTGAAGTATGTGATTCCTAATCGCTGGCAAACCCTGTAGGATGCTGTTGTTAATAATAAATTAAGGGATGTTTTTTAGAGGGTGTTAGTACCGAGGGTTCTCCCCTCCATGTCTTAGCGATTGGAGGTGGCTGTTGCCCTGTTACACACTGGGCACTCATGGCTTAGTCATGAGTTCCTAATGTGTGGCGGGGCTCAACCGTATTGTGCCGATTGCTTTGTTCCCCTTACTTTCCGTCACATGCTAGTCCTATGTCCGAGTCTGGGGGACCTGCGGTGGAGGTTTCTCCATAGGCATGGCAGGACGGATGGTTCCTTCTCACTGTCCTTCATACTTGGAGGAGCCTTTGGCTATCTGCTTGATATTCTTTTCTTAACCCATTTGCCCCCTAGTGTCCTCAATATAGGACGGAGGTGGGGCATTTCAAAATTTAATAAAGAAGGGAACCCCAGAGTAGGGATCTATGAGCTTCGCGACCATGTGCCAATAGGCGGAGGGCGGTAAGCTTAGTACACTGCCACCAAAATACCTCCCACAGGAACTCTGGGAGCTAGTGGGTTAAGGATGTGAACTTCTTACACCTTTTATAGTTGATTCATGATTGATTTACTGTGTTGTCTTTTTCCTTGTTAGAGGTATCGACTTTGTTTGAGTAGCCTACACATGTTTTAATGTTTATCCCGCATCACATAATCGAGCTGTTGCAGCGCCACAATTTTTATTTCCAATTATTCAGTTTAATTCTCTTGTTTTCTACGGAAAATTTTTATTCATCTCAGGATATAACTCTTGGAAGACTTGGAATTAGTGATGACTCGTTCACTGCTCGGGATTTATCAGCAACTGGGTAAAAGTGCTTCTAGGTTGCAAAATCAGAATATGTAAGACATCATCCTTGTGAAATAAATAACTTCTTTACTACAATGATATCTTTAAAAATATTGCTATCTTCAGTCATTGTTACTCAGATAAGGAGTGATTTCGTGTATAAAACATACTAAGCCATATGATAAAATTCTCTTACTCACCTGAGTTATAATCCTTAGACATTTATCAACCTGAGGTGTGTAGGGGGCATCATGAGGCACTGGCCAGGCTAACGAAAGCTGTAGCAGCTTTTCCTTGCCTATATACAAGGAGGAAGTGCCATCTAGTTTAGCAAAGTTCCGGGATATTATCAGCTGTAAGGTTAGACGGGCACCAAGATGGGCACTCCTGAAATAAACACAAAAAATAGTAAACAATAATAACCCAGACGCTTTTCCGCACCTACAAAGAGCATGAGGTATGATAAATAAGGTCGAAATATTCGATACTGGGAGAATAATGCAAAGCATGCCCAGTGGAATGGGCCACATAATTCAGTCCTCTGGAATCCTGGCGCTTCATCACATGCCAAACCATCTACACGTTTTTTCTCCTTCAAATTCAGCTGACAAATGCCTTTTGAAATGGCTGTTATTATTAAAAGGTAAAAAACGATAAGACCATATTCAGTATTAATAAACAACCTCATGCCCTTCACGTGAATGAACCACTTCTGCGAGTAAGGACATAAATAATGGTTCATTTAGGCTCAAACCAGGAAATATTTATTCAGATGAGAGACATATGGACAATGAAAGGATTAAACAATGGCTGCACAACATCTCTTTTTTTTTTTTTCCTTTTGAAGTCTTTCATTTTCAAAGTTTCTCTTAATTCCTTTACTTGTAGGACGCATTTCCTATTTAGTTGTACTTAAAGTCAGATCACTGTATTCAGCCTAATATGAAGGGATTATTGAAAGCTGTATCTGGTTTTCATCCTCTAAAGGTCTTCAGTATAATCGTGTGGGGATCGTAAGATTTTAACATAAAGTATTTGGTGAACAAATGTAGCATGAAAACTAACCTGGACTGTGGCGATTTAGTCCACAGTTTCTTCGTTTAGAGGTTTCTGTCACTATTTCACCGAATATTTTATTGCAAAGGGAAAAAATCACTTATAAACGTGTCGTATTTTCTCTCTGTAATAACTGACAGTAATGCCAGATAGTACTCTAAGTTCACTCTGAATGACATATAACAGACTCACTTCATATAACAGGGGTCACTGTTTAAATAGCTATTGTGGCCCGTATTGTCGTTGGCTAAGGAAGCTCCACAACATCATTTCCTAAGCGATTTATTTTGCTTATTGCACTTTACTGTTATACTTCGTGTTATATGAATCCTCCAAAGATCACCATAATTTGCATAAATAACATACAAAAGGATATTAATCAGCCACATCCAAAAATAAATTGCTACGAATGATGTGCTAGGGAGCTTTCTTACCCAGCAAGAATACGGCCTGTGTCTGAATGAGATGCATTATTTTGAGAACAGACTAAATATAAAAGAAGTACTTTTTCACTATTTTCGAAAATTGTATCAGTGTGCTTACCTGCATTTTTTTAACCCCTTAACCACGGGGCATCACTTTCGTGATGCTTGGGAGCAAGGGATCATACCGCAGGGCGTCGCTTTTGTGATTCTGTGTTATTTTGAATTCACCCGGGCTTCCAAGTGGGGGCTTGTATCATCTATCAGTACTGCCAATGTCCAACACTAGTCAGCACTCCTAATCTCATCTGTACTCCCATCCATTGTTGACAATTTAGCCATTTCTCCCCGTTCTTGACTCCCCTCCCTACCCCCCCTCCATTACCCTATCCTCTCGCCTGCCTGGCCGTGCTACACTAAGTAAATCTTCCCTGGAATTTTTCACTGATTTCATCTGTTGAAATAAACCCTATGCCCTATTCTTATACCAAATAATTTATACAAGAAAGAAATAAGGTAAGTGTGAGTCCCTTACACCTGGTATTGGCTAATTATCACCTGACAACACCTCACGTGCATTCGTTCGCTAATTTTCGCTGTTTATTTCCCCTTGAAATATGCCGTATAATCTATTTTCGTTATAAGTATACATATAAGGAGGGGAGAAGCCTAAGTGATATTTACATTCACCTGGACGTACCTAATTTATAATGTATTATCTAGATTTCCTGCCAATCATTTCACTGCTATAAATTAGCTGTGTCAAGAGGCTAACGTTGGTAGTAATGAATTTCCCTAGGTAGGCCACCACCCCAGCCCACCCTTATCAGTTCACTCTCATCTTCCGAAGTGGAGGTACGTCTGTTCGCTCTTGCTAGCTTCATGGACTTTTCCCATGCAAAGGGCCCTGTGACCTTTACCCCCTACTAAACCTCGTGTGGAAAGAGGTAAAGGGCTGACAATTGATAAAAGAGTGACTACGATCTTTCTATTGAGTAAAACAGTGCAAGTGGAATTGTAAATAATGTGTACATAATGTGCAAACAGCAAGTGAAAGTAATGAATGTAAATATACGTGAACAGTGGAAAATAGTTTTATAGGTTACTTCAAGTGACAGTGCATAACACAGTGTAAATGAAATAAAAATGTAAATAACGTAAATAAAATAGAGAACGTAAATAGAAATGTAAATGAGTAGTATTATAAGAATACGAGTATATACCCTAGGAGTAATGAAAATGAAAGTTTCACTCTAGCATATCTGAATACTATGAATTATGAGATTGAAGGTGAAAATGACATTCACTCTCAATGCTAGTATACAGGACGAGAAAGTGAATGCTACATATTTTACTGAAAGAAATTGAATCCCTACAGTGACAATAAACTAATACTACTGAAGGAAACTTATGGATAAAGACTGTAGATATATATAAGTGTTATATAGTAATAGAAATATAAAGTGTGAGGGGTTTTATGAATAATAAATGACAGAGTACCAAGAGCGAACTAGCGCAAGTGCGACGGTCAGACGCGCTCGTAATTTTCATTGCTTTCACAGTGGGTTTTTTTTTGGAGTATGGATCCCAAACTACTTGAAAATCATAGAGTAGTGTTTATAGTGTTAATATCTGGCTGTGGTAATCATATTACGGGTTGTCGGGAAGTGTAAAGTGGAGACTTCGTTACCCAACTTCAGAGGTCTCCACAAGTCCTACGGTAACCGACGAAGGCTCAACAAACATTCCAGGAGAAAGCTGAAGGTATGTGCCATAAGCATATGTAATTTTAATATTCTAGGACTAATAACTGATTTTTGGCAAATATTTTCTGAGAGTCTGTTGGAGCCCGAATAACCCAGCGGCACACGCAAAACATTGGTAAACATGCCCGCGGTGTAGGGGTTTAACTCTCGGGTCAGTATGATAAAGTTTTGGAAATCCAGAACCATAGGCAAAAATGTGTTTATGAAATATTGTGAAAAATTACAAAAGAAGAGAAAAAAATCTTCATAAGTTTAGCTCAGTTATAGTTATAATTTGTGTTCCTCCAGCTTTATTTGTTCATAAACTATTGCCATGACTCTTTGTGAGGTCAAAATACCAAACAAATTATCACCATACAGAATTATAGTTTGTCTTCTCCGGATAATAAGTAATTGTTTTAAGTAATTACATCACATGGAAGTCACTGCTATAAATGGTCGAGAATAAATACAGTTGACAGAAGCACTAGCGAGACCCCTACGTTCTACTGTTACCTTCAGTCCGCTGACACTTGACTTTTCAACCATACTATCTCCAAGCAATGTCATTCAGGTCTGGAGAGATTTTTCAAACAGGTGAGGACGGATCGGACATCCATTTACCCCTTCATGACAAGAGATCTGCCTAAAGCCAAACAGCCTCATCTGAGGAAACATGAATAAATGAAACAAATGCATTCGAGGGCCGAATGCTAATCGCCCGCCAAAATATGTCGTTGGATAAGGAACAAATTACCCACAAAATAAATTTGAAGACTCACGAAACTCTAAGGAATGCAGTCACCGCGTTTCGCAAAAAAGCCTGTCGATATATAAAAACATATGGCGGCTGACATTCAGCCGTCATTGATCAAGTCCACACCAGAAGTAATAGGCTTCTGCACATCCACAGACACACAGACGCTACAAAAAAAGTTCTCTCTCCACCTTGCTAAAGGCGGACGATAATGAGATTTAAGAAACAGCCCCTGGGTGATAATCATCTTTATCTATCGGTGGCCGAGTCGGTAGAAAGGTATCCACGTATCCCAGTGGATGCGGGTTCAAATCCCTGCTGAGGCAGGGAATACTTAATGGATTTGAATTTCGTTAAAAAGTAGACTTTACTGATCTGCTGACAGACCCGCTAACATGTTGAAACGACAACATCGCTAATACCAGTACACCAGTCCTGTTGAGACAGCCTTAGCATGTTTTAAATATGGATGGCGGATGTTAGCGCCGAAGTGGTGACATGTGAAGGTGTATGGAGCAGTACGTAGAGGGTCTGCTGGACTTCAAGAAACGGGATCTGGTGCTTACACCCTGATTTGGACACATTTTTAAAAATCATGATATTAAATTATCTTACTTGAAAGAGTAACGTAAGACGATGTATAATATATGGAAAGTAAAGAACAGTGCATTAGTTATTTTTTTGTACTGCAAATATATGCGACAAAAGATTTACGTACATTAAAAGAATCAAAGTTATTCATGCAAGCATCCCAGTAACTTTAATTATTATATGGCAGTCAACGTATCTCCGAAAAACCAAAAAAATATGTAACAAGTCATCACCCATTCCCCCACTAATATCTTCAGACGGTACCATGACAAATGACTCACGTGGTAAAGCGAATATCCTTACTAGTACATTTGCAAGAATTGCTACGTTACAAGAAGTCAGCTAGAACGTCCCAGTACTAGAACTTGACTCTCCCGAAATTGCTCCACCTAAAATACAGACAAGATACATACAATCCATCCTAGACAATTTACTAACCAACAAAGCTCCAGGCCCAGGTCGAATTCCTCCAATTGTTTTGAAAAAGTGCTCCCCAGAACTTGCTTCTGTTCTAGCTAAATCATTCAGGCTATGCTTACGTACTTCTTCATTCTCTAATTCTTGGAAAGAACCCAATATCAACCAGTTTTGAAAAAAGGAAGTTCCTCTGACCCCTCTTATTACAGACCAATATCAATCAGGTCTTCTCTTGGTAAAGTATTTGAAATTGAAGTGAATAAGCACATAATTAAACATATTGAATTCAACAGCTTAATTAGTGATAGGCATATGGTTTTCGCCACTAAAGATCCACTATTGATATACTCAGTCTCCTGACTCACACCATCCATCAATCAGTTGACCAACATGGAGAAACTGATGCAGTAGCCTTTGATATTTCTAAAGCTTTTGACAGAATGTGGCACCATTCCATGCTATATAAACTTCCTTGCGATGGACTAATATCGTTTGTTTTTCTGATTTCCTCATGTTTCAGCGACAGAAATATAGAAGTAGATGATGTATATTCAAATATCCTTCAATGACCAACTGTGTGCGACAAGGATCAGTTCTGGCTCGAACCCTATTCGTAATTCATATTAATGATCTCTTATCTGTCATTCATAATCAATTCATTCGTATGCAGATGACTCAACACTTCATAGTTCATTCACTCTTAAACTCCCATTCATAAAATTTAATCTCTCTAAGTCACAACTCAGTACAGCCATCTCCATAAATCAAGACCTATCTAGGATGACTGAATGGGGACAAAATAACCTTGTCTTATTTAATGCTAGTAAAACCAAATATATGCAGTTTACTAATAGACAGATAGTGTCAGATTCCTATATTAGCTTCAGTGCTACTAATATTCCTATCTCTAAAAGTATCAAAATTCTCGGTGTTTCACTTAACAATGCCCTCACCTGGACCTCTCACGTCAGATCACTTGCTAAAGCTCCCTCAGAGAAACTTGGAATATTGTACAATGTTCGTAGTTTCTTTACTGATGAGCAGTTAGCTATAGTTTATAAGAATCATGTGCGCTCTCCGCTGGAATACTGCTCACCATTGTGGAATGGAAGGAGACAGGTTGCACTAAAACAACTAGAATAAAGCTCTTAGAATTATCAGTAACCTTGATATTACAAACAGACTTCCTCCCCTACTGGTAAGAAGGAATATTACGTACCTTCCATTATTTTACAGTTACTTTTATGGACCCCCCTGGGGGTAGCTTTTTTTTTTTTTTCAAGAATACTTCCCCAGTATCCCTGCTTGTCGTACAAGGCGACTAAAAGGGTTGGCGGAGGGTTAGTGCCCTTCCTCGGAAAACAGCTAACTAAAAACACGAACAAGAAGCCTCGGACAAAGACTGACCAAAAGATGACGACCAAGGACCGGACAAAGGACATGGTAATTGCAACATGGAATGTAAGAGCTGCGGATGATGAGGTGAAAGAGAGAGAGATTGCCCAGGTGCTTGAGGGTGCGAAATCTCATGTATGTGGAGTAACCGAAACTAAATGAGGAGGTAAGAGTGTGAGAGAATGGGAGTATGCACGGGGTATATGTGCAGGAGTAGGTGAGAATGAGAGGGCAAAAGAAGGAGTGTGTATAGCTGTGAGTAAAAGATGGAAGAAGAACATAAGAGAGTATGGATCAGTTGGGTCAAGGATTGTGTGAAAGTTGGAATACAAATGTGGGCGATTGTGTGCGTGTATGCACCAACGCAAGATCCTGCAAGCAGAGTTGAGAGAAGAGTTCTGGACAAATGAGGAAGTGTGCATGGAAAAGTTTGGAAGGAATGAGAGAGTGTTTTTGATCGGTGATATGAATGGTAAAGTAGGGAACGTGAAGGTGGATGGAATAATTGGTGAGTGGGGTGTGCCTGCTGAGATAGATGTGAATGGCAGTGCGTTAGTGGACATTTATGCTGGGAGGGGGTTGGTGATAGCCATTACCCTCTTCAGGCATAAAATGATCCACAGGTATATATGGCGAGTGATGAGAAGGGTGGGTGGTGAACTGAATGAAAGGAAGGCGATGATTGATTATGTGTGTGTGGATGAAAGGATGCAGAGATGTGTAATGGATGCAAGAGCTTATAGAGGTTGAGGGAGTGGACTTTCTGACCACTACTTGATGGTGGCCAGAATCAAGATCCAAAGAAGATGGAGAAATAGAAGAAGGGAAGGACGGGAAGAAGGAGTATTTGCAAGGAGAGTGGAAATGCTACAAGAGGATGAGAAAAAGGCAGAATATAAGAGAGAAGTGGAGGAACGTTAGGGCAAATATGCATTGGAGTAGATGGGGGACATGGAAGGTGTGTGCAGGATATTCACAGAAGAAATATGTGCAGCATGTGATGTGGTGTGTGGGATGAAGAGAAGACAGAGGGGGGTGCAAGGAACAGCGTGGTGGAATGAAGTGGTGCGACAGGCTGTGGCACAAAAGAAGAAAGCATACAATGAATGGATGAGAAATAGGGGCGTGGAAGAAGTTGAGAGGTGGAAGAGAGAGTTAATATGTAGAAAGAAAGAGAGAGGTGAAAAGATTAGTAAGAGAGAGTAAAAAGAGAGTGGATGAGGAATTTGGAAGGAATTTGAGTGTAAAGTGGAGGGACTGTAAGAAAATGTTCTGGAAAGGGGTGAAGGGGGTAAGACAGTAAGAAAATGTTCTGGAAAGGGGTGAAGGGGGTAAGACAGGGTGGAAGCGAAGTTAGTAGGGGAGTGAAAGATAAAAATGGTAGATTACTAGTGGAGAAGGGAGAAATAGTGTGCAAACGGAGAGAACACTTTAAGGAATTGTTGAACATAGAGGAGGGAAGTAATGCGAGTATAAGTGGCTGGGGAATGGCTGGAAGAAGGAGGGAGGTGAGAAGACAGGAAGTAATCAGTAGGAGAGAAGTTGTGGAAGCAATGAAGAAAGTTAAACTGGGGAAAGCCCCAGGAATTGATGGAGTGTGTGGTGAAATGCCGAAGCAAGAGGGAGAGATAGTAGTAGAATGGATGTGGAAGGTGTGCAGATTGGCCTGGGAGGAAGGTAGAGTCCCGGAGGATTGGAAGTCAGGTATAATTATTCCCTTGTACAAAGGAAAAGGGGAAAAAGAAGTGTGTGGTAATCATAGGGGCATTTGTCTTCTTAATATAAAAGGACAAGTGTATGGTAGGATACTTACTGACAGTTAGATAAAGAACAAAGGAATTAGTTGGAGAAGAACAGGGAGGCTTTAGGAAGGGAAGAGGTTGTGTAGATCAGATATTCATTCGTAGATCTTTAGTGGAAAAGTTTCTAGAGAAGGGGAAGAAGTTGTATGCTGCCTTCATGGATTTGGAGAAAGCATTTGACAGGGTGGATAGACAAGGATTGTGGAACGTATTAAGAACATATGGAGTAGATGGAAATTTGTTGAATCCTGTGAAGAGTATGTATGATGGTGCTAAGGCTGCAGTGCGTGTTGATGGTGAACTGAGTGAATTTTTCTCTTTGAAGGTTGGGTTGAAACAGGGATGTGTCATGTCTCCATGGTTGTTCAATCTGTACATGGATGGCGTAATAAAAGAGGTACAAGGTAGGGTAGTGGATGTTGGAGTGGTGAGAGAGGGTAGTGTTTCGGAACTCCCTGTACTGTTGTTTGCAGATGATACTGTGTTTGAGTGAAGACGAAGGGGAGCTGCAGGGCTTGGTGGATGAGTTTGGGAGAGTGTGTAAGAAACAGAATCTAAAGGTGAATGTAGGAAAGAGTAAAGTGATGGTCTTTGAGAGAGGTGAAGTCAGCGAATGTACAGTGAGGTTGGATGGTGAGGAATTGGAAAAATGTGTGTTCGTTACAGTACTTGGGTAGTGTGATGAGTAAGGATGGAGCTTTGGAGGGTGAAATGCTTGAAAGGGAACAACAGGGAAGAAAGATTGCTGGTACTTTGAAAGCAGTGATAAGAAAGAGGGAAGTGAGCATGGAAGTGAAAAAGTTACTACATGACAGTATTGTGATACCAACTCTAACATATGGAAGTGAAGCTTGGACGTTGTTGGAAGGACACAAGTCAAGAGTGAGAGCAGTGGAAATGAGTTATTTAAGACGAGCATGTAGAGTTACACAGAGAGACAGGCTGACAAATGAGGATATAAAGGAGCGTTGTGGTGTGGATGTGGATGTGATAGGAAGTGTTAGGAGGAATACACTGGGGTGGTTTGGCCATATTGAGAGGATGGAGGGTGAAAGACTGACGAAGAGAGTGTATGTGAGTAAGGTGGAAGGAGGGAGAGGGAGGGGGAGGCTGAGGATGAGATGGAGGGATGGATTGAAGAGGTATATGAGTGAGGGGGGTGTGAGTTGGGAGCAGGGCAATGAAATGGCGAGGGACAGGGCGACGTGGAGGCGATTTTTTTGTGGCCACCCCGAACGTGATTGAGGCGTCTGGCAATAGATAGATAGACAGACTTTTATGGCAAGTGCTCAGACGAAGTTGTATCCATTGTGCCACCTCTCCACGCCTTCCCCTGTGCTACACGGGCATCTGGTAGCACTCGCGACTGGAAAGTCACACTGCCATATTGCAGAACTTCCGCCCATCGGAAATCTTTTATTCCCTGAACTGCATCTCTTTGCAACTCGCTTCCCCAGAGTTGTTTCCCCCCCAAACTTCAACCTAGAGCTGTTCAAGCACAACTTTTACAGATTTTTATGAATCGAGGACAACAGTAATTCTGTGTATGGATTTTTTTCGTCATTTATATTTCCTTTCTCCCTTCTGTTATTTATTGAAAAAAAAAGTATCACTAAGTAAAACCAACTCACTTCATCTTCAGAGCTGCGTTGAGTCCGTCCATGCCATCTCCCTCGACCATCATGCTTCCAATTTCTCTAAAGGCACTTGATTCAGAATTTAAATAGAACTTCGTGTATGTACCATTAGAAGATCTTACTGTCATCCTGCAACATGTACAAATAAAAATTGTTTAATTAGTATTACTACTGAGGCCCCTAGAATAACGCAACACCAAAACTTAACTTCAAGATATATTCATTTTTTTTTTTACTTTAAAATTGGCCTAAAATTGCCATATTTGCATCTCGAATGCTAACTTATGACAATTAATTAAAGCCAAGATATGGTGCTAGTCAAGAAGAAGTGCTGTGGGAAGAATGCAAGAAGTATTGTCTCTTGCTGCCACTGAGTTTCGTGAAATAAGATTTTTCAAAAAATGGGGCAAGTTAAATTGAAAGACCTACTGAGCTATAGTGTTTTTATTTGGTCTTTCTGTCTACCGTTTATTACAGCACATTCCTTGCATTTACCCTATTGTAGTATAGGAATAATAAAAATAAAGTTACATAACTGTCTGAATATATGATACGCAATGAACTGAATAATTTCCAAAGTGCTACAGTATGTGTGGATCTAGTCCACGTATTAAGGCAGACAGTGGAGGAAGCATAAGCGAAAGGCAGTACGGCAGTGATGTCTCTGGAAAACAATGCTTGTGGAAGTGAATAAGGTTACGAGAGCGGTGAGCACAAAAGTAAAGAAAAAAAAAAGTAAACCCGGATGATGTATTACGTGGTGCTTGAGAACACCATTTATTGATTCTTTCAGTGTTGCCCTGCTTTTGAACAATCAAGGCTGAAAGTACCGTATCGAAGGATTTGAATAAAACACCAGCTGCTGGGTGAAAACTAACTCACTGTGTGATGTGTTAGTGAATGAGGGGAAAAATAGAACTGGGGGTTTAAGAACTTTGATGCAGTGATAGAGCATAACCAAAGGGCCCAGCATTAACTTACGTTTCAATTTCATCCAACACCTTTGCATCCAAACGTTTGTTTTTCGATATCTCACCTGTCAACTACTTTGACCAACTCCTCAGCTGTCTCTGGTCTGGGTGGCAGCCTTGGGAGGGTGAGGGAAGCCATGAGACTGGCGCGATATGCTGTGCCCACCACTACACTGAAGAACAACCAAGTGCCGACCAGGATGTGGTTGGACTGGCTGGTTGAGAGGCGTCCGTACAGTCCCTGGCCCAACAGGGTGCCCACAGACTCCAGCACCACCGACCCAGTACTCAGCACTCCATGACGCGTTTGCCACGTTTTTCTGCTCGTAATCTGTAAAACATACATATACAGTGATATACGTACAGTCGTCGCCATAAATAATCACCTATCCTCCTGTACCCCGTGCCTCAGGCTGGCTCCTTTATGCGCGGCAAGTCACACTGGAGTAAGAGGTGCTGAGAGGGAGGGGCCAGAGAGAGAAGGGAAGGTGGGTGGGGGGACGAGCGATGGTGCTTGGGTGGAGTGAGGGAGGGGAGGGAGGGTAGGTAGGGGAGGGAGAATGAAATGCGAAGTTGTGGCCACATAATTTGTCTATTTTCTTTCATTCAGGGCATCATATAAAGGAGTTACTGTTCGGTAGATAAAGCTGCATTACACCCTGTATAACGGCGTCAGATAACAAACATTAGATAGGTGGTGATAATCAAGGACTGGCTAGTGAGAGAAGTATACTGACATGACAGATCAAACATTAGTGCAGAGCCATCGAGATTGTGGGGGGCCGTGGGCCCAGACTGTCAACGTGTGGAAGCCAGAGAAATAAAGGACACGGGCCCGCCTCCTGGAACACACCAAGGACGAGTGGGAGCTGTTCAGACGAAACCAGCAAACCATCAACAACATTGTTTCCCCGGTGCCGCGAAGCCTGCATGAGGTTTTTAAGGCAGGAGGCCACGGCACTACTTGGTTGCTTTGGCTTGACCAGCGTTGGTAAACATTGACATAGTTATATTTTCGGAGCTTGGGTAGGATATTGTTTCATTTTCCCTCTAACAGATTATGAGAGATACCGTTATCATATCCACCCATGAGCACAGACAACAAATTAATTTACCTTTTATGCACAGTTACTTTAAATAGCCTTTTAATAATGAGATGTCATCAAATAAATATTGAATTGATATGATGATGACACTATAGAGGGAGTGTATACCGAAAGGGTGATCATATTTACTGTGGACACAGCGATGTCAAAGGATGCATATAATGTTCAGTTCCAAATATTAATGACATGTAAGGGAAGCGGACGTTTCTTACACAAACAATACGAAAGTCAAAGCCATCCAGATTCCATTCTACGTCTGAAGTCAAAATACACGGATAAACAAAAATATCTGGCTCTGCACTAATGTTTGATCTGTCATGTCAGTATATTTCTTTCACGAGCCAGTCCTTCATATCACCACCTATCTAAAGTTTGTTATCTGATGCCGCTATACAAAGTGTAATGCAGCTTTATCTACCTAATAGTAACTCCTTTATATGATGCCTTGAATGAAAGAAAATAGACAAATTCTGTGACCACAACTGCGCATTTGATTCCCCCCCCTTCCTACCCTCCCTCCCCTCCCTCACTCCACCCTAGCACCATCGCTCGTACCTCCACCCACCTTCCCTTCTCTCTCTGGCCCCTCCTTCTCACCCCCTCTTACTCCAGTGTGACTTGCCGCTCATAAAGGAACCAGTCTGAAGCACGGGGTACAGGAGGATAGGTGATTATTTATGGCCACGACTGTACATATACAATGATATGAATGTGTAGCTGTTTCATTATTGTGTCATTGGGGCGAGCAGTGATGTTTCGGACAGTGGAATGGTTTTGATAATACGAGCCATGATAGAAAGTGCACCTCCTCGCATCTGCTACCGTCAGGAAGACACACAATTCTAATGAGGTCATTCGCACCATTGTTTTTTTTTTTTTTTTTTTTTTTTTCGGAGCTGCTTGGTCTGTCCAGTTTCGTAAAGTAAATTTGATCTTTTTCTGCATTTCTTAATGTAATTTTTCGGCTACATATAGCACGCTGTAAAAGAGTGAAAATGTCATGGAATAGTCAGATATTGGTCATAGTGAGGGTATGATTTATTATTCATTATTTTAGAGTTCATTTGATTAGGAATGGCTATAGTTCTTTCTTCGTCGAAAAAGGCAGACCAAATTAAAACTGTATGAAAGCAAAATTAATTAATAATTCCATGTTGTGGTTTCAAGAAATCAACAAGTGTGAAGTAGCCCACCACTTACATGACAGTGGTGGCTGTAGTATATATAGGCTCGGGGTGGAAGTAACAATCCGAATCCATTCTTTACTCATCTATACCATAAATATGTATTCCAGCAAAGTGTTTAAGGATATGTTGTATAAAAACAGCAATATATATTCTTTAATTTCTTATTGCATGAATCTAACATCATCCAAGAAGAGTCGTTGTACTTATAGCTGTAAAATGTAACTAATATTTTTCCATTACACTTCTTTATCGCTCGGTCTGATTTTCACCTGTGAGTCTCCTGTTAATCACTCACTTGAAGCTATCGTCTGGAGGTAACTGGAAAAGATAATAAAATTAGCCTGACCAAGGGAGTGTTCATGGTGCCAGAATAAGCAACTGTCTCCATTGACACATTCATCTAAATAAAAATCATATACTGTTGGCTCATGTGATATAAGAGGGAAGAACAAGAAAACGCGACCATGAGAGGGTTAAATGCATCATTGTCCTCGGTGAGTATAAAACAATAAAGAACAATGGCAACAGACGTATTTGGCACCATACGGGACTTCGCTAAGCTGAAGAACAATATTGTGCTTCGCTAGAGTAAAGCACATTTGTGTAAATATCCTGAAAGAGCTAAACTGAAGCATTGCCTTGTGAAAATATATTTTCGTGTGTGTAACTAACACTGGAAGACGGCCCTGGGCTGCTAATTGAGAATGTCCCACGTCTAACTTAATTATGATGACAAACAACAACCACAACAACAACAACAACAACAGTAATAATAATAATAATAATAATAATAACATAACGAACCGTTTTCTGCTACCTGTTATTACTAATACTGGATGCGCCCGAGCCTGACCACTTGCATGTTTACCTTGACGAGTGTGCAGCAGACAGTCAGCGTACAAGCCATGACACCGATCCACACTTGGCCACTCAGTGGGTAGTAGAAGCTCAGCCAACTGGGTGTTATGACCGGCGTGGCCATGGCGAATTTAAGAGCAAATTGATCATAGGCGAAAGTGAAATCCCATCTGGAAACATTGTTAGAAATAAGGAGGCTACATTTGTAGATTTTATAGCCATTTTTTACATCCAACCATAGGAAAGAATTTATTGTCTAACAATAATAATAATAATAATAATAATAATAATAATAATAATGAATTATTAATAATAACAATAAATTTTAATAATAATAATAATATCAATACTAACAATAATAATAATAAGTAAGAATAAAAGTAAAGCATTCAGAATCCGAATGCTAATTGCCCGCCAGAATATGTTGTTGGCCAAGTCCAAGATTTTGGCCATATCTTGATATTCTGAAGGTATCATGTTGATAGCTCAAGCCGTTTATGAGATATTATTGTGCCACAGGAGGGCTGTAAATCATACTTGATTTTTGGCAGCCATGTTTCTGACCTAAACCTTGACCCCGAGTGCCCATTTTCGAACTCGGCCAAGATTTTGGCCTTATCTTGAAACCCTGAAGGATTCATGTTGATATCTCAAGCCGTTCATGAGATATAATGGTGCTAAAGGTGGGTCATAAAATGTAGTTAACCTTCGGCAGCCATTTTGGTGACCTTGACCTTGACCCCGTGTGGCGACTTTTGAACTCGGCCAAGATTTTGGCCATATCTTGAGGCCCTGAAGGTTTCATGTTGATAGCTCCAGCCATTCATGAAGTATAATGGGAACACACACACACACACACACACACACACACACACACACACACACACACACACACACACACACACACACACACACACACACACACACACACACACACACACACACACACTGAGGCACGGAAAAACATTATTGCTCCACTTCGTAAGGTGGATGATAACTAGAGGCCCTCCTAACGGGGGAATCACACCAGCCGTAAGCCGATACATATCTAGCGCTGCTTGGAATATGACCTTGACCTACTTCACCAATTTCTAACTCGTAGGTTTTCATCCCTACTACACACCTGTACAATTTTGTGATGATATCTTGAGCGGTTGCGAATTTATCATGGAAATACACACAGAGAGCATGACCTACTTTCACCAGTTTCGAACTCGTTATCGATTTTTTATCTACTACTGACCTGTAAAATTTTGTCATGATATCTTGAGCGGTTGCGAAGTTATCGTGCCAACAGAAACACGGACAGACGGACAGATTAAAAAACAATACGAGTACCAGCTTCGCTATCGCAGCTAATAATAATAATAATAATAATAATAATATTATTATTATTATTATTATTATGATTATTAATATTATTATTATTACAGCTGAAATTGAAGTCCCATCTGGAAACTACCGGAATATTTCATATTTTTTACATCTCTAGGTTCATCATCTTCTCATGGCTCCATGCATACCTTCCAGATCATTTCCTTTACCATCGAATATTGTCAGATTACAAGAAGCTACGGTATATTATTTACAATCCATCATCATCTTCTCATCCATCTATCCTTCCCAGTTCTGTTTATTATGTTGGGAAGACGAAAATAACCAAGAATTAGGAGCAGGTAAAATATTTTTTTCATAGATGAATCTATAGTCCTTCTTGGACGCACTGACAGACTATAACATGTTGGTACTACATATATATATATTTTTTTCATCGGCTGAAATAAGATTCTTTTTAAAAGATGAGTTAACCGAGCCAGTTTCTAACCCCTTCATTATGGGATGGACTTTCTTAGGATTACTGATGTTGCTTAGTAACATAAGTGAAACAAAACAAGTGTCTTTATTGTGAACATGCAAAAGAAGGCAATATATACAGAATTCAGTTCCACATTTGTAGGCAGTCATTAGAAGAATGATCTTGACTTCTGTGCACTGACAGGTTCATTTTCTAGTTACTCCACCATAGCAAGTAAAACAAATTTCAAAAATTATTTTCCTCATCACTTACGTTATCTGTAATTAATAATACATTAGGTAGTTTCAAATTAGATAGGCTATCTCTATCTTTTAACAATGTATAGCTTTTCTTTGCGGCATAAAACTATGTGGAATTGAACTGGATTATCAATAACAATAGTGAACACTGCAGTGCAAAGGTTACCCTTAGCTTAGAATCTCACCTCTCTAGATCTTGTAGAATAACACCATGCATCACTGTTGCCATGAATAATTTACGAACCTGCATCTGATCTGTCACCTGCAAGTAAATGTAACATTAAAATACAGAAGTGAAAGCCCCAGTATATATATATATATATATATATATATATATATATATATATATATATATATATATATATATATATATATATATTAATTATCAGAACAGAGGACGGAAAAACATATGAATAAAAAAATAATAATCCATGCACCAGATTACTGGTGTCCGCTGTTCATAAAATATCTGTAACACTTAGACTTGAACAGCAGTAGGTTCAAGTCTGGGGGGAAACAACTCTGGGGAACCGAGTTCCAGAGAGATGCAGTTCGGGTAATGAAAGAATTCTGATAGGCAGAAGTTCTGCAGTATGGCTGAGTGACATTCCAGTCATGAGCGCTGCCAGCTGCCTTTGTAGCACGAGGGAAGGCATGGAGAGGTGGCATCATGGACGCAACTTCGTCTGAGCATTTGCTGTAGAAATATCTGTAAAATAGCGCAAGGGAGGCAGCATTCCTTCTTACTTGTAGGGAAGGTAGTTTATTAGTAATAGCAGGGTTATTAATTGTCACGGTGTTTTTAAAGAAATGCAAATATTTTTAAAAATGAAAATGTTCAATAATATTGAACAGCAGGAACAAGAATTGTCTTGCTAAATCAAGCAATGATTACGCTGGCTTGCTTCGCACGATTCTCTAGGACCGAGAATTTATAAACTTTCTCAACAGTACACAGCAGAGACTAATTACTCAATTGCTGTTTATTAGTACTGTTAGCCTCTGGAGAAAGTTACTTCACCCCTGACAATAAATAACTAATACTATTAATAATATCAGGTTCTTGCTGATGCGTAACTCCTAGGAGGCACAACGGACTTTAAGCTTAATACAACAAGACTGGCCTAAGTACCAGTTATGAATGGCAAAACGTTTATGCAAGCTAGGAGCTATAAGGGAAATAAGCTTAATTGTGGAGAAATGAAACACGAGTTTACATTACATTAAGCTCAGGAAAAAGAACTGTTAAATTTATTAAATTTAACATTACATTTCAAATGAATTCAAATAAAGAGATCGTACTCACTCACTCACTCAAAAGCTAAATTCTTATGCCTAGGAAAAGCACCTTAACTAAACTCTTAAGTCTAAGCACCCAGTGCCTTGAGAGTGAAAGATTGGGAACAAGGAGTAGGCATTCTATCATATATGATTACCCTGTCTCCCTTTCAGAAATGTTCCTATTTTTTGCCCTGGTCCTTTTGATGGGTATTATACGAAGGAACAGAATTCCTGCTTACTGGACAAGGGACCCTGTTATGTTTACCCCAATATTTGGGCAAGTGATGAGCCGTAATCGGTTTCAACAAATTCTAAGTCACCTCCATTTCTATGATGCTCATGATCCCGCAAATGCGAATGACACAGATAAAATGAGGTGAATTAGGTTCGTCTTTGATCACCTGAGGCAAACCTTTCGTTCGTCATTTTATCCTTATAGGGACCTCGTCATAGACGAGAGTCTCGTGTTGTGGAGAGGTAATATTTCATTTAGGCAGTATATACCTGGCAAAAGGCACCGTTTTGGGTTCAAGATCTTTGTTCTGTGCGACTGTAGGACTGGATACGTGCAAGACATAGTCTTGTACACCGGTGCACAGACAGACATAATAGAAGATCGAAGTAATGAACTGTCGGGAGTAGTGGTAAAGACAATGATAGAAGACTACCTTCATCATGGTCACGTCCTCTACCTGGACAACTGGTACACTAGCCCTCTTCTCGTTCGTTATCTTCACACGCATGAAACGGGAATCTGTGGAACCGTGAAGGTGAACCGGCGTCACATGGCCAAGGTAGGGCGGAAACTTACCAGGAATGAGGTTGTCTTCTTCAAAGCCAACAACATCCTTGCAACTGTGTGGAACCACAATATAGAAATAAGCCTCTTGTCAACGGTTCACCGCCCCTTGATGCACCGTACTGATTCCATAGATTACCGTAGCGAGAACAGGCGTCACATTTGGAAACCTGAGTGTGTCATGGACTATAACATAAACATGCGCCTGGTGGACCAGTCTGACTCCATGATATCGACGGTAGAGTGTGCCAGGACCACGATGAAGTGGTATAAGAAACTGTTCTTTCACTTGCTAGACATCACTGCTCTGAATTGCCGCCACCTTCACGCCATGACAACAAGAGTTCAGGAAACCTTTGAAGGGTTTGTGAGGGAGCTCACAAGAGAGATGTTTGCACGTTATGCTGCTGAAAGGCCCCAACATCGCACCCGCACTGCCCCTATTGCCCAAACTCCCCTGAGAATATCCAGCCGCCATTTCCCCACTCCTATCCCTCCCCAGCCAAACAGACCTAGGCCCCAACGCAGGTGTCACGTGTGTATTAATTCCCGGGTGAGACTCACAACACAGAGGAAGGACACCCGCTATGAGTGCGTGGAGTGTGACGTGGGTCTCTGTATTCACCCATGTTTCAGCGAATATCACACGTTGATGCAATTTTGATATGGTGTGAATGCGATAGGACGCTGAAACTATGAAGTAAATGCGACAAACAGACGCTCTGTGAAATTATCAGTCATGTTGATCCCCAAATATTAGTATAAAGTGCATATGGGTATAACATAAGTGCAAAAATTGTATTTAAGTGTATAAATATGCTGTAAGTGGAAACATACATAGCGAGGGTTTTATGATGCGATATTCTGTCGCTCAGTGCAATAAATACGGCCCGTAAATATGTAATTATTATTATTGGAAATGCTAACGGGTATAATATAAGCTGAAATTATTGTAAGTGCTGAAATATATTCTAAGTCAAAATATTCATAGCGTGTGTATAGAGATGCGATATCCTGACGCTCAGTTGAATGAATAAGGCCCGTAATAATGAAAATAGAAGTCAACAAGTGGGAAAGTGTGTAATATATGTGAAGAATTAGTATATAATTGTTTGAGTATTATGATGGTCGAAACATTCATTGCGAGGGTATTTTCATGCGATATTCTGACGCTCACTTCAAAAATAATGCCAGTAAGTATGTACAGTGCAGTATAGGGGTGTAAACGTGTGTAATGTAAGTGGGAAAGTATAATTGGAGTGAATAAATAAAGTAGAAGATGAAACACGAGTGTTTGAGATTGTGGTTGCTACATGAATATGCGCTAGCATATCACTAAATGCCCTCTTAATGAATGTAAATAATTGAAAACATTTACAGTGGTGGAGGAAAGGTTCTATGTAAAGGGAATAATAATAGGAAATTGATAAAACAATTGGGTATGTTGAAATACGAGTCATAGCGAGTGCATTTACTAAGCTGATGTGCGCTAAACTTATGCTGCATGTCATCATAATGAATGAAAACATCTGAAAACACTTACAAACAGTAGAAATTGGTAAGATGTCATTGAAACAGAAGTATACAGGTAGAAAAAATGATATGTTTACTGATACAAGAAACTTAGCATATAGCATGTTACGACTCGGACCTAACTCGCTATGCTCGCGCGATGGTACAATGCTTATTTTTCATATATATGTGTCTGAAATCCATTATATTGCTACTGTTATTGTTTATTAGTTCAAATTCAATAAATATAGAGGTGTTGTGTGTTGTTTCTCCCAGTATTCCCTACCATAGAAAACGTGAACGCCTGACATGTCAATGAAAGAATACGATACCTGGCGCGGGGGACCTCACCTGTTCTGACCACTTATAGACCACGGTAAGCCCTTTCTTGGTGGTTTTCCTTCGTTTCTCAACCAAAGCGGATGTTTTAGCCAAAAAAATTTTTTTCCAAAAAGGCTCGGGAATGGGGGATGTCGGAGGTGCGGAAAACCTCAGGATGTGACGGGTTAATCACTTTACCCTCCAGCTTCTTACGCACTGAGGCAAGTGTCGAGTCAGTCTTTTGCTCTTGGACAACATCTTGACTACGAATCAGATCTTGCGGCGTTGCGACGGTCAATGGAGTGACACGATTTGGAGCCTTAGCCATGGCTCGTGTTACCGCAGCAGCCGAAGTCTGAGTAGCAACATCTATGACGCAACTATTTTTGACGCCAGATATGTTGCCTATAATGAGGTCAAATAAAGGTTCTGGCATGACAACTGCAGCTGTCAG
The DNA here is from genome assembly GCF_032717465.1 of Coenobita brevimanus. Lineage (NCBI taxonomy): Eukaryota > Metazoa > Arthropoda > Malacostraca > Decapoda > Coenobitidae > Coenobita > Coenobita brevimanus. Next base: position 11,402,640 of record NC_136985.1, read on the forward strand.
GCCAGTGAAAAATGGAGACGCCACCTGGATATGTGCCTCAGGGAACAATCTCACTGATCCATCAATAAGTCTAACTTGGATCTGTCGACCTGTATACTCATCAGGCCGAACTAAACTCTGCTTAACGGAGCAACCTGAGGAACCATTATCCCTCAGAACATTTACAGAAACACCTCCCATAAACCCTGGCTGAACAAGAAAGGCCGTGTTGCTGGTGGAAGGGTCTGAGGAGGTAGCAGTCAGTCATTCATGAGATTGCGGAACAACCGATGCAGCAAACGTGGCGCCCTGGGAACTAGGTGTCTGAGGAGTCGTACTCACCATCTGAGGAGGTGGAGCATTGACTACCTGTGGAGGAGAGTTCATGGTCGGAGGGGGACTCATGAACCACTGGGAAGTACCTGTACTGGTAGAAATGGCACCATCGTGTGCTTGTCGTGGAATGAAGACTGCATTTGCCTCCTGCCTCCGATACACTAATTGACCTGACTGAGGGTTACGTGGCTTGTCCTTGTATTGCTGCTGCTTGGGGAACTGCTGCTGCTTGGGGTGCTTGTTGTACCGCTTCCAAGCAGGCTGCTGTGTATTTTGCCCCTGGTCCTTCTGCTGTTTGCTTGGACCTTGGCCATTACTCTGAGAACGGCCTTGGTGCTGGGATTCAGTCTGAGACGGCTTCCCAGACTTGGCAGTATCTTTTCTGCTGTTCCAGGTGTTTTGCTTATGAGTTTGATACCCGTATGCAGTGAAGTACGCGTCAGCCTTTTCTGCCATTTGGCTGGCATCTTTCACCTGGCAGATCTTAAGCTGTGCTATGAGCTCAGCAGGCCACGACCTCTCTAGCTGTGTACGCAGCATAAGGTCAATTATCCCATCACACGTGGAAGGAGTTTCATCTTTCTCCATCCTCTCATTTAAGTTAGCAGTGAGACGGTCGAGGAACTGAACAGCTGTCTCCTTGTCTTGGAGACAAGCTTGCATGAACTGAACTTTGGCGTCGTCTACTGTGAAACCATATGCCTTAATGAGTGCAGCTTTCATCATCTCATATGTGAGATTGTCTCCACGAATTCTGTGGAGAATATCGAGGGCAGGGCCCTCAAATAAACTAAGAAATTGGAGCCGCTTAGCTGCCTCATCCAGTTGATACATGTCTGCCATGTCCTCAAAATGAGCTATGTACGGCTCGATTCACTCGCCATCCTTGTATGAAGGAAGCTTGATGCGTGGGGTCGCCAGGACATGTGAAGGGAGAACGCTCGTGGAGCTTGGACCAACTGCACCAGACGTGTCTGAAGCCAAGGAATCTCTCTTGAGCTTCAGCACTTCGAGTTCATGTTTTTCGCGTGCTTCTCGCTCGGTACGTTCGTGTTCTTGTTCTCTCTCGCGTTGTTCACGCTCATATTCGTGTTGTTCTCGCTCTTGTTCGTGCTCTCTTTCACGTTGTTCGCGCTCGCGTTCATGTTGTTGTCACTCTTGTTCCAACTCGAGCTCGCGCTGTTTCTGCTCGTGTTTGCGCTGTTCTCGCTCGTATTCGCACTCCTTTTCAGGTTCCTCACATTGTTCTCGCTCGTATTCGCGCTGAATCTTACGCTCTTCACGGGCATCATTCTTGCGCTGCTGCTCCTGATTATGGCGTGAGAGTATGTACTCTTTAATTTCGGTTGGGTCCGTAAGACCCATTTCTTTGGCTTCCTGTAAAAATATGGTGGTAGCCATGTCGCTAATTTACTGAGCAAGCCGAAACTGAGTACTGACTGCTGCTTTGCAAACGAATACTAATAAACTCAAGTAAAGAATACAGACACAAGCTAGTGGTGACCAGTCTCATCTAGTTAACTGGCAAAGAATAAATAAAAAATGCAAATGACTGGGAAGACTCAATAATTAACGCAATGGGTACAGCGGCTACCCAGGAGCGAATAAAATCGTCTGGCGTTACCAAAAATAAAGTACTAAATAGAGTTAAGTACTCTATGGATTAGTAAAGCAAAAATTCACTTGCTAAACTAACGGTAAACACCAGTAAGCTTGTGCCTACAAACTTTAATGATAAATACCTAAATATGAACGAGTGAGTATTATCTCGTGAATAGCTTTAGAGCTAGGAGTTAATATCCTGGAATGAGGTCGCCAATTGTCACGGTGTTTTTAAATAAATGCAAATATTTTTTAAAATGATAATGTTCAATAATACTGAACAGCAGGAACAAGAATTGTCTTGCTAAATCAAGCAATGATTACGCTGGCTTGCTTCGCACGATTCTCTAAGACCGAGAATTTATAAACTTTCTCAACAGTACACAGCAGAGACTAATTTCTCAATTGCTGTTTATTAGTACTGTTAGCCTCTGGAGAAAGTTACTTCACCCCTGACAATAAATAACTAATACTATTAATAATATCAGGTTCTTGCTGATGCGTAACTCCTAGGAGGCACAACGGACTTTAAGCTTAATACAACAAGACTGGCCTAAGTACCAGTTATGAATGGCAAAACGTTTATGCAAGCTAGGAGCTATAAGGGAAATAAGCTTAACTGTGGAGAAATGAAACACGAGTTTACATTACATTAAGCTCAAGAAAAAGAACTGTTAAATTTATTGATTACAAAAATAAATTTAACGTTACATTTCAGATGAATTCAAATAAAGAGATCATACTCACTCACTCACTCAAAAGCTAAATTCTTATGCCTAGGAAAAGCACCTTAACTAAACTCTTAAGTCTAAGAAGACGAAAAGGAAATACTGATCAATGAATGTAGTGTATCACCCAAAGAAGGGTGGGAGCCTGGAGAACTGTAGTCTAGTGGAGTCTGGGTGCTAGCTGGCCTCACTCTCTCACTGCTGGAGCACAGAACCTCACTCCATCACGACAGACACTTGACTGACTATTCAAATGATGAGTGTGGTAGAACGCACAGGCCAGCCCAGAAAGCATGGCCAACGGTTTAGGCAAGCAAGGGCGAACAATAAAGAAACAATATTATCGCTCAGTAGAACACTTAATGACGTGCATTAGATCGGTCACTTTTGAAACAGTGACGAATGTTTTGAAAAGTATACCACCGAAATGGAGAGAGAAACGGTTAAATGAGCGATACACAGTGAGTTTTCCATTAATAGTTCATGGTTTCTCACAAAAGGAAAATGTCGCTAATTTGATTCATGACATTACGCCCCTACAAAATGAATTATTTCCTTATGGGAAAAAAATTTGTGGATATATATATATATATATATATATATATATATATATATATATATATATATATATATATATGTACACATCCTAACTCAGTCAGACAAGATTCACACTGTGGTGTGTGTGCTATCCTGCTACAGGAGAAAATCACTATCGCCAATGAGCGTAAAAACCTCGTATTTACGTTAATAGAGGCAAGCTTAAGGGAAAAAACTCCGTGACGATGGTGAATATCCTGTACTCAGGTCAAACTGAGTGAAAGTTCGCTACATTTACACTGACAACTAATTGTTGTGTAGCGTGGTGTATGTAATACACGGTGTAGGTGTGACGGTTGTAGTGTAACTGTACCTACGTGTAAAATGACACAGTAATATTAATAATATGGCGACGACGAAGGCAGAGGAGAAGAGGCGGCAGCGTGCGGCAGACGATCAGCTGGCCCGAACAGCAAAACTGCTACACTCATTGCTGTACCTGCAAAATCAATTAAGGTGGAGCATCAAAAGTGTCAATGAGACAAAAATTCTTATTACGTTACAATTACTCTCTCTGCCTAGCAGTCAGTACATGCTATGAAAGGTATGCTCTAACTGAAAAATACGAGTGACAGCCTATGCTTCGTACATTCGAGGTCGCCATTAATTTATTAGGTAGATTATTAACCAGGAAACGTAGTCCCTGGACGCCGTTGTCTCGAGGACTCGTATAGTTTACTGGTTAAACTTAACTCTACACTTACGATTAGTATCGGCAAGTTGAGAATCCTTATGCAAACTCGGGCTCACATAGCCTCAAGTCACCACTGTAGAGTTCTCAAACTTCCCCCCTTAAACTACGATACTTATATTAATATCGGGGAGCTGAGAATCCTTGTGCAAACTCGGGCTCACATAGCCTCGAGTCGCCTCTGTGGAGTTCTCAAACTCCCTCCCTTAAACTACGGTTCTTATATTAATATCGGGGAGCTGAGAATCCTTGTGCAAACTCGGGCTCACGTAGCCTCAAGTCGCCTCTGCGGAGTTCTCAAACTCACCCCCTTAAACTACGGAACACGTGTATGGACAGGCCCTGGACATATTGTGTCCTGTGGGGCCAACAAGTGAGACGTCAGGTCTACACTTTTGACTGGGAACCAGGCTGGTCCTTGGATTACTCAAATCTCTGAGGACGCCTATCACGGAACCCAGCATGCAACAATTGCCCATGTTAGTCAGCAGTTACCAGGCGAGACATCAGGTCTGCACCTACGTTATCACTTCCCTTGATGTATCTCACAACAAGGTTAAACTGCTGTAAATACAGTGTCCAGCGTGTCAATCTTGCATTAGCCATCTTGGTCGTGCTAAGACTAGTGAGTGGCATATGATCAGTTTCCAGAGTAAATGGTGCCCCAAATAAATAATAATAATATTTTTTAACACCATCAACCACAGCCAAGAGTTCCTTCTCAACAGTACTGTAATTCCTCTCGGCGGGTTTTAGCCTACGGCTGTGGTATGCCACTGGGAAGATTCCACCTTCCGATTCCTGCATCAATACGGCACCTACTTCGTCTTGTGAAGCATCAGTGTGCAGTATGAAAGGTTTACTGGAATCAGGCAACATGTTCTTAAGAGCAATAAAAGATCTCTCTTGCGCTTCTCCCCATTCAATGGTGTTTGGAGCATATTTCCGTAGCACCTCGTACAACGGTTGGGCAATGAGAGCAAAGTTGGGGATAAAACTCCTATAATATCCCACTAGGCCAAGGAATGCCCTAACCTGTTTCTTGGTCACGGGTCTCGGGGCTTCTCTAACCTTCCTGATCTTGTCACCCTGACACCTGCAGTGATTGTTGCCAACAATATGTCCAGGGAACTCCACCTCACTGTGAGCAATGTTACATTTGCTGGGCTTCACAGTCATGCTGAAAGTCTGGAGTCTACTGAAGACAATTTCCAAGAGTCTGAGGTGCTCCTCCAACGTGGCAGAATGAATGAGAACATCGTCAACGAACATTTATACTCCTATGATACCATGGAGCACTTGTCTCATGGTATGATTAAATACTGCTGGGGAATTGGTAAGTCCAAACGGTAGGACTTTATACTGGTACAACCCCCTAGGAGTAGCAAAGGCAGTGAACTGACGACTCTCAGGATGAAGGGGAATCTGGAAGAATCCCTTCGCTAGATCGAGCTTCGTGAAATATTGTGACCCTGCCAGCTTGGACAAGATGGCAATATGGTCACCCATTGGCTCAGCATCCACTGTGGTGATTGCATTGAGCATTCTATAGTCGCCACAAATCCTGACTCCACCACCTTTCTTGCGGACTACTACCATCGGACTACAGTAAGGAGATGAGGACTTTTCGATAATGCCTGCAGTCTCCATGTCAGCAATTTCCTTGTCTACTGCGTCCTGTAGTCGCATGGGAATCGGATATGGCTTAACCTTTATGGGAGCATTGCTGGTCAATTCAATTTTATGACACGCAACCTTTGCAAGTCTAGGTTGGTCTGAGAAGACATCAGCATACTAACAGAGCAGTGACCTTAAGGCATTTTGGTCTCCTACTGCTAAGTCAGGGTTAAGTAGGACATCCCCGACAGTCTCTTCTTGACGAGACTGAGCGGTTAAGGGCTTGTCATCATGGTCATCAGCTGGGATCAATGCGGCTGCCCTGGTTTCTTCCAGTGGCTGGTCACTATCATCAGCTACTCGTAGGCCAGTCTCCTCGGGGTCTGACTTATGATAAGCCTCCAACATGTTAATATGGAACCTTTTACGAAGATTCCCTATCTGAATTCTGTAGTTGAGGTCTGAAATGTGCTTTACATTTACATCAAATGGACCCTTCCACTGCGCCAACAGCTTGTTCTGGGCAGTGGGGAGTAACACCAGTCACTTATCGCCTGGACTAAACTTCCGAAGCTTTGCCTTCTTATTGTAATAAGCCTTTTGAACTTCACGCGCCTTGATCAATTCTTCCTTAGCTAGCTCGCACGTCAACTGGAGGCGGTCAGCCAAATCAAGGACGTAGGTGTAGGTGATCTTGACTTCAGGGTCAGGTTCTTCATCGTCCCACAACTCGCAAAGGACTTGAAGTGGTCCACGGACCGACCTTCCATACACCAGTTCAAAGGGTGAGAATTTCAATGAATGCTGTGGGGCTTCTCGATAAGCAAACAGAAGAGGAGCAATGAACCGCGGCCATTCCTTTGGCTGTTCGGCGGTCATGCGCCTCAACATCTTCTTGAGAGTCCCATTGAACCTCTCACACAACCCGTTACACATGGGATGATATGGTGTAGTCCGTAAGCCTCGGATGGACAGCAACCTGAACGCTTCGTTCATCATTGCTGAAGTGAACTGTGAACCCCGGTCGCATAAGACCTCCTTAGGGATACCTACACGACAGAACACTTCAATTAATGCCTCAGCAACAGTGACGGCCTCTATATTCCTAAGGGCCACGGCTTCAGGCCACCGTGTGCTGAAATCAACAATAGTGAGGATATACTTTGATCCATCACTAGCCCTAGGGGAGATTGGCCCAACTATGTCAACTGCTACTCTCTCGAACGGTTCAGAGATTATGGGCATTGGTTTCAGTGGCGCAGGACGGACACGTCCCCGGTCAGTGGCACGCTGACACACATCGCAGGAACGTACTAGCCTCGTTATTTCCTGTCCCATTCCTGGCCAGAAAAAGTCAGCATGGATGCTGTCAGAGGTCTTCTTTTGACCCATGTGACCTCCCATCGCTGAACAATGACCTAATTCAAACACTGCTCGGCGATACTTTGCAGGAACGACAAACTGCAGTCGAACCTCACCCTGGGGTGTCTGTGACTCACGCTTACGAAGGAACCTGGCTTGTCCTCCCTGTGAATACTTAACCCGCCCCGTCCCGTCGACGTATGGGTACGTTGCAACGATTTGCATTTGCCAGTCCCGGCGACGTACCGGTACGTCGTGCAATTGCAAAGTGCATTATTTCGACAATTTTCAAATTTCGTGCTTAATTTGTGGTACGTATCCTCGCATGACCTTCCCCTACCTGCCACCAGGCGGGGACACTCGGTGACTCCACGTGACCCGCGCTAACCCACTGCTTGTCCACTCACCTGGTAGCAACAGTCCTGCTCAGACATGGCTAAGAGAGGTCTCTCAGAGGGCGAAATTCAAGCCGCCCTGGACACCTTTACAAGCGACAGTGATTCCCCACTGGACGACGAGGTTGTGGATAAAGATTATGTGCAGCCAGAGGAGGAAGAAACCACCAGCAGTGATGAAGAAGTCCCGTCTTCCAGGAAGCGACAGTACGTGACTTACCGTGCTGCTAGAGAGGGGCAGCCGGGCAAGAAACCACGTGCAACATCCTATTCCCAGCCCCAACGTGATGTGGAACCAGATTTCAATGACGAGGACGAGGACGAGGACGAGGACGGGGTCGTGGGACGTGCTGCCATGTGGTATGGATGTGAGGTTATAACTCATCGTGGCCCAGAGCGCACACCACGTCGGACGAGCAGGTATTGGCCTAGTATTTTGTTTGGGGACTTAGGAAGTGCCGTGGAGGGAGTGGGGAGTGAAAGGGAAAGTGCAGGGAGGATTAGGGAAAGTGAGAGTGACGTGAGTGAGTCATTGCTCTCCCTAGGTAGTGTGAGGCGGCGTAGTGTATCACGTGGGCGAGTGCGGGTGCGTTCAGTATCACGTGGGGTTGTGATGGAGGGGGAAGGTGGGGAGGAACCACTCCAAAGCACGTCTTATGCTCCCCAATATCCCCTAACACGTGGTCGAGCTAGGGTGCGTGAGAAATCACGTGGTGTTGTCATGGAGGGGGAAGGTGGGGAGCAACCACTCCCCAGCACATCTTATGCTCCCACCAATATTCCCCTACTTCATCCCCACAGCCCCCTCATGTTCCTCAAGGCCGTAAGGGTAAGGGAAAGGGAAAGGGTAAAGGCAGAGGGAAGAGGAGTGACAGTGGGGAAGCCCTCCGCACTCCTTCTCCCCCACCTCCCCCACCAGGATCTCCTCCCCACCCAGATGAAGGCAGTGATGGAGATGATGGGGACGAGGGATTTGTGGGATGGAATTGGGAAGTATGGGAGTGATTTTTCTCCCCTCATTCACCCCTTCACTAAGCAGGGGCGCTCTGGCTGCATTGCTCCAGGAATTCACCGTAATTCCACCAGGTTGGATTTTTTCCACCTGTTTTTTAGCGAGGCATTCGTGGAGCAGATTGTTTACCAAACCAACCTTTTTGCAAGCACCCAGTGCCTTGAGAGTGAAAGATTGGGAACAAGGAGTAGGCATTCTATCATATATGATTACCCTGTCTCCCTTTCAGAAATGTTCCTATTTTTTGCCCTGGTCCTTTTGATGGGTATTATACGAAGGAACAGAATTCCTGCTTACTGGACAAGGGACCCTGTTATGTTTACCCCAATATTTGGGCAAGTGATGAGCCGTAATCGGTTTCAACAAATTCTAAGTCACCTCCATTTCTATGATGCTCATGATCCCGCAAATGCGAATGACACAGATAAAATGAGGTGAATTAGGTTCGTCTTTGATCACCTGAGGCAAACCTTTCGTTCGTCATTTTATCCTTATAGGGACCTCGTCATAGACGAGAGTCTCGTGTTGTGGAGAGGTAATATTTCATTTAGGCAGTATATACCTGGCAAAAGGCACCGTTTTGGGTTCAAGATCTTTGTTCTGTGCGACTGTAGGACTGGATACGTGCAAGACATAGTCTTGTACACCGGTGCACAGACAGACATAATAGAAGATCGAAGTAATGAACTGTCGGGAGTAGTGGTAAAGACAATGATAGAAGACTACCTTCATCATGGTCACGTCCTCTACCTGGACAACTGGTACACTAGCCCTCTTCTCGTTCGTTATCTTCACACGCATGAAACGGGAATCTGTGGAACCGTGAAGGTGAACCGGCGTCACATGGCCAAGGTAGGGCGGAAACTTACCAGGAATGAGGTTGTCTTCTTCAAAGCCAACAACATCCTTGCAACTGTGTGGAACCACAATATAGAAATAAGCCTCTTGTCAACGGTTCACCGCCCCTTGATGCACCGTACTGATTCCATAGATTACCGTAGCGAGAACAGGCGTCACATTTGGAAACCTGAGTGTGTCATGGACTATAACATAAACATGCGCCTGGTGGACCAGTCTGACTCCATGATATCGACGGTAGAGTGTGCCAGGACCACGATGAAGTGGTATAAGAAACTGTTCTTTCACTTGCTAGACATCACTGCTCTGAATTGCCGCCACCTTCACGCCATGACAACAAGAGTTCAGGAAACCTTTGAAGGGTTTGTGAGGGAGCTCACAAGAGAGATGTTTGCACGTTATGCTGTTGAAAGGCCCCAACATCGCACCCGCACTGCCCCTATTGCCCAAACTCCCCTGAGAATATCCAGCCGCCATTTCCCCACTCCTATCCCTCCCCAGCCAAACAGACCTAGGCCCCAACGCAGGTGTCACGTGTGTATTAATTCCCGGGTGAGACTCACAACACAGAGGAAGGACACCCGCTATGAGTGCGTGGAGTGTGACGTGGGTCTCTGTATTCACCCATGTTTCAGCGAATATCACACGTTGATGCAATTCTGATATGGTGTGAATGCGATAGGACGCTGAAACTATGAAGTAAATGCGACAAACAGACGCTCTGTGAAATTATCAGTCATGTTGATCCCCAAATATTAGTATAAAGTGCATATGGGTATAACATAAGTGCAAAAATTGTATTTAAGTGTATAAATATGCTGTAAGTGGAAACATACATAGCGAGGGTTTTATGATGCGATATTCTGTCGCTCAGTGCAATAAATACGGCCCGTAAATATGTAATTATTATTATTGGAAATGCTAACGGGTATAATATAAGCTGAAATTATTGTAAGTGCTGAAATATATTCTAAGTCAAAATATTCATAGCGTGTGTATAGAGATGCGATATCCTGACGCTCAGTTGAATGAATAAGGCCCGTAATAATGAAAATAGAAGTCAACAAGTGGGAAAGTGTGTAATATATGTGAAGAATTAGTATATAATTGTTTGAGTATTATGATGGTCGAAACATTCATTGCGAGGGTATTTTCATGCGATATTCTGACGCTCACTTCAAAAATAATGCCAGTAAGTATGTACAGTGCAGTATAGGGGTGTAAACGTGTGTAATGTAAGTGGGAAAGTATAATTGGAGTGAATAAATAAAGTAGAAGATGAAACACGAGTGTTTGAGATTGTGGTTGCTACATGAATATGCGCTAGCATATCACTAAATGCCCTCTTAATGAATGTAAATAATTGAAAACATTTACAGTGGTGGAGGAAAGGTTCTATGTAAAGGGAATAATAATAGGAAATTGATAAAACAATTGGGTATGTTGAAATACGAGTCATAGCGAGTGCATTTACTAAGCTGATGTGCGCTAAACTTATGCTGCATGTCATCATAATGAATGAAAACATCTGAAAACACTTACAAACAGTAGAAATTGGTAAGATGTCATTGAAACAGAAGTATACAGGTAGAAAAAATGATATGTTTACTGATACAAGAAACTTAGCATATAGCATGTTACGACTCGGACCTAACTTGCTATGCTCGCGCGATGGTACAATGCTTATTTTTCATATATATGTGTCTGAAATCCATTATATTGCTACTGTTATTGTTTATTAGTTCAAATTCAATAAATATAGAGGTGTTGTGTGTTGTTTCTCCCAGTATTCCCTACCATAGAAAACGTGAACGCCTGACATGTCAATGAAAGAATACGATACCTGGCGCGGGGGACCTCACCTGTTCTGACCACTTATAGACCACGGTAAGCCCTTTCTTGGTGGTTTTCCTTCGTTTCTCAACCAAAGCGGATGTTTTAGCCAAAAAAATTTTTTTCCAAAAAGGCTCGGGAATGGGGGATGTCGGAGGTGCGGAAAACCTCAGGATGTGACGGGTTAATCACTTTACCCTCCAGCTTCTTTCGCACTGAGGCAAGTGTCGAGTCAGTCTTTTGCTCTTGGACAACATCTTGACTACGAATCAGATCTTGCGGCGCTGCGACGGTCAATGGAGTGACACGATTTGGAGCCTTAGCCATGGCTCGTGTTACCGCAGCAGCCGAAGTCTGAGTAGGAACATCTATGACGCAACTATTTTTGACGCCAGATATGTTGCCTATAATGAGGTCAAATAAAGGTTCTGGCATGACAACTGCAGCTGTCAGGCCAGTGAAAAATGGAGACGCCACCTGGATATGTGCCTCAGGGAACAATCTCACTGATCCATCAATAAGTCTAACTTGGATCTGTCGACCTGTATACTCATCAGGCCGAACTAAACTCTGCTTAACAGAGCAACCTGAGGAACCATTATCCCTCAGAACATTTACAGAAACACCTCCCATAAACCCTGGCTGAACAAGAAAGGCCGTGTTGCTGGTGGAAGGGTCTGAGGAGGTAGCAGTCAGTCATTCATGAGATTGCAGAACAACCGATGCAGCAAACGTGGCGCCCTGGGAACTAGGTGTCTGAGGAGTCGTACTCACCATCTGAGGAGGTGGAGCATTGACTACCTGTGGAGGAGAGTTCATGGTCGGAGGGGGACTCATGAACCACTGGGAAGTACCTGTACTGGTAGAAATGGCACCATCGTGTGCTTGTCGTGGAATGAAGACTGCATTTGCCTCCTGCCTCCGATACACTAATTGACCTGACTGAGGGTTACGTGGCTTGTCCTTGTTTTGCTGCTGCTTGGGGAACTGCTGCTGCTTGGGGAACTGCTGCTGCTTGGGGTGCTTGTTGTACCGCTTCCAAGCAGGCTGCTGTGTATTTTGCCCCTGGTCCTTCTGCTGTTTGCTTGGACCTTGGCCATTACTCTGAGAACGGCCTTGGTGCTGGGATTCAGTCTGAGACGGCTTCCCAGACTTGGCAGTATCTTTTCTGCTGTTCCAGGTGTTTTGCTTATGAGTTTGATACCCGTATGCAGTGAAGTACGCGTCAGCCTTTTCTGCCATTTGGCTGGCATCTTTCACCTGGCAGATCTTAAGCTGTGCTATGAGCTCAGCAGGCCACGACCTCTCTAGCTGTGTACGCAGCATAAGGTCAATTATCCCATCACGCGTGGAAGGAGTTTCATCTTTCTCCATCCTCTCATTTAAGTTAGCAGTGAGACGGTCGAGGAACTGAACAGCTGTCTCCTTGTCTTGGAGACAAGCTCGCATGAACTGAACTTTGGCGTCGTCTACTGTGAAACCATATGCCTTAATGAGTGCAGCTTTCATCATCTCATATGTGAGATTGTCTCCACGAATTCTGTGGAGAATATCGAGGGCAGGGCCCTCAAATAAACTAAGAAATTGGAGCCGCTTAGCTGCCTCATCCAGTTGATACATGTCTGCCATGTCCTCAAAATGAGCTATGTACGGCTCGATTCACTCGCCATCCTTGTATGAAGGAAGCTTGATGCGTGGGGTCGCTAGGACATGTGAAGGGAGAACGCTCGTGGAGCTTGGACCAACTGCACCAGACGTGTCTGAAGCCAAGGAATCTCTCTTGAGCTTCAGCACTTCGAGTTCATGTTTTTCGCGTGCTTCTCGCTCGGTACGTTCGTGTTCTTGTTCTCTCTCGCGTTGTTCACGCTCATATTCGTGTTGTTCTCGCTCTTGTTCGTGCTCTCTTTCACGTTGTTCGCGCTCGCGTTCATGTTGTTGTCACTCTTGTTCCAACTCGAGCTCGCGCTGTTTCTGCTCGTGTTTGCGCTGTTCTCGCTCGTATTCGCACTCCTTTTCACGTTCCTCACATTGTTCTCGCTCGTATTCGCGCTGAATCTTACGCTCTTCACGGGCATCATTCTTGCGCTGCTGCTCCTGATTATGGCGTGAGAGTATGTACTCTTTAATTTCGGTTGGGTCCGTAAGACCCATTTCTTTGGCTTCCTGTAAAAATATGGTGGTAGCCATGTCGCTAATTTACTGAGCAAGCCGAAACTGAGTACTGACTGCTGCTTCGCAAACGAATACTAATAAACTCAAGTAAAGAATACAGACACAAGCTAGTGGTGACCAGTCTCATCTAGTTAACTGGCAAAGAATAAATAAAAAATGCAAATGACTGGGAAGACTCAATAATTAACGCAATGGGTACAGCGGCTACCCAGGAGCGAATAAAATCGTCTGGCGTTACCAAAAATAAAGTACTAAATAGAGTTAAGTACTCTATGGATTAGTAAAGCAAAAATTCACTTGCTAAACTAACGGTAAACACCAGTAAGCTTGTGCCTACAAACTTTAATGATAAATACCTAAATATGAACGAGTGAGTATTATCTCGTGAATAGCTTTAGAGCTAGGAGTTAATATCCTGGAATGAGGTCGCCAATTGTCACGGTGTTTTTAAATAAATGCAAATATTTTTTAAAATGATAATGTTCAATAATACTGAACAGCAGGAACAAGAATTGTCTTGCTAAATCAAGCAATGATTACGCTGGCTTGCTTCGCACGATTCTCTAAGACCGAGAATTTATAAACTTTCTCAACAGTACACAGCAGAGACTAATTTCTCAATTGCTGTTTATTAGTACTGTTAGCCTCTGGAGAAAGTTACTTCACCCCTGACAATAAATAACTAATACTATTAATAATATCAGGTTCTTGCTGATGCGTAACTCCTAGGAGGCACAACGGACTTTAAGCTTAATACAACAAGACTGGCCTAAGTACCAGTTATGAATGGCAAAACGTTTATGCAAGCTAGGAGCTATAAGGGAAATAAGCTTAATTGTGGAGAAATGAAACACGAGTTTACATTACATTAAGCTCAGGAAAAAGAACTGTTAAATTTATTAAATTTAACATTACATTTCAAATGAATTCAAATAAAGAGATCGTACTCACTCACTCACTCAAAAGCTAAATTCTTATGCCTAGGAAAAGCACCTTAACTAAACTCTTAAGTCTAAGAAGACGAAAAGGAAATACTGATCAATGAATGTAGTGTATCACCCAAAGAAGGGTGGGAGCCTGGAGAACTGTAGTCTAGTGGAGTCTGGGTGCTAGCTGGCCTCACTCTCTCACTGCTGGAGCACAGAACCTCACTCCATCACGACAGACGCTTGACTGACTATTCAAATGATGAGTGTGGTAGAACGCACAGGCCAGCCCAGAAAGCGTGGCCAATGGTTTAGGCAAGCAAGGGCGAACAATAAAGAAACAATAATATCGCTCAGTAGAACACTTAATGACGTGCATTAGATCGGTCACTTTTGAAACAGTGACGAATGTTTTGAAAAGTATACCACCGAAATGGAGAGAGAAACGGTTAACTGAGCGATACACAGTGAGTTTTCCATTAATAGTTCATGGTTTCTCACAAAAGGAAAATGTCGCGAATTTGATTCGTGACATTAATAATTCTAACAGCTTTGTTCTGAATTTTGTCTAGTTGTTTTAATGCAACCTCTCCACATCCGCTCCACAAGTGTGAGCAGTATTCAAGCTGAGAGCGCACATGACTCTTATAAATTATAACTAACTGCTCGTCAGTGAAGAAGTTGCGGACTCTGTACAATAATCCAAGTTTCTTTGAGGCACTTTTAGCAAGTGATCTGACATGAGAGGTCCAGCTGAGGGCATTTTTGAGCGAGACGCCGAGAATTTCAATACTTTTGAACTGGGAATATTTGTAGCATTGAAGGTAATATACGATTCTGGCAATACCTGCCTATTAGTAAATTGTATATATTTAGTTTCACTAGCATTAAATGAGACAAGGTTGTTTTGTCCTCATTCACTAATCGTGGATAAGTCTTAATTTAAAGATATGGCTGTACTGAGGTGAGAGTTAGAGATATAGGACTTAGCAAATGGATGTCTGAGTGTGAATGAACTATGAAGTGTTGAGTCATCTGCATATTAATGGATGGGATTGTGGGTGACAGATAAGAGATCATTAATATGAACGAGGAACAGGGTTAGTTCCAGAAGTGATCCCTGTGGCATGCCGGCTTTAGCTGAGTGGAAATTGGAATATACATCATCTACTTTTACTCTTAGTTTTCTGTTGCTGAGATATGAGAAAATCAAAGGAACAAAAAAGTTTAGTCCATAGCAAGGGAGTTTGAACAACAGGGAACGGTGCCACACTCTGTCGAAAGCTTTAGAAATATCCAGAGCTACTGCATGAGTTTCACCATGTAGGTCAACTGATTGATGGATGGTATGAGTTAGGAGGTTATGTCAATGGTGGATCTTTCTTGGCGAAAACCATATTGTTTATCACTAATTAAGTTGTTGGATTCAAGATGTTTAACAATGTGCTTATTAATTACAGTTTCAAAAACCTTACCACGAGAAGATGTGACAGCTATTGATCTGTAATCAGAGGGGTCAGAGGAACTTTCTTTGGAATTGGGTGGATATTGGCTTCTTTCCACGAATTAGAGAATGAAGAAGTACGTATGCATAGTCTGAATAATTTTGCAAGAACAGAGGCAAGTTCTGGGGAACACTTTTTCAAAACATTTGGTGGGATTCCGTCTGGGCCTGGAGCTTTGTTGGTAGGTAAATTGTCTAGGATGGATTTCACGTACCTTGTCTGTATCTTAAGTGGAATAATGTCGGGAGAGGCAAGTTCTAGTGTTGGGACATTCTGGCTGGCTTCCTCTAAGGTAGAATTTCTGGCAAATGTACTGGCAAAGATATCTGCTTTCCCATGCAGGTCATTTGTAATGTTGCCATCTGGATATTTTAGTGGGGGAATGGATGATGATTATTATTGAAAGAATTGAGAGTTGACCAGAATATTCTATTGTCATTAGGGTTGTTAAGTAGTTTTGATGCTTGGTTTTGGAGAAAGTTTGATTTAGCAAGATTTATTACAGCTTTTGCATGGTTTCTAGCAGTTTTAAATAGAGAGAGTGATTCAGATGTTTTTGATTTCAAGTAATAGAGATATGCTGAAGACTTTTGGGCTGTTGCTCTGGCACATTTGCTATCAAACCATTTTGGAGAGTTCGATCTTTTAGTGAATTGTTGACTTGGTATGAATAAATCCATACCAGCTAGTATTAAATCGCAAATGTGGGACTGAGTAGAATTGACATCACTAGAGAAGAAAGACTGCCATGGAATGTCAGCAAGATAATTTCTAAATTCATCCCAGTTTGCCCTATCAAAGTGCCATCGGGTCACCCTGACAGGTTCAGAATGGGGAGGTTTGGGGGGGCTAAGTAATGAGGCTTTGATGAGATTGTGGTCAGAGGATACAAGTGGAGACAATACCTCTATCCTGTACTGATCTGGATTATTTGTCAGGAACAGATCCAAAAGATGGGCATTATGGTCAGGATTATCTGGTATTCTGGTTGGTTGCTTTACCAGTTGCATGAGATTAAACGATTCTGCAAACAGCTCGCACTCTAGACCAGCATCGTCAGTCCTGGCAGAATGCAATAACCATTCAACATTATGTATGTTAAAATCACCCAAGATGGTAATTTCGGTGTTAAGGGCAAGATTAAGGTTACTCAACTGTGTGGAAATGGAATCAAAATGACTGGGTTCAGAAGAAGCACTGGGGGAGCGATAAACTACACAGATATATTTGGTGATATTTTTATAGTTTAGTTTATACAGCGAGTAATCAAAACTGCGTGAAGTGCAGTTTAAAATGGTGTCAACTGCATATTGGGATTTGATATAACAACAGGTGCCACTCTTATTACGGAAGTTTGTGAGAAGATTGTAACCAGGAAAACAATATGAGGATATTTCAGTAGATGGTGAGATTTGTGATTCTGTGAGGAGTAAGGCCAAAGGAGATATGGACTGTAGGAAAAAATGGACTGAATTTAAGTTAGTATTAAGCCCACGGATGTTGGTGAAGAATATGGCGGTATTTTCACTTCTTCGCTGACAAGCATGGCCTGAAATCGCACTAGTCGCTGCTGGCACAGTCGCTTGATGGCGACCGGGAGGACCCTGTGCTGCCAGCCCTACCCTGCCGGTGGTGGCAATCCGAGGTACCACCTCTTTTGAAAGTAAAATTGCAGCGGCCATTGCTAAGAGAGTGGAATAGAGGTGTGATGTCTTATGTGCTTGTAGTGTAGTGTAGACAGTTGAAGTTAGAGGTATTAAGAGAGTATGCTGGCCTACTCTCTGTGTAAATGAAAACACTGAAAATGTTCAGCAAAGGGAGATGGTCAGGATCAAGTCCTGAGGGCTGGTGAAACGGGAGCTCCAGCTCTCCTATCACCAGCTTGCCATCCACCTCGGGAGTACTGCCCTGTTCGACTCGTGTGTCATTTTTACCATAAACTCTTTCCGAGAAATCTTTTGAACTAAAAGTTATGATGTTGCATTCCTTAAATCTTATCAACAAGATGCCCTTCCTAATTTGAAAGAAACTGATCATTTTAGCGCAAAATAAAGTACGAGCCAAAGGCTCCAAGCATAGTAATATATTGTTCTTCCTAGGAAGAACGAAAAAAATTCGTCACGTTTATTTCGAGATGTCTGGACTGGACACATAGTTTAAAAGTTTAGAGGTCATAGGCAGTGTGAAATACAGAATGATGACGGTTCCTGATTTGATCATTTTTATACATGAGGATTGAGAAAACCTGGTAACCCTTGCAAACAGGAGAGGGGACTAGGGTTCACTGCTTGGCGGATGTTATATGGCTTCCGTTATTGGGGAGGGACTGAGGCATTCACTTCAAAAGAGTTATGATCTTTGAAATGTCAGTAAAATATGGCAGGATATGCAACGCTTCAGTGAAGTGCGAGAAGCATGATGCCACAAAGAAGCAGGGGGATGACAGGAAGTTATTCCTTTACCTCCACTGTGTTTTGAATACGAGAGAGAGAGAGAGAGAGAGAGAGAGAGAGAGAGAGAGAGAGAGAGAGAGAGAGAGAGAGAGAACGCCTTACACAGTCAAACTTATCCCTTGGACAAAGCCAGCAAACTGTCCAGGGATAATGGACCAGCTATGGCAATTTTTATATTTTCTAGTTTTACCAGTTAGGGAATAAATAGTCAGAATGAAACATAAATTATTGCTTTCGGTACCAAACTTTTTGAAAACAAATATAATAAGATCCTGTAAATAATAAATTTAATAACATCATGTAAATAATGAGATATACATCAAAACAGAGGTATAGTCGGAAGAAACCCATCGGTGCATATCAAATCAAGAAAAACGACGTCACTCACAAACAGCGGTGCACTATGGTTGAAATTATCTATGTACATACGGAGGGTTCATAAAAGACACCAAATAGGATATCCCTGGGTTTATCATGCAGTTTTAGGTGGCACTGACGAGACCGATGCCAGCGACAGTTTGTACTGTATGTTTCACTGATCGACATCGATCATCACTGAGGGCAGTGGAAAGGTTAAAGTGCTGTTTCAGTATGATTACACATATCATCTAGGGTGATACTGTAGAACACTGATATGCTGGAGCTGAACTGAGTTTGAATATCACCTTAAAAGAGATGACATGTCATTTGAAATTAGGTTCTGGCAGTTGCAGCCAAACTGTGAGCAAATCCAATCCCTTGCAGTGAATACATTCTGAATATTAATTTTGTGGTAGACAATGCAATTTCTGTAGAGATCGTATTTTACGTAATCCCTAAATATTATCAAACGATGCTGATATTAAAATCCGATGTAATATTCAAATTAATAACAACAGCAACAGATAGTGACAGCAAAAGTTTGAATGTAGACAAGTATATAATTCTCACCTCGTTCCACCTGCGTGAAGGAAGGACACGGAAAGTAAAATTCAGGGTCTGGGCAACCACAACCAGCTGGTTGTAGTCAGTGCCTGAGTACCTGGTGGTGTTGCCCTCGATGGACTCTCTCCAATAGGGTTCATATGTAAAGGCCATCACGTTTATCGTCGCGCCATAGAAACTGCCAAAAATAATGTAATATTCTGATCGGACTGAAGTTGCAGTGCAGCATTAGGTGGAAGTGACTTTTTTTTCAGCCTATGATAATCTTGTAGGAATAAAGGCTATTGCATATTATTCAGAGCAAGTACAGGTACTCCCTGACAATTTTTTATCATTATTACTGGATTACTAATATTAATTTCATTTAAGTAATTGTTCCTCGTCTCCTTGTTCTCTTTGATTACATTGTCCATAACATGTATACTGTCAGTTACAAATTATGTTTTACACTAATCTGCACTAGATTTTCAATCTTTCACAACATATTTCACACACCTCAGATGCAGAACAATACAAAACTGTGGCTCTACTTCATTTCCGTAACACTTTCTCATGACTAGCACCATATTCTAGTGTTAATCTCTTGTTAAACCCATTCAAGATGAAGAGATGACAGTTTTAAGCCAGGTTAGAATGAAATGAGTATAGCCCAGTCTATACTCGTGAGTAATTTGGATACGTTACTTATATTTTTCGAGTTTTGTAATGCCCAGTAATTTCAACAGAGTACATAAGATACTCCAGTTCTGAAATGGCCAGTAATCTGTACACATTACTTGGTGTATTTCTCCGGGAAAAGGGTGGGAGGTGTGAGATAGCGTAGACCTGATGTGGGGGTCCAGGAAGCCACTTTCAGCACCCGGGCACCGTCAGGACTGTACGGCAAGTGAACCAACATGCTGTACCTGTACAATACGTTTGAAGTTATCAGGCAGAATGAATTATATTTCCTCGACACTACAAGGATGTAACTTATCATTTCCTTAGCTAATGAAGAGACTGTTTCTGTAGTTTTTGGAAGTTATATTGAATCGAGTCTATAAAATAACCCCTTCATTAAGAGAAGTATAATTTACTCCTCAGTCTGAAAATTGTCTCCTGAGTGAAATATTCTGGCGGTAGCAGGAATGAACGAAATATATATATATATATATATATATATATATATATATATATATATATATATATATATATATATATATATATATAAAGTTAATTCCACTTATAGTCTGTTCATCACATAGGGCCATCTTTTCGATGCCCTGGATGTTTTCTAGTAATAAATCTAGTCCAATTAATTGCTTCCTACGTGAGCCATAGGTAATGTATACTCGTCACTGTTTTTCTCTCGCCGAAACAAAGTCGTATTCAGGGTTTCTCACGGGATGAAGACCACTTACTCTACTCTTTTCTCTTTAACTTGGCATAATATTATCGCCTCTCCATCCTGAAGGCTAAGCTGTAACTAGATATCAGCACTAAAATATGCTGCTAGTCATGAAAATTGTCAATGAAAGGATATATAACCATAAATTTGTTATTCTGCCACTTAGCTGTGTAAAATATGATGCAAAAGGAAAGAAAGTCTGGGAAAAGTTATAACGAAGGGGAAAAAATGAGAAGACACGGACAAGTAATAACATCATTGTGCATTGTTCTCTCTTCAGTCCAACAAAGCTTTGAACTACCAACTCAGCACTGGACAGCAGGCTTTTATTCAGTGTGGAACTCTGGCTACGATTTCCTTGTATTAGTTGGGGAAATTAGAGGGTTGGCAGATATTATTGCTCAAAAGTGTTTGTGTACATTAGCCACCTACATATTACAGCGTCTTTTATTTATTCATTTTTTTCCTACAACCGCTAGATGATTTTATTCAACTCTGGTGAGTTTTTGAATACAGAAGTGAAAAATAGCCTCCATCAAATGATTCACAATGAAAACTTCTTCCAAACTCAATTTAAGTTCTTTGGTTTTACTCTCGATTAAAATTTATGAGACGTTACGGTTCTGAAGGTGCTAAGATCTCGTCTATGATTACGTATACGTCGTTCTTAAAAACTTTTGAAATGACACACAAGCGCATAAGAGGGTGTCCCACGCAAAATTCGTAAAGTAAAAAAAATGAATCTACTCTGGTAAGACAATGGGGACTCGACACAATTGTCAGTATGCTTAAATTACAAAGGGGAATACGGACTCCTAGATAATAACAGAGATTTACTAATGTCTTTGGCCGTGGTGTACGTGGTGGACGTGCCCATTGCCCTAGTTCCCATCAGCCAAGTGTGGGGACAATCAAAATTACTGTGTGAAAGGAGGGGGAAAGGGTTTCAGCTGCAGAAGCTGCTTCTGATGATCCTCAGGCAGGTATTTGGGCACATTTGCCGGAGACAGGCAATTCGTGCATAATGGATTTTTCACGGTATTTCTTTTTTTTTTCATTGTCCGTGAACGAATACCTGGGCACAGGATCATTATCGCCAGAAACTCTCCCTACACTGGATTGTCCCCTCCTGTGACGAGAGTAAACATGACTGAATGGTATCCTGTTGAAGTCGGTGAATTATACGTGTGGCAACCTCTGACCGTACTGATGGCACATATAAAAAGGGCATGCCATACAGGACTTGGATCATCAACGACCTCACAGCCACACCTGTCTTTGGGAGGTACAGCTCCGGACAGATGAAACGGCTACACCCCATCCACCAGCGACTTGGTTTGGGTCTCAGTGGTTCTGGTAACAGTTGCAGGTGGAGGAGGGGGGATGTGGGAGGGTGAGGAGGGGAGAAATGTGGGCGGAGTTATATAGGGGGTAGTGTGGGAGGGTGAAGAAGTAGCACAGTCTGGCTGGTGGAAGGGGGAGATGAATGGTTGGGTAGCGGAGACGAGAGTCTGCTGGAGGGTAAGACAGGTGAGTGTGATTAGATGAAAAGAAATTACAAAAAATGAATTATTATAATATCTGCTGCATATATTGCATTTTATCTACTAAATAAAAATACTGTCTATTATTCACCACCGTATTTGGGTATCCTACTCATTATTATTATCCTTTGGATATTAGGCAATAAATAAAGATATTGGACGGTCTTTCGGACCCGAACCAATTTTTTCATAACTTTTTTCTTCAGCTATTTCCGTATTCCTATTATCCCTCGTGCTTGAAGTCCCTCTTTTTATCACTTTCTCCTACGCCCTACATTTTTTTTAGGCATAAGCCAGTTTAACTTTCTCTTTAAATAACCATATTTGTCAACAAATATTCCTTTCATTAATCTATTTAATTACCTGTTTTCTTTCAATATGTATTTGTCTAATAATGGGTGTTACACCTTAATTGGCGCCGCTATTTGACGTTGTGAATAAATTTGGTCTAAATTTACGCATATATTGCAGTCTCTCTCAAGTAGGCTGGCAACCTCACACATCCTCCCCCCTGCTTTCTCCTTCTCTCGCTACCCGTTCCCTCCTTTCCTTTTGTAGTACTGTTTATTTATTCTTTCTCATATTTTTAACCTCATTCCTTCTTACAAACTTTTAGTGCCATAGGAATTTCTCCCTTATCACCTACAGTCCTACTACATGAAAGTGGAAAAAACTGCCATCGGGAAAAGAATAACTGGAAATTTATGGCGAAGGTTACGATATTAGTTATTTAGAATGAAAGTGTTGGCAGATACGCATTCTTGACGTGATTATCACAGCCACAGCATTTCGCCTTCATAAAACAGAAGGACTATAGGTTTCATGCATTACCTCCTTACGTCCAGCATTACTGTGCAGAACGCCATGTATAACACATTAAGGACCACAAGGACAGTAATAGTAGTCATCGTGATTCTCATGAATCTCTCCATAGGCTATTGAAAACAGTGCTTTATGCTCAACTTCAGAATTATGTTCTCATCATGGCAATGATAGGCAAAGATAATAAAAACAATATATACAACCAAATTATCATTTATTATACAACAAAGCTCAAACTGCCTCCGTGCTACCTGAAAAAAATTAAATACCTGTTCATATATATATATATATATATATATATATATATATATATATATATATATATATATATATATATATATATATATATAATCGTACAGGCTCTACACTTATGAAATTTAACATCGAGTAACCCTATATGCCCAAAGTAATTTCCTCTGCATGGACTGACGTTGTAACGAAACTGGTTGTCCCCCTGCAGTAATTATTAATATATTTTTATGGTCATGTATGACTGAATAGTTTAGTTTATACAAGTGAAAACCTCATAAATAATACTCACCGAGTATTAGTCCTTCTCCAGCAGTTGCGCCTTCAGTGACACACTTCCAAAAATCCTCTGGCTTGTCAACATAACGTTTGCTAGGGTCCTGTAATGCAACCCTGCTTCGTGCAATACTCTTCTCATAGTCTTTTCGCTGATATCATGGTCTGTGCATCGGTTTCTGTGGCGTGTAGTGCAACAAGGTGGTTTCCGTGGTAGGTTGACATGCTAGTTAGTGTCCTCTGCTTTACCCAACACAATAAATTTTAGATCAAACAGTGTTGTTCATGGTTATTAATATATATATATATATATATATATATATATATATATATATATATATATATATATATATATATATATATATGATCATATATTTAATTTCTTCAGGTTACATGTGATTGTGTGAGCTGGTTACACCCTTGAGACTGCAGCACGGAGGCAGTTTGAGCTTTGTTGTATAATAAATGATACTTTGGTTGTATATATTGTTTTTATTATCTTTGCCTACCATTCCCATGATGAGAACATAATTCTGAAGTTGAGCATAAAGCACTGTTTTCAATAGCCTATGGAGAGATTCATGAGAATCACGATGACTACTATTACTGTCCTTGTGGTCCTTAATGTGTTACACATGGCGTTCTGCACAGTAATGCTGGACGTAAGGAGGTAATGCATGAAACCTATAGTCCTTCTGTTTTATGAAGGCGAAATGCTGTGGCTGTGATAATCACGTCAAGAATGCGTATCTGCCAACACTTTCATTCTAAATAACTAATATCGTAACCTTCGCCATAAATTTCCAGTTATTCTTTTCCCGATGGCAGTTTTTTCCACTTTCATGTAGTAGGACTGTAGGTGATAAGGGAGAAATTCCTATGGCACTGAAAGTCTGTAAGAAGGAATGAGGTTAAAAATATGAGAAAGAATAAATAAACAGTACTACAAAAGGAAAGGAGGGAACGGGTAGCGAGAGAAGGAGAAAGCAGGGGGGAGGATGTGTGAGGTTGCCAGCCTACTTGAGAGAGACTGCAATATATGCGTAAATTTAGACCAAATTTATTCACAACGTCAAATAGCGGCGCCAATTAAGGTGTAACACCCATTATTAGACAAATACATATTGAAAGAAAACAGGTAATTAAATAGATTAATGAAAGGAATATTTGTTGACAAATATGGTTATTTAAAGAGAAAGTTAAACTGGCTTATGCCTAAAAAAAATGTAGGGCGTAGGAGAAAGTGATAAAAAGAGGGACTTCAAGCACGAGGGATAATAAGAATACGGAAATAGCTGAAGAAAAAAGTTATGAAAAAATTGGTTCGGGTCCGAAAGACCGTCCAATATCTTTATTTATTGCTTAATATCCAAAGGATAATAATAATGAGTAGGATACCCAAATACGGTGGTGAATAATAGACAGTGTTTTTATTTAGTACATAAAATGCAATATATGCAGCAGATATTATAATAATTCATTTTTTGTAATTTCTTTTCATCTAATCACACTCACCTGTCTTACCCTCCAGCAGACTCTCGTCTCCGCTACCCAACCATTCGTCTCCCCCTTCCATCAGCCAGACTGTGCTGCTTCTTCACCCTCCCACACTACCCCCTATATAACTCCGCCCACATTTCTCCCCTCCTCACCCTCCCACATCCCCCCTCCTCCACCTGCAACTGTTACCAGAACCACTGAGACCCAAACCAAGTCGCTGGTGGATGGGGTGTAGCCGTTTCATCTGTCCGGAGCTGTACAGAGCACATTACAGAGAACTTTGCCATATTATGGTTCCTGCACTTTTCCCCAAACGTGTGACCCTTACCCAGAGACAGGGTGTGGAAAATTCGCCCAATTCTGACCATGCTAAAAGGTTCTTCCGTTTTTTTTCGCCTTTCCATAGAGCTGTGGCAGTTGAGTTGCATGTATTGTTCTGGGGTTGATTGGCATTTATCCAATAAACATCGTCCAACGTCATCGCTTATGCATCAGTCTTTGTTGCTTTTGACTGCAAGATTGGATATATGCTGGATTTTGTAGTTATTGTCCATCTAGCGAGACGATAATGTAACCGCCTCCGTTTCTCCTTGCATGATGTAACTGCCAAGATTGTCCGTGGAGATGGGACAGGAACCAGTGGTACTGTCAAGCCAAGTAGGAAACACTACCCTGTTATCCCTGCCAAGACCGAGAATGATGCATTACTCATCGAGAGTTGGGTTACATGTTGGTCATCCACTGGCATGACAAGTGGGATGTGCTGCAGGTGGTAAAAGAAGGTGTTCCTACACCTTTCTGTTATCACTTGTGAATGCATTCATACTGTTCAGATAGGTTGTTGGCATAACTGCTGCATCAAGGACACAGTGCTGCAGTAATGCCTGACAGGGTCACCCAGGCAGGCTACTTCACGTGTCGCCACATGGTGAACCTGGGCATCTGCAGGTTAAAAACTATACACGCAGTACCATGTCTACCTGAACTGTCAGTGATGGCAGCAGGTTCACAAACAAATGCTCTGCCACTGCAGTGAGTTAAAGGTGATTTCTTCATTCACTGGTGTGTGGGAAAGTATGAATAGTGTATAATCTTACTACATAAGAATTTGTCATCATCATCATCATCATCCGGACCTCCTTTCCCACCCTAGCACAAGGTGAGAAGTAGCAATATCCAGACAGTCCAAATTTGCCCAATCCAATGGGCCACACTTCCATTCACCCATCATTCAAGCCCCAGGAATCCTGGCTGTATCGGATACACCAAAAACATTCACCACGTTCTGTAGCTTCACATAAACGTATCCGACAGAGTCAATCCAGTCGCTGCCACGGTAAAAAGGGGTGCCAAATCTCCGATCATGCACTTCTTCCCACAACATTCATCCAGCCAGCTCGATCTCCAGTCAGCTCCCTAGCCTCACCTACTTCCAACCCTCTCTTCCTCACACACTCAACCACCATATCTCTCCACCGTCCCCTTGGCCTACCTCGCCTCCTCCCTCCTACGAATTCGCTCAGATATACCTTTTTCAACACTCTACTGTTATCCGTTCTTTCCATATGACCATGCCATCCCAGTACACTTACATCGATTCTGGTGTCCACAGACTTCCTCACTCCACATCTTTCACGAATCACATTCTTATCCTATCCACCTTCTGTACTCCACATACATTCCTCAGCAGTCCCATCTCCACTGCTCTTACTCTGGACTTTTCATTTTCATGCCACACCATAATCTCACATCCATATGTTAAAGCTGGCATTAACACTCCTTCATATAAGCCTCGTACAGCTACAACACTGAAACCTCTGTTTCTTATCAAGGCCTTCATTGCACCATCTACTTTTCTTCCTTGTGTCACTCTACTTTCCACTTCTTTTGCACATTTTCCTCTCCTTTCAATCACTATACCTAGGTATTTGAACTCTCTCACCAAATCCAATCTCTCTTCATTCACTGTAACATCGCACTGCGAGTCACCGTCTCTCTCAATAACCATCCCCGAGGGTGCCACAGAAAATGATTGACTTTTTTCTACGTTTACTCACAAGGCACGACGCTCACAGGCATCAGCAAAAATCTGCACTACCCTACGAAGTTCTTTTCCTGTACTTGCACGCAGTACTGCATCATCAGCATACAACAAATTTGAGATATTCCATCTATCACCATTCGTTAGTCATTACCAACTCCATCCATCTCTCCATTACTGGTGTTTTTACTTCTCTCATCACCCCATCCATATATATATTGAACAACAACCATGGGACATCACACAACCTTGTCGTATGCCCACATCGATCGTGAACCATTCACTTAGATGTTCATTTACCCTTACCCATACTTCACTAGCATCATAAAAACTCCTGACGGCACCTAGCAGCTTACCATTTACACCTTACATGCGCAAAACTTTTCACAATCCTTCTCCGTCCACTTTGTCATATGCTTTTTCCAGACCCATGAATGCCATAAACACCTAATGATCCTTCTCACAAGCCTTCTCTACTATCAGTCTCACTGCAAATATTTGATTCACACATCCTCTGCCACTGCTAAAGCCACCTTGTTCAGCATTCACTGGGACTTCTGATATCTCTCTTACTTTCTCTATAATAATTCTCCCATATACATTCCCTACAACACTCAATAAACTTATGCCACAATAATTCTTGCACTCACTCCACTCACCTTTATTTTTGTATGGGGTACAATCACTGTCTTTTTGCACTCTGCAGGCACAGTATCACTCATCCATGCCTTCTTTCATATCTCCAGCAAGCACTTCATTCCATTCTCTCTACTACACTTAAGCATCTCTGCATACACCTCATCAACCCCAGCTGCTTTTCCATTTTTCAGCCGCTTCACAGCACTCGTCACCTGCGCGATTATCACGTCTCCTGGCACTGCATTCCTTTTCTGCACACCCCCTAAACCAATCATGTTTACAGCCACTCTGCTCTCTCTATTCCCATTCATCATGGGTTAATAGTCTACCACCTACATCCTCCACACCATCACATTTCTTTCCACTATCACTTCTACTTTTCCGCACCACTTTCCAGAATAGCTTCCTGTTTTTAAAGTAGTTCGCATTCATTTTTCTTCCCAGATCATCATTTATCTCCTTTTTCCTCTTCACTACTCTCTTTACGTGCTTCTTGCTCTCAACATATTCAGTTCTTATTTCAACTGAACCCCTGTCCTGTAACCACTTTAGCCACTTTTTCCTTTCCTCCACCACTCTCTTAACCTCCTCATCCCACCATGCCGTACCTTTCCTCTTTGTTGTTACTCTTGCCACACCACACACCTCTATAGCATTCCTAAATACAATAAGCTATCCCAATATGCATTCCAGAGGCTTTCCAGATCCATTTCATTCCAATTCACTAATTCTATCTCCCCCTCTACTTTGATCCTGTAATCATCTGCCATTTCTTTGATTCTCAGCTTCTCAACTTTCAGTCTTTCTCCCTGACTTCTCATCTCTCTTCCCTGATCCACCTTATTCCTCTCAGCTTGATCTTGCATACCACAATCATATGATCCGACAGACCTCTGCATCGTCCTCTCACGGGCGTCGTATCAGCAACCTTTCCCATAATCGACCTTTCTACGAGCAAGTAATCAACCAGGCTTCTTTCAACACGATCCCCGTTCCTTCTATACCATGTACATTTATGTGCATCTCTGTGTTTGAAATACGAGTTACAAATGCACAACCTCCTCTCCTGACACATATCCTTTAGTCTCTTCCCATTATCATTTTCTCCTGGTACTCCATAACAACCTATTATGTCATCCTCAGGACCAGTGCCTACTCTTCCATTCATATCCCCCATCACGATCACTTTATAGCTCCTGGGCATTTCTCCCACTACTACATCCAGCTCATCCCAAAACCTGTCTTTCTCTCTCTCACTCCTGTCCTCACATGGTGCATATGCTACAATCACCCCACTTTCACCTTCTCAAACTTGAACTTGACATAGATACAACTCGAGTTGCACATTTGTCGTGTCTCATTTCACTCTGCCACACTTCCTCCATAAACAATGCAACTCTTTCCTTGCATCTTCCTTGCCCAGTCATTTCCAATCTTACACTTTTCACACCCTCCCACTCCTCCATTTCACACCCTTTCATCTTCGTTTCACACAATGCCATCACGGCATATCTTGCAGTCTTGAACACATTCACGCTTCCACCCTCTTTCTCTCGTCATTCACACCTCTCACATTCCACATGGCCACGAGAGTCTGCCCATTTGGTTGGGGCCCCTTGGCCCTCCGAAGCTCTCTGAAACGACTGCCATGACTAAGTGATTTTGGATAAGGGAATCTGGGGGACACAACCATGCCAGAAACCCCGGTTATATGGTTACCACCCAGCGTAATAAATGGTTTCCTGGGTACAGGAAACTATTCGGCTTGTCACTCAGACATCATATGGCATCTCTACATTGAGTGAGTGGATGATGGGCGCCCCAACCTATCATTATAGTTTATAATATAAAATATGTATGGGTTTAAGAAAACATCCAACCTTCCATACATAGTTTATAATATAAAATATGTATGGTTTTAAGAAAACACTCAGGTTACACCGCTAGTGAACATTCAGTACAACTGCAAATATGTGTTTTGGTAATACATTGCAATATACATGCAAACTGGATTTGTTGTGATAGTGAACTAGACATTACCTTGTGCTATTCCTCTAGTGGACTAAGGAATTGCCCTAGCTAGTGAATTTACCGCAGAAGAATTTAGGATGTAAGAAAAAGTACTGGTGTAAGGAAATGATCTCAGGATATGGTGCATGAACTGGCAGTACAAGCGCCAGAAATTAAAAAATTATTTTCAGGTTGTAGTGGAAATGAACTTGTATTACAAGTGCAAATATGTGTTCCGGTAGTATAGTGTAATATTAGTGCAAACTGGTTTTGTTTTTATACTTTTTATTTATTCCTGCACATGCACAACCTTTCCTTTGTTTTTATCTCTGCTGAACGCCACCTCGCTTCCTCTAAACCTCACCTTCTGCCTAGTACTGAGACTCAGCTGTCTAAGGCAACTTAAAGCCAACCCGTCTCTGTATCATCCTACTTTCTCTATACTCACTTCAAAGCAAAAAGTGGCTGTTAAGTATATGTACATATCAACTTATCGTGCACCCATGTTCCTGTACTTCAGTCTTCTGAATTCTCTAGTCTCTAGGTTCGTCTATCCGATTCCTACCATTCTCTGACTAAGTATATCTGCACCGTTTGTTATCTGCTACCTCTGTTGATGATGACAAATTCTTTGACAATTCTAATTCTAAGATGGAATATACTGTCAGTTTCTTCTTTCCCTGAAGTCTCCATTCTAGGTGATTTCAGTGTTCACCACCACCTTTGGCTCTCCTCTCCTATCACTGATCCACCTACAAGGCTACATCTTTTCCATCCTTAATGACCAAGAGCAGGTTGGACAGCACCCGACCTATATTGCTAACAGTCTTGTAGAGAGTCCCAGCATACCTGACCAATTCCTTGCATCTAATCCTTCTGCTTATGCTGTTAATGTTTTCTTTCCATTGGGGTCCTCTGATTGCAGTCTTATTACCTTAACTGTTCTGTCACCTCAGTAAGGCCTGTGTACCATCCCAATGAGCGGTGACCTTGGGATTTTGAAGTTACTGATTGAAAAGACCTCAGACAGTACATATTTTTATTCCCTGGAATGATTATTGCTACCATGGCCGAGAATCATCCGAGTATGTTTCATGCATTACGTAGGTTATACTCTCAGGTATGGAAACAGACATTTCTCTCTATTATCCTGTGACTAATGAAAAAAAGAATCTTTAATTATGCTTGTTCAAATGCCGTCCACATCAAGGAGAGGACCATTAAAAAGGTACTGGAGCCAACCCATCCCTGAATCTCATCTCTTTTACGTTTCTGACTGGAATCGTGTTAAGTCTGTCCATCACTCTGCTAAATATAATATCAGTCGTACTAACTGAAATTCCTCCTGTTCCTTCCAATGCTTGCCAAATACCTTTCTAACGACTTTACTTCGTTATATCTATCTTTTCTTCCCATTTTCTGTTCTGACTACTCTGCAACTGTTTCTTCTACTGAGAAAGCAGAATTCTTTGCCCAGAATTTCTCGTTCATTTCCACCGTAGATGATTCTGGTGCTGTTCCTCTATCACTTCCTCCCTGTTATTTCCTCATGGCTGACATTAAAATTTCTTCAGTTGATGTGTTTTCTGCCATCACTGGCGTTAACCCCTTAACCGCGGGGCGTCACTTTCGTGACGCTTGGGAGCAAGGGATCATACCGCGGGGCGTCGCTTTTGTGATTCTGTGTTATTTTGAATTCACCCGGGCTTCCAAGTGGGGGCTTGTATCATCTATCAGTACTGCCAATGTCCAACACTAGTCAGCACTCCTAATCTCATCTGTACTCCCATCCATTGTTGACAATTTAGCCATTTCTCCCCGTTCTTGACTCCCCTCCCTACCCCCCCTCCATTACCCTATCCTCTCGCCTGCCCGGCCGTGCTACAGCTAAGTAAATCTTCCCTGGAATTTTTCATTGATTTCACCCATTGAAATAAGCCCTATGTCCTATTCTTATACCAAATAATATATACAAGAAAGAAATAAGGTAAGTGAGATTGCCATACACCTGGAATTGGCTAATTATCACCTGACAACACCTCACGTGCACTCGTTCGCTAATTTTCGCTGTTTTTTTCTCCTTGAAATATGCTGTATAATCTATTTTCGTAATAAATATACATGTAAGGAGGGAAAGGAGAAGCCTAAGTGATAATTACATTCACCTGGAACTACCTAATTTATAATGTATTGTCTAGATTTCCTGCCAATCGTTTGTGCTATACAGAGCTGTTTCAAGAGCTAACATTGGTAGCACTGAATATCCCCTAAGTAGGCCTCTACCACGGCCATCCCTTATCAGTTTACTCTCATCTTCCGAAGTAGAGGTATGTCTGTTTCTTCTTACTGACTTCAGGGACTTTTTCACCCCCATGCAAAGGGCCCTGTGACCTTTACCCCCTACTAAACCTCGTGTGGAAAGAGGTAAAGGGCTGACAATTGATAAAAGAGTGACTACGATCTTTCTATTGAGTAAAACAGTGCAAGTGGAATTGTAAATAATGTGTAAATAATGTGTAAACAGCAAGTGAAAGTAATGAATGTAAATATATGTGAACAATGGAAAATAGTTTTATACGTTACTTCAAGTGACAGTGCATAACACAGTGTAAATAAAATGGAAATGGAAATAACGTAAATAAAATAGAGAACGTAAATAGAAATGTAAATGAGTAGTATTATAAGAATACGAGTATATACCCTAGGAGTAATGAAAGTGAAAGTTTCACTCTAGCATGTCTGAATACTATGAGTTATGAGAGTGAAGATGAAAGTGACATTCACTCTCAATGCTAGTATACAGGACGAGAAAGTGAATGCTACGTATTTTACTGAAAGAAATTGAATCCCTACAGTGACAATAAACTAATACTACTGAAGGAAACTTATGGATAAAGACGGTAGATATATATAAGTGTTATATAGTAATAGAAATATAAAGTGTGAGGGGTTTTATGAATAATAAATGACAGAGTACCAAGAGCGAACTAGTGCCAGTGCGACAGTCAGAAGCGCTCGTAATTTTCATTGCTTTCATAGTGGGTTTTTTTTTGGAGTATGGATCCCAAACTACTTGAAAATCATAGAGTAGTGTTTATAGTGTTAATATCTGGCTGTGGTAATCATATTACGGGTTGTCGGGAAGTGTAACGTGGAGACTTCGTTACCCAACTTCAGAGGTCTCCACAAGTCCTACGGTAACTGAAGAAGGCTCAACAAACATTCCAGGAGAAAGCTGAAGGTATGTGCCATAAGCATATATAATTTTAATATTCTAGGACTAATAACTGATTTTTGGCAAATATTTTTTGAGAGTCTGTCGGAGCCCGAATAACCCCGCAGCACACTAAAAACATTGGTAAACATGCCCGCGTTGTAGGGGTTAATGCTGACAAGGCATATGGGCCTGATGGGGTGCTGATGGGGTCCCTCCAGTTGTCCTCAAGTGCTGTTCTTCTGTGCTTACATCCTGCCTAGGTAAACTCTGTCGCCTTTGTCTGTCAACTTGTACCTTTCCTTCTTGCTGGAATTTTGCTGCTATGGAAGGTTGATCATTTTCAGCCCTCTAACTGTCGTCCTATCTTGTTAATGCAAGGCAGAAGCAACAAGCGGCCAGGAGCCTGTAAATTTCTCCCTCCAACAAAAAATAAACACAAGATAAGAGATCCAAATTCAAGAGTGTTCCTTTTGAGGTCCCTGGACACACTGCGTTTGAAAGACTGGAGATTATAGGCAGTTGGAAGTACAGACAGAGGGAGACAGTTCCAGAGGTGACCCGTTGCATAAATGAAAGACTGGGAGTAACGGTGAACTCTTGCATTAGAGAGCTGGACAGAAAAAGGATGAGATTTTGTTGTTACACGGGTGCTACACGCCTGCCATAGTGGAGGAGGGATGCAACCATACAGTTCAGACAAGCAGTGACTATTGAAGTAGCGACTGAAAAGAGATAATGTAAAGATGCAACAGTACAGCGAAGATACAGAGGTTGAAGGAAGCTAGTAAGAGGAGGAGAGTTGATGAGACGAAAAGCGTTTGACTCCACCTTGTTGAGAAGAGCTGTAGATGAAGAGCCTCATCACACATGAGAGTTGTACTCTACACATGGGTGAATAAAATCCGTGTATGAAGTCAACAACTATGCAGGGGTAAAGAAGGCACAGAATCGGCTTAGCACACCTAATCTCTTGGAAGCAGATTTTACAACAGAGGTAATATTGTATTTCCATGATAAATCCCGAGAGAATGAGGCCCCCAGTGTGTTTTAAGATGATGCAGGATTAAGCTGGGTGTTGTTGAAAATTAGATGGTACTCCTTTGGAAGACTTTGTCGGGTTGATAGATGTAAGAAATGAGCTTGTAATGCATTAAAAACAACAAGATTACTTTTACCCTAATCAGAGATGTGAGCAAAGTCAGATATCAGGTGTGCCATAGCCTCATCCCTTGTTTGTTGAAGTAAGTGCTCAGATGGATGCTGTGGGAAGTGAATGGAAAGAAGAAGGGTGAAGTAATCAGCATATGAGTGGATGGGGTTAGATGTACAGCACAGAAGGTCATTGATGAACCAAAGAATGTGAGTTGGTGATAGGACAGAACCCTGAGGAACACCACTATTGATAGCTCTAGGAAATGAATGATGGCAGTCTACACCAGCAGATATAGTACAGCCAGACAGGAAGCTACAGATGAAGGCACAGATAGAAGAAAAGAAACCGTAAGAGGGCAGTTTGGAAATTAAGGATTCATGCCAGACTCGACTGAAAGCCTTTGAGATGTCAAGTGCAATGACAAAGCTTTCGCCAAAGTCCCGAAAGGAGGATGACCACGAGTATGAAAGGTACGTGAGAAGGTCGCCAGTGGAGCATCCCTGGTGGAACCTATACTTACGACTGGAAAGAACGTTGTGACAGGAAAGATCCTTTAAAAATTTTCGGTTAAGAATAGACTCAAAAACTTTTTAAATACATGCTGTTAAAGAATTACACCAGCATCTTGTATTTGTAAAGTGTTTGAAACTATTCTGTAATAAAATAAATAATTATTGCACCTCACCTATCATAACCTTTGATTACCGTTAGGAGCTAAGGCAGGGGTACTCCACTGGATATCTTTTCACCTTCCTTTAACCCTTTCGTACACATTGACATGTTCGTCATCATTTGGATGTGGCTGCGCCCGTACTCATTGACACATTTGTCATCAGTAAAGCATAAAAACTTTTGTCAAAAAGGTTTCGGCCGATCAGCATCATTTTTGGTGGTGACATAGCTTAGCTGGTGCTCATCAAAAGTAATGAGCTGGCAACTGTGGGTCCCAATACCGGCAAGAGGGCAGACAGGTTATTCAGTACCAAATGAGCCGTGAGTGGGGGAGGTACTGTTTAGTTTGACCCTTTAAATTTTCACTCTTACCCCTGTCCCGGCCATGCACTATACCAGTAGTGCTTGTGTATATTGTTTGGGCACTGTTGTGATTAGATTTGGTGTTTGCAATAGGAAATTTGGTGTTTGTAAAGTATTCCTGGTCACTATTAGCCATTGGCCCAACTAAGATTGTGCTACCGTTTCTAAACAACTACACTGCCTCTACCCTGCACCAAATGTGAGTATCATCTATAAAAAATAGGGACGGTGAATCATGTGAATATAGTGTGCATATCTAGTGTACAAAGAATTGGTGAAATACATGCAATAGCTTAGAGGAAGGCAGAAAACCGCTCTACAGTCACGACACAGCGTAGGAACACCGTAGTTGTTTGCATTTTTCTCGAAAACTATGAGGCCTAGGATCACTGTTTGGGCTCAAATGAAAGCCAGTGAAATTCCGCATAGGATGATAAAATCAAAACATAACAGTGGTGAGAAAAGTTTTTTGCTAGAGCTCCCCCACTCCAAAAATAAGCTGTTGTCTGTCGGAAATGTTTTTTTCTTTTTCACGTATTACTCGCACACCATACCTTGTATCAAACTGGGACCTCCGGCATTCGAAAACAAAAAAAAGTCCCTTTCAAATGATGTATAACATGTAGAGATTGATTAGTAAACATTCGACTTATGATGTTGGGAAGTGAGATCTATGTTCCTGAATGTTTATTCCCAAGGCACCAACGTACATATAGTTTTTTTTTTGGGGGGGCTTATCGTGTAGAACAAACATCGACGAATAGGAATATGTGGGTTTTGTGGCAAAATAAATGTTTGTGTGGTGAAAATAAGCTGAGAATACACTTTTTTGGAGCACGTGGCGGGCAGGGGGGAGGGGAGATATGGCGATGCGTCATGCCACAAAATACTTATGAAACTTATCCGCACATTAAAGGGTTAAGACTCCTGGTCATCCCCCTTTCGGGACTTCGGTGAAATATTTGTCATTGCACATGACATTTCAAAAGCTTTCTATCGAGTCTGGCATATATCTTAAATTTACTACCCACTTACGGTTTCAGTCCTATATATTCCTTAAGCTCTAGTCATTCTATAGCTGCTGTTGTAGACTGCCACTGTTCTTCTCCTCGAGCTATCAATAATGGTGTTCGTTAGGGCACTGGTCTGTCACTAACTCTCTTCCTTCTATTCATCAATGACCCACCAAGGTTTACATGTAACCCTAATCACTCATATGCTGATGGTTCTACCCCTCACCGTTCCATCTACTTCCCACAGCATCCATCTCAACATTTACTTCAACAAACGAGAGAGGAGTCTATGGCACACTTAATATCTGATTTGGCTCATGCCTCTGATTTAGGTAAAAGTAATCTTGTTTTTAATGCATTGAAAACCCAGATCTTACATCTTTTGACCTATTAAAATCTACTGTAGGAATACCCTATAATTTTTAACAATATCCAAATCATTCGAGCATCATTTTTGAACATACTTGGGGTTTCATTCCCTCGGGATTTATCTTGGAAAGTTCATATTACCTCCCTTTATAAAATCTGCTTCAAAGTAATTAGGTGTGCTTTGTTGACTCTGTACTTTCTTTACCCCTGCACAGTTGTTGACATCAAACAGGGGTTTTATTTGCCCTTATGTACACCACTACTTTAATATGTGAGGAGGCGACCCATATACAACAAAAGTCAATGACTTTTCATCTCATTAACTCTCCTCCTCTTACTGGCTGCCTTCAACCCCTATCTCTTTGCTGTGCTGTTTCATCTTTGTCTCTTTTCTTACATTAATTCAATGGTCACTGGTCCTCTGAATTCTCTGCTTGCATCCCTATACCACTATGGCAGGCAGGTAGCACCAGTGTAGACGCAAACTCTTATCCCTTTTCTGTACAACCATCTAATGCATGAGTTAACTGTTAATGCCAGTCCTTTATGTGCACAGCAGGTCAGCTTTGGAACTGTCTTCCCCTGTCTGTATTCTCTACTGCCTATGACCTCCAGTTTTTTAAACGCACTGTGTCCAAGCATCTTGAACAGATCTCCAATCCGGGAATCTATCGTCGTGTATTTATTTTTGTTTAGAGGAATCAGTTTGCAGGCGTGTAGCTTTTATTTTATTTTTTTCTTGCATTAAAAAAAGGAATTGCTGCAATATAGTGCATCATTCATGGAAACTGGGTTTGTTGTGATAGTAAACTAGTATTTTTTTGTGTGGAGTTCCTCTCATGCAGTAAGAACTTGGCCAAATAAGTGCTTTAGAAAAGAAGAAAACTATGCGCGTCAGAAATGGACATGACCACAGGGAGAGATCAAATGATTTATGTGACAGAATACGTACTCACAGAGAAAGTAAAATAAATTGTAGTGGCTAGTCATGTGTAATAAACCTTGGAATTTCTTTTCTCTCTCCCATCCAACATACTGTAATGCACATTGTCACTGAATAACCTGGAATAATTGGACAAATAAACTGAGTTAGCCAAACGTATAAAGGTGATGATTCATTCATGTGGCAGTGGCGGGGGCAATGGAGAGGAGTGTCATGGACAAGTGGGGCAAAGGGGAGCATGAGTGGATGCAAGCATGGAATCCCTCTTTGCCCCAGTCTGGGGCGAGGGCTGTGGGCTGTAACTACCGACTTGCCCCCGTACGAAAACATGCTTTCGTGACTCCCCAAATTACCTCCATTCATCACCTCCTACCTCCACAATGCCTTCACTTACAGCCGACCTGAGGACATTTACAATGGAAAGATGAAGGACAGTTGAATAATCTGGTCCTTAATTGAAAGTTCAGTATACTGTACTTATGCAGCCATGACTCTTTGAAAAAGCTTGCTTTCAAGGAAAAAATGCATACTCGAAGGGCTTGGCTTGTAAGACCCCCCAGGATTCAGGGGTTAAGACTGAAGTGAGCGTAATACTTGGGAAACTACATTCTGAAGCTGCTGGAGATATGATAATGAACAGGAGCGGCACCAATGGTGACTGAAGCCCTGTTCGTGGGGTTTGAGTAGATCTATAGTTTTTGTAGACTGGTACTGTAGGACAGGTAGTGCTGGCAACTTATTTAAAATTTTGATTAGAAATTCTTTGTGGGGCACAGAAAGCTAAAATAGGTTGCATGAGCTGAGACGAATGATTATAAAAGATCAGAATATTTAAGTGTTAAAGAAGGGTGGGTGTAGTACACAAGGTCAAAATTAGTATAAGATTAGCAAAGGATTTAATCAGTTTTATTTTTATGGCAAAAAAAAAAAAAAAAAGGTAAGCATATGCCACTTTCAAATACGTGGTGTCCAACAAAAAAGCATAAATTAGAATTTTGGCATTAGCGGTACATTGTTCGTTGCTGAATAACTTACCGTTTGTTAGATGCTGAGGATTCATCATTTACAACCAAGGTGTTCATCATGGAAAATGTCCAGTGGGAAACGAGTAGAGCCCCAAGATCCTCTCTGGGCAGGCGAGTGACCACCAGGAGCCTCGTCGACCACACCAGAAGGCGGCCATTGAGCGACCAATCAGTGAAGGCAGTGAGGAAGGCTGGGTCGTCACCCACCACCACCACCATCACGCACCACGACACCTGCCGCAGCTGCTGACGTCACCATGGTACAAGTTAGCTGTGTGACCTGCCTGCCTCAACAGTAATGACACTGACAAACCCACCTCAGCACTAATGAGGTTGACCAACCCACCTCAGCAGTTCAGTGAGAGTGACCTACCCGCCTCTGCACTAACGTGAAAGTGACCTATACGCCTCACCAGTAATGTGAGAATAACCAATCCTCTTCATCAGTAATGTGAGAGTGACCTACCCTCCACAACAGAAGTGTTAGAGTGACCTTCCCACATGAGCAAATGAATGTAAGTGACCTACCTGACGAGCCTGGCTGACCACTGTGGAGAGCTGTGCCTGCGTCACGTTAGTGTCCTGGCCATACACACCCACCTCGAACACTCCCACACCCCTTGCCGCTCCAACATCACCAATACTCTAATAAAAAGCAGTATATAATTGTGCAGAGTAAATTAGGTTTCATAGAGTTAAGATGCCGGCCAGGAAAGTGTATTATTACTTGAAAGTTTCTTATTAATTATCTGTCTGACTATAACCAGACGTCTCAATCCCGCAAGGGAAGGCAACAAACAAATTGGTTCCATGTTGCTCTGTTCCCGGCCATTTTGCTGACTTCCCCCAGCTCTAACCTCCTCGCTCATATACCTCTCCACTCCATCCCTCCATCTCATTCTTGGTCTCCCCCTCCCTCTTCCCCCCCTTCCACCTCACTCACATACACTCTCCTCGTGAGGCTCTCGTTCCCCATCCTCTCCACGTGACCAAACCACCTCAGTGTATTTCTCCTAACGCTTTTTATCCCATCCACATCCACACCACAACGCTCTCCACATGCTGCTCTCACTCTTGACTTGTGCCCTTCCAACAAAGTTCAAGCTTAACTTCCATGTGTTGGAGTTGGTATCACAGTCCTACCATACAGAGGCTTTTTTTTTTTTCTCCATGTTCACTTCCCTATTCCATATCGGTGCTTTCTAAGAATCAGGGACCTTCCTTCCCTATTGTACCTTTTCATGGGCTTCATCCTCCAAATTTCCATCCTTACTCATGACACTACCCAAATACTTAAAACACACACACACACACACACACACACACACACACACACACACACACACACACACACACACACACACACACACACACACACACATTTTCCATTTCCTCATCACCGAGACTCACTGTACATTCAGTGACTTCTTTTCTCTCGAAGACCACAGCTTTATTCTTCTCTGCATTCACCTTTAGATTCCATTTTTTACACATTCTCCCAAACTCAGTCACCAAGCCTTGTAATTCCCCTTCGTCGGCATTTAGCAATACAGTATCATCTCCAGACAGTAGAATAGGAAGTTTCCAAACGCTGCCCTCTCTCATTAGGACATCTCTAACATCCACTGCCCTACTTTGTATCTCTTTTATAACTCCATCCATATGCAGATTGAACTACCATTGATATATGATAGATCTTTGTTTCAATCCAACATTCAGTCGAAAAAATATACTCAGTTCACCATTCACACGTACAGCCTTAGCGCCCTCATACATACCCTTCACGACATTCAGCAGCTTCCCGCTTACTCCATATATTCTTAATATTTTCCACATTCCTAGTCCATCCACTCAGCCATATGCCTTTTCCAGATCGATGGAGGTCATATACAACTTCTTTCCCTTTGTAGAAACTTTTCCACTGATGATCTTAGGACGAATGTCTGATCTACACAATCTCATCTCTTCCTAAAACCTCCCTGTTCTTCTTTAACTCATTCCTCTGTTATTTCTCTAAATCTATCAATAAGAATCCTATCATATAGTTTTCCTGTTACACCTAGAAGAAAAATGCCCCTATGATTACCACACACTTCGTTTTCCCATTTTCCTTTATACAGGGGAATATTTATTTCTGACTTCCAAACCTACAGGACTCTGCCTTCCCACCACGCCAATCTGCACATCTTCCATATCCACTTCACTACTATCTCTCCCCCATGCTTCAGCATTTCACCACACACTTCATCAATTCCTGGGGTGTCCCCAT
Organism: Coenobita brevimanus; assembly: GCF_032717465.1. Classification (NCBI taxonomy): domain Eukaryota; kingdom Metazoa; phylum Arthropoda; class Malacostraca; order Decapoda; family Coenobitidae; genus Coenobita; species Coenobita brevimanus. Next base: position 11,443,122 of record NC_136985.1, read on the forward strand.
TTTGACCATCTCCATTGCTTCCACCACTTCCATCCTACTGATCACTTCGTCCCTTACCTCCCTCCTCGTCCCAGCTACTCCCCAGCCACTTATACTCACACAGTTTCATTCCCTGTGTTTAACAATTCCTTAAAGTGTTCTCTCAATCTGTTTACTTTGTCTCCCTTCACCACTAGCAATCAGTCATTTTTCTCTTCCACTTCCCTACTTTCTTCTTCAACACTCAGTCTAACACTCTTTACCTCCTTCTTAATTATCATGGTATTTATTACAGTACATTAATGTCTTTGGTAAAAGAATGAATTGATTTCTGTGTATTACTGAGTACTAAAGGAAACTTTCAGTGTTTAAACCCAATTCTGTCTGTGATACCATCGCTGTAATAATGAACTGATCTATCAAAGTAATGATCTCATCCAGTTAGGGAACCTTTTTTAACATCCATTAAAGTATTCTTTCCAAATACCTTTATTATGGTGCTATTTGCTACTAAGTTGTCCGTGAGCAGCATTGGAAAACAACTGCCTTGTAGCCAAGTTTCCAACACTGATCCAACCATCTGTACCGATTCCCACAGACGATCTCTGGAATCTGTAATGAAATAATGACTCTTTCTCTATCTCTGTCTGTTTGTTTGTCTGTCTGTCTAAATAGTATAAATAATATATATATATATATATATATATATATATATATATATATATATATATATATATATATACTTTATATATGCGAGCACACACACACACACACACACACACACACACACACACACACACATATATATATATATATATATATATATATATATATATATATATATATCTATATATGTCATCTCATCTCATCAGCTGTTTGAGTGTCCACTGCAGGACCGGCCTATCTCTACCGAAGTGGGGACGACACAGCCAATGTATCTCAACCAAGTGACTTAGGCTGTCTAGTAGAGATTGTATGTAGGGTGAGAAGTGCTTATAAGTGTAATTGTTGTGTTGGAATGGCCTTGGATGTGTGTGTAGTCTGTGAACCAAGTGTAATCGGCCCACACAAGCCGATTGGGTGCAAGCATACTTTATAGTATGCGACACTGGTTCAACCACAGCACCCCTTGTGTCTGCCAATGCAGTACATGGCCAGAAGAACGCTCCCAAAGTTTTTTTACTCTGGCGGGGCGCGAACCCTCGTTCTTCAGTGTACAAAAACGCACACTTTGCCACTGTACCACAGAGGCTCACACACACACACACACACACACACACACACACACACACACACACACACACACACATACACACACACATATATATATATATATATATATATATATATATATATATATATGTATATAGATAGATAGATAGATAGACTGATAGATAGATATAGATAGATAGACAGATATTATAGATAGATAGATATAGATAGATAGATAAACACCTACGTGATCAGGAACATCTTTATAAACTGGTGACGTTTCAACAACTCGTCATTTTCAAACGTAGGGAAAATACAATAAAACCAAAGTAAACACCATGTCTGTTATAAAAATACAAACACAACATGATTATGATATCTAGGTTTGAAAACGACAAAGGAGTTGTCAAACCGTTACCAGTTTATTATATATGTTCCTGATCACACTGGAGTTTATCTTCATATTAAGACAATGCTTCCCCCTTTGTGAATGTATTGCAGCTGTATATATATATATATATATATATATATATATATATATATATATATATATATATATATATATATATATACTGATAGATAGATAGATCTGACATAAAGTCAGTAATTTGAACAGGATACAGTTTTTAGTGAATGGAACAGTGTCAATTATTAATTTAATCGGTACTGTAGTGTTTTTCTGTACTTGCTTCTCAATTCTAAAAAAAATGAATATAATAAAATGTTCTTATGAGTCCTGGTTTGCTTTTGTAATATTGATGACAACATAACATCTGTGAGACTCAGTAGTTAGAACGCTTATATGGCACTTCATAAGGCTTTGGAGTACAAGGCATCTTTCGACAAATCATATTCTTGTTTCTTTGCAGATATCTCAGTCAAACTTCTCACCCATATTATTTGCCTTATTAATTTGAGAATAATTTTTCTACATACCTTAATATACTCTTGTGTGATACAATCTATACTAATTTTATAGAAGTATAAAAGGCATTCCGAAGAATATGATGCTGTCAGATGGAAATTAAGCACTCCAACATACCTGACTCCTTCCTTACAACTAATCCTTCTGCTTACACTGTTAATTTTTTCTCTCCGTTGGGCTCCTCCGAATACAACCTTATTACCTAAACCTGTCCTATCGCTCCAGCACGGCCTGTGGACCTGTGGACCTTCCAACTGTGGCACTCTGGAGCTGCAGACTGGGAAGCCTTCAGGCAGTACTGCTTTGATTTTCCCTGGAACGATTATTGCTTCCACGGCCAGGAGCTATCTGAGTGTGCCTTCCGCATTAAGGTGGCTATTTTTTCGGGCATGGAAGCATACATTACTGTTTCATATCCTTTGACTAATGCAAGAAGGCCTAGGTTTAATCACGCAAGTTCTAATCCTGTCCGCAACAAGGAGAGGGCCTAGAAAAGGTACCAGAGCCAACCCACCCCTGAATCACATCTTTGTTATGTTTCTGCCCGGAATCGTGCTAAATCTGTTCTTCGCTCTACTGAAAATAATTTCATGCATACTAAATGCTCTCAACTCTCCATCTCGAATTCTTCCCGCTTCTTCTGGCACCCTACCAAAAACCTTTCTAACAACTTTACCCCAACATCCTCCCCTCCTGTTTTCTACTCTGATGGCTCTGTAGCTGTTTCTTCCACTGATAAACAGATCTCTTCTCTCTGACTTTCTCCTCCAATACCACCTTAGACGATTCCGGTGCTGTTCCTCCATCACTTCCCCTCTCTGACTTCCCCATGACTGACAAAATTTCTTCAGCTGATGTATTTTCTGCCATCACTGGCCTCAGTACTAACAAGGCATATGAGCCTGATGGAGTCCCTCCTGTTGTCCTCAAGAACTGTGCTTCTGTGCTTACATCCTGCCTAGGCAAACTCTTTCACGTTTGTCTTTCAAACTGTACCTTTCCTTCTTGCTGGAAGTTTGCTCTCATTCAGCCAGTCTCAAAGAAGGGTGACCATTCCCAACCCTCTAACTATCGTCCAATTGCCTTGCCAACCTGTGTCTCAAAAGTTTTCGACTCAATTCTTAATAGAAAAATTTAAATCATCTTTCCTATCACAACCTTCTTTCTGATCGTCACTATGGGTTCCGTCAGGGACGCTCCACTGGCGATCTTCTCACCTACCTTTCAGGCTCCTTGTCATCCTCCTTTCAGGACTTTGGAGAAAGCTTTGCCATTGCACTTGACATCTCAAATCCTTTCAATCGAGTCTGGCATACATCTTTAATTTCCAAACTGCCCTCTTATGGTTTCTATCCTTCTACCTGTGCCTTCATCTACATCTTCCTTTCTAGTCGTTCTATAACCGCTGTTGTAGACGGCCATCATTCTTCTAGATATATAAACAGTGGTGTTCCTCAGAGCTCTGTCCTGTCACCAACTCTTCCTTTTATTCATCAATGATCTTGTAAGCTGTACTTCTAACCCTAGCCACTCGTACGCTGATGAAACCACCCTTCACCTTTCCATTCAGTTCCCGCAACGTCCATCACAGCAGTTACTTAAACAAACAAGGGATTATTCTATGGCACACCTAAAGTCTATCTTGGTTCGTATCTCTGACTGGGGTAAAAATAATCTGGTTGGTTTTAATGCATCAAAGACTCAGTTTTTACACCTATCAACCCATGAAAATCTCCCACATTAGTACCGACTAATGTTTAATAATATCCAGCTCAATCCTGCATCATCCTTGAACATGCCTGGGTTTTCATTCACTCGAAATTTATCTTGGAAAGATCATATTACATCTCTTGTAAAATCGGTTTACAGGAGATTAGGTGTACTAAGCCGCTTCCGTACCTTCTTTACCCCTGCACAATTGTTGAGTCTATACATGGAATTTTTCGCCCCTACGTAGAGTACAACTCTCTTGTGTGGAAGGCTCCCAACATACAGCTTTTCTCAATAGGATGGAGTCAAAGGGTTTTAGTTTCATTAACCCTCCTCCTCTTACTGGCTCCCTTCAACTTCTGTCTCTTCGCTGCACTGTTGCAACTTTATCTCTTTTCTATTGCTACTTTAATGGTCACTGCTTCTCTGAACTGTCTGTTTGCATCCCTTCCTTATTGACGGGTGCATAGCACGGGTCTAGCAACAAACAAATGCTCTCAACTCTCCAACTCGAATTCTTCCTGCTCCTTCTGGAACCATGCCAAAAACTTTTCTAACAACTTTACCTCATCATCCTTCCCTCCTCTTTTCTACTCTGATGGTTCTGTAGCTATTTTTTCAACTGCTAAAGCAGATCTATTTGCACAGACTTTCTCCTCCAATTCCACCTTAGACGATTCCGGTGCTGTTCCTCTATCACTTCCCGCCTCTGACTTCCTCATGGCTGACATTAAAATTTCTTCAGATGATGTATTTTCTGCCATCACTGGCCTCAGTACTAACAAGGCATATGGGCCTGATGGAGTCTCTCCTGTTGTTCCCAAGATCTGTGCTTCTGTGCTTACACCCTGCCTAGGCAAACTCTTTTGCCTTTGTCTGTCAAGTTGTACCTTTCCTTCTTGCTGGAAGTTTGCTCTCATTCAACCTGTTCCAAAGAAGGGTGACCGCTCCCAACCCTCCAACTATCGTCCAATTGCTTTAACGTCCGGTATTTCAAAAGTTTTCGAGTCAATTCTCAATAGAAAAATTTTAAGGCATCTTTCCTATCACAACCTTCTTTCTGATCGTCAGTACGGGTTCCATCAGGGATGCTCCCCTGGCGATCTTCTCACCTACCTTTCAGACTCCTGGTCATCCTCCATTCGGGACTTTGGAGAAAGCTTTGCCATTGCACTTGACATCTCAAAGGCTTTCGATCGAGTCTGGTATAAATCTTTAATTTTCAAACTGCCCTCTTACGGTTTCTACCCTTCTATCTGTGTCTTCATTGCTAGCTTCCTTTCTGGTCATTCTATAGCCGCTATTGTAGACAGCCATCGTCCTTCTCCTAGATCTATCAAGAGTGGTGCTCCTCAGGGCTCTGTCCTATCACCAACTCTCTTCCTTTTATTCATCAATGATCTTCTAAGCTGTATATCTAACCCTATCCACTCATACGCTGATGACTCCACCCTTCACCTTTCCATTTGGTTCCCGCAACGCCCATCTCAGCAGTTACTTCAACAAACAAGCGATGAGGCTATGACACACCTAATGTCTGACTTGGCTCATATCTCTGACTGGGGTAAAAATAATCTGGTTGTTTTTAACGCATGTAAGACTCAGTTCTTACACCTATCAACTCGTCAAAATCTTCCACAGGTATACCCTCTAATGTTTAATAATATTCAGCTTAATCCTGCATCATCCTTGAACATGTTTGGGGTTTCATTTACTCGAGACTTGTCTTGGAAAGATCATATTACATCTCTTGTAAAATCTGCTTCCAAGAGATTGGGTGTGCTAAGCCGACTCCATTCTTTCTTTACCCCTGCACAATTGTTGACTCTATACAGGGGTTTTATCCGCCCCTGTGTGGAGTACAACTCTCATGTGTGGGGAGGCTCCCCATATACAGCTCTTCTCAATAAGGTGGAGTCAGAGGCTTTTCGTCTCATTAACTCTCCTCCTCTTACAGACTCCCTTCAACCTCTGACTCTTCACCGCACTGTTGCATCTTTATCTCTTTTCTGTCGCTACTTCAATAGTCACTGTTCCTCTGAACTGTCTGCATGCATTCCTCCAGCTCTACGACGTGAGTGTAGCACCTGTCTAGCAGCAAACTCTCATCCCTTTTCTGTCCAACTCTCTAATGCAAGAGTTAACCGTTACTCCCAGTCATTCATTTATGCAACAGGTCAACTCTGGAACTGTCTCCCTCTGTCTGTATTTCGTACTCCCTATGATCTCCAGTCTTTCAAACGCAGTGTGTCCAGGCATCTCGAAATGAATGGATCTTGAATTTGGCTTTGTCTTGTATTTTTTCTCTTGGAAGGAACAGTTATTGCGGGCTCGTAGCATTTGGTTCCTTCTTCATAGCATTTATGTACAGTATATACACATATAGATATATAGCTATATAGATAGATAGATACAAATATATAGATATATATTTAGAGAGAGACAGAGTTAATATAGATGGATAGATTGACAGATTTTATGCATTCATTTATTTACTTATTCATCTATTTAACTATCTATCTATCTATCTATATCTATCTATCTGTGTATCTATCTGTCTATCATATATATATATATATATATATATATATATATATATATATATGGGGGCGCCAATCATCCACTCACTCAATGCGGAGTGATGCCATATGAGCTCTACACTGGGTGACAGCCAAATGGTTTCCTTTACCCATGAAGCCATATACTACGCTGGGTGGTAACCATATAACCGGGATTTCTGGCAGAGTTTAATTCTCCCCCGGATTCCCTTATCGAAAATCACTCAATCATGGCAGTCGTTTCAGAGAGCCTCGGAGGGCCCAATACCTGCCCAGGGCCCCAACCAAATGGGCAGACTTGCGTGGCCATGTGGAATGTGATAGGTGTGAATGAGGAGAGAAAGAGGGTGGATGTGGTGAATGTGTTTAAGAGTGTGAGACATGCTGTGATGGCATTGTGTGAAACGAAGATGAAAGGGTGCGAAGTGGAGGAGTGGGAGTGAGTGGAATGCTGAAGATCGGGAATGAATGGGCAAGGAAGATATAAGGAAGGAGTTGCTTTGTTGATGAGTGAGGTGTGGCAGAGTGGAATGAGAGACTACAAATGTGTCAGCTCAAGGTGTATCTATGTCAAGTTCAAGTTTGAGAAGGTGAAAGTGGCAGTGATTGTAACATATGCACCATGTGAGGACAGGAGTGAGCGAGAGAATGACAAATTTTGGGATGAGCTGGATGAAGTAGTGGGAGAAATGTCCAGGAGCTATAAAGTGATCGTAATATGGGATATGAATGGAAGAGTAGGCACTGGCCCTGAGGATGACATAATGGGTTGTTATGGAGTACCAGGAGAAAATGATAATGATAAGTGACTAAAGGACATGTGTCAGGAGAGGAGTTTGTGCATTTGTAACTCATAGTTTAAACACAAAGATGCACATAAATATACATGGTATAGTTGAAACGGGGATCGTGTTGAAAGAAGCCTGATTGATTACGTGCTCGTAGAGAGGTCGAATATGGGAGTGGTTGCTGATACTGGGCCGTGAGAGGACGATGTGGAGGTCTGTCAGATCTATGATTGTGGTATGCAAGATCAAGCTGAGAGGAGAGAGGTGGATCATGAGAGAGAGGTGCAGTCAGGAAGAAAAACTGATAGTTGAGGAGTTGAAGATCTAAGAAAAGGCAGATGATTACAGGACCAAAGCAGAAGAGGAGTTAGTATCAATGAAATGGAATGAAAAAGATGTGGACAGCCTGTGGAATGTATATAGGGATTGCTGAGTTAGGAATGCTAAAGTGGTGTGTGGTGTGGCAAGAGTAACAACAAAAAAGAAAGGTATGGCATGGTGGAATGATGAGATTAAGCGAGTGGTGGAGAAGATGAAGAAGTGGCTAAAGTGGTTACAAGATATTGGTTCAGTTGAAATAAGAACTGAGTATATAGAAAGCAAGAAGCACATAAAGAGACTTGTGAAGAGGAAAAATAAGGAGGTAAATGATGATCTGGGAAGAAAAATGAATGTGAACTGCTCTGAAAATAGGAAGTTACTCTGGAAAGAGGTGCGGAAATGTTGATGCGAAAGCGGAAAGAAATGTAATGGTGTGAAGTATGCAGATGGTATTATTAACCCGTGGAGTTGAAGACAGGACCAGATGGAGAGAAAGTTTTGAAAGCCTGATGAATTGGAATAAAGAGAGCACAGTGGCTCTAAACGTGATTCGTTTGGGGGGAGGGTGCAGAGAAGGAATGCAGTGCCAGAAGAGGTGACACTCGCACAGGTGAAGAGTGCTGTGTAGCAGCAGTAAAATGGGAAAGCAGCTGCGGTTGACGAGGTGCATGCAGAGATGCTTAAGTGCAGTGGAGAGAGTGGAATGAAGTTCTTGTTGGAGATATGTAAGAAGGCATGGATGAGTGAAACTATGACTGCAGAGTGAAAAAAGGCTGTGATTGTACCCTTGTACAAAAATTAAGGTGAGCGAAGTGAGTGCAAGAATTATCGTGGCATAAGTATATTGAGTGTGGTAGGGAAGGTTTATGGAAGAATTATTACAGAGAAAGTAAGAAAGATATCAGAAGTCCTAGTGAGTGATGAACAGGGTGGCTTTAAGAGTGGCAGAGGATGTGTGGATCAAATATTTGCAGTGAGACAGATAGCAGAGAAGGCTTGTGAGACGGACCATAAGATGTTTATGGCATTCATGGATCTGGAAAAAGTATATGACAAAGTAGACAGAGAGTGATTGTGGAAAGTTTTACGCATGTACGGTGTAGATGGTAAGCTCCTAGGTGCTAACAAAAGTTTTTATCATGGTAGCAAAGCATGTGTAATGGTTAATGGGCATCTAAGTGAATGGTTCACGATTGGTGTGGTCTTGAGACAAGGTTGTGATGTCCCCAAGGTTGTTCAATATATATATGGACGGGGTGATGAGAAAAGTAAAAACACGAGTAATGGAGAGAGGGATGGCATTGTTAATGAATGGTGATGAATGGAATATCTCAAATTTGTTGTATGCTGATGATGCAGTACTGCTTACAAGTACCGGACAAGAACTTGGTAGGCTTGTGCAAAGTTTTGCTGATGCCTGTGAGCATCGTGCCTTGAGAGTAAATGTAGAAAAGAGTAAAGTGGTGGTAACTAAGAGAGAAGGTGACTTGCAGTGTGATTTTACAGTGAATGGAGTGTCACGAGTCGGCGCGATTAAGTATTTGAATAAACTCATGACATTAACTTTGGTGGGAAACCGCGAATTCTAGTGGAATCCCAGTATTTATTGCTCAGTTTAACCGCCACTTATTCACCCGATCGGGAGTGTTTTCAGAACAATTTTTCACTGTGTCATATATGATCGTCTTTGTGTGTGACTTTAACACCTCCGCTGAGTACTTTGTTATGGGCATGTTTCGCTCATTCTAGCCGTTAGCAAGTGCGGCTCAACACTTGCATCTCTCTCACGATTTGAAGTCAATCAAGATTTGTGCGCAGTGGAAGCATGTAGTGTGTGTGGCAGTGTCCTTCCTCAGCAACGACTCCCAGTTCCCGCCGCCACGGTTGAATTCCAGAGGCTCAGCATGTGCAGTGTCCTTCCTCAGTAACGATGCCCAGTCATCCGCTTAGTCCACTTTTCTGACCAGTATTTCTTTTCGTTTTTTCTAGGTTTAAGAGTTAGCTTCTGAGTGAGCGAGTGAGTGTGATCTCCTTATTTTGAATTCATTTTGAAATGTAAAGTAAGTTTATTTCTTTGTAATCAATAAATTTAACAGTTCTTTTTCTTGAGCTTAATATAATGTAAACTCGTGTTTTATTTCTCCATAAGCTAGTTGCAGCTCCTAGCTTGCATAAACGCTTCGCTATTCATAACTGGTACTTAGGCCAGTTCTTTTGTATTAAATCCGTTGTGCCATCAAGGAATTAATTGCATCAGCAAGAACTTGTTATCATTAATAGGATTAGTTATTGATTGTCAGGGGTGGAGTCACTTTCTCCAGAGGCCAACAGTACTAATAAATAGCACGTGTGAATAATTAGTCTCTGCTGTGTACTGTTGAAAAAGTTTATAAATTCTCGTCCTTAGAGAATCGGCGAAGTAAGCCGGCATAAAGTAATCACTGTTTGATTTTCACAAGAGAATTCATTGTCCTGTTCTTAAGTATTATTGAATAATTATTCTTTAATATTATATATTCTTAAAAACCCCGTGACAATTGGCGACCTCATTCCGGGATATTAACTCCTACCTCTAAAGTTATTCACGAGATAATACTCACTCGTTCATACTTAGGTATTTATCATTAAAGTCTATAGGCACTATCTTACTGGTGATTATTGATTCAGTTCTATTAATTTACGTAATAGTTTTCACTGTCAGTTGTTTGTTTAATTTTCTTTCTTTACCAGTTTAATTAGATAAAAACTGGTCACCACTAACCTGTGCCTATATTCTTTATTCTTGATTATTGGCATCTTTCTTTGCAAATTGCAGTCAGTACTGAGTCGCTAGTTTACTTAGATTGAGTTAGCATCATGTCTACCAGTGTCTATGTACAGGAAGCCAAAGATATGGGGTTTACGGATCCGGAGAAAATAAAGGAGTTTGTCCTCTCTCGGTTTAATTACGAACAGCAACGCAAGAATGATGCTCGTGAAGAGCGTCGAATTCAGCGTGAGGAATGCGAAAAGTAGCGCGAATACGAGCGAGAACAGCGCGAACACGAGCGAGAACAACACGAACACGAGCGAGAACAGCACGAACACGAGCGGAAACAACGTGAACTCGAGTTAGAACACGAGCGAGAACAAAGCAAACTCGAGTTAGAACACGAGCGAAAACAACGCGAACTCGATTTACAACATGAGCGAGAACACCGTGAGGAACGAGAGAGAGAACGAGAACATGAACGTGCCGAGCGAGAAGCACGCGAAAAACATGAATTTGAAATGTTGAAGCTCAAGTCAAATTCCTTGGCTTCAGACACATCTGGTGCAGCTGGCCCAAGCTCCACGAGCGCTATCGCTGCACATATTATGGCGACCCCACACATCAAGCTTCCCCCATACAAGGAAGGTGAGCAAATCGAGCCATATATAGCTTGTTTTGAAGACATGGCTCAGCTTTACCAGCTGGATGGTGCAGCTAAGCGGCTGCAGTTCCTTAGCCTGTTTGAGGGCCCTGCCTTCGATATTCTCCACAGAATTCATGGAGACAATCTCATGTATGACATGATGCAGGCCGCACTCGTCAAAGCATATGGTCTCACAGTTGACGATGCCAAGAGTCAGTTCATGAGGGCACGTTTACAGGAAAAAGAATCTGCCGTTCAGTTTCTTGACTGGCTTACTGCTTACTTAGATGAGTGGATGGAGAAAGATGAAACTCCTTCCACACATGAGGGGATAATTGACCTTATGCTGCGCATGCTGCTAGAAAAGTCGTGGCCTACTGAATTTATGGCTCAGCTTAAGATCTGCGAGGTAAGAGATGCCAGCCAAGTGGTGAAGAAGGCTGATGCATTTTTCACTGCATACGGGTATCAAACTCGCAAGCAGCATACCTGGAGCAGGAAACCTGATAAATCTGGGAAACCGTCTCAGACTGAACCCCAGCAACAAGGCCGTTTTCAGAATAATGGCCAAGATCCAAAACCGCGGAATAAGGACCAGGGGCAAAACACCCAGAAACCTGAGTGAAAGCGGTACGATAAGCAGAACTCTAACCAGCAGCAGTACCGGTATTTCAAGAAGCAGCAGGGCAAGGACAAACCACGTAACCCTCAGACAGGACAATCGACTTTAGTGTATCGGAGGCAGGATGCAAATGCAGCCCTCATGCCACAACAAGCGTACAGTGATGCCAACCCCACCAGTACAGGTACTTCCACACAGTTCACTAGTCCCTTAGCGACAGTGAACACCCCTCCACAGATGGCCAATGCTCCATCTCCCCAGGCAGTGAGTACGACCCCTCAGGTATCTAGTTCACAGGGCACCATGTTTGCCGCATCATTTATTCAGCAGCCTAATCAGTGGCTAGTTGCTTCCTCCACAGGCCCTCCCACAGGTGACAGTGCCTTCCTTGTTCAGCCAGGGTTTGTGGGAGCCATTTTCCTGTGAAGGTCCTGAGAGACAATGGTTCCTCAGGTTGCTCTGTCAGGCAGAGTCTAGTTCGGCCTGAGGAATATACAGGTCGACAGATCCAAGTTAACCTTATTGATGGATCAGTGAGATTGTTCCCTGAGGCGTGTATCCAGGTGGCATCTCCATTTTACACTGGTACGACACTCGCAGTTGTCATGCCAGAACCCTTATTTGACCTTATCATAGGCAATATTCCCAGTGCCAAGGATAGTTGCACTGAAGATGACGCTACTCAGTCTTCGGCTGCAGTAACACGAGCCATGGCTGAGGCTCCAAACTGTGTCACTGTGACCAATGAATCGCTGCAGGATCTGATGTGTAGCCAAGTTGTTGTTCAAGAACAACACTCTGACCCAATTCTTGCTGCCATGCAGAAGAAACAAAAGGGTAGAGTGATAAAGTATTCACGGGGAGGTCAAGCCAAGTTCCTTCGCAAACAAGGATGGCTGTACCGTGAGTCACGAACACCCCAGGGCGAGGTTCGACTGCAGTTTGTCGTTCCCGCCAAGTACCGCCAAGCAGTGTTAGAATGGGGTCATTGTTCAGCCTCAGGAGATCACCTGGGCAAAAGGAAAACCCAGGGCCGTATCCGTGCTGTCTTTTTCTGGCCAGGGATGGCCAGATTAATAGTACGTGTGTCCATGTACCACTAATCAGGGACATGTCCTTCCTACTCCGTTTGAAACCACACCCAAAATATCTGAGTCAGTTGAGAGACAGGGCAGTGGTAATGTGGGTGCAGACCTAACATCTCGCCCGTTGGCCCTACAGGACACAGTGTGTCCAGGGCCTATACATACATATGTGCCGTAAGTTAAGGGGGAAGTTCGAGAACCCCGCGGAGACAGTCCGAGCCTGTGTATGAATTACCTTGTGGAACATCTTGAGCTGTGAGCCTCTCTGAGGATTCCCGGAGAATGCACAATATCCACATGAGTGTTCACACCCACGGTGGGTGTTAAAATGTGACCTGCCCGAGATTGCGTAGGGATTCTCAGCTTCCTGTCATTAATCGTAAGTGTAAAGTTAGGTTAACCAGTAAACTGCCCGTTTTAAGAGATTTGAGCAATTCAAGAATTGACACGTTTCCTGGTTAATAGTTAGGTTAACTAGTAAACTGCCCATTCTAAGAAATTTGAGCATTTCAAGAACTGGCACGTTTCCTAGTTAATATGCATTAACCAGTAAACTGTAAGGGTCCTGAGAGATTTGTGAATCCTAAGACTACGTTTCCTGGTTAATAATGACATAAGTACTGATTGCTAGGCAGAGAAAGAGAAATGACACTTTTGATGCTCCACCTTGATTCCTTTTGCAGGTGCAGCTGGCAGGTGCAGCATTGCCATGCAGAACAGCTGATCGTCCCTGATGCATGCTGCCGCCTCTTCTCTTCTGCCTCGTCATAATCATTTATTACTGATTTGCATTATGTAATTTTACACGTAGGTACAGGTACACTACAACTGTCACACCAACACCGTGTATTACATATATCACGCTACATAACAATTAGTTGTTAATGTAAATGTAGCGAACTTTTCGCTCAGTTTGACCTGAGTACAGGATTTTTCACTGTCGTCATAGAGTTTTTCTCTCAAGCTTGCTTCTATTAACGTAAATACGAGTTTTTTTTTTCGCTCACTGGCGACTGTGACTTTCTCCTGTAGCAGGATAGCACACACACACACACACACCACAGTGTGAATCTTGTGTGACTGAGTTAGGATTTATATGTATGTATATTGAATTTTTTTTTCCTGAAAAAAAAAATTTCATATTTGATGGGGCGTAATATCACGAGTCGGCGCAATTAAGTATTTGAATTATCTCATGACATTAACTTTGGTGGGAAACCGTGAATTCTAGTGGAATCCCAGTATTTATCGCTCAGTTTAACCGTCACGTATTCACCCGATCGGGAGTGTTTTCAGAACAATTTTTCACTGTGTCATAAATGATCGTCTTTGTGTGTGACTTTAGCACCTCCGCTGAGTACTTTGTTATGGGCGTGTTTCGCTCATTCTAGCCGTTAGCAAGTGCGGCTCGACACTTACCTCTCTCTCACGATTTGAAGTCAGTCAAGATTTGTGCGCAGTGGAAGCAGGTAGTGTGTGTGGCAGTGTCCTTCCTCAGCAACGACTCCCAGTTCCCGCCGCCACGGTTGAATTCCAGAGGCTCAGCATGTGCAGTGTCCTTCCTCAGTAATGATGCCCAGTCATCCGCTTAGTCCACTTTTCTGACCAGTATTTCTTTTCGTTTTTCCTAGGTTTAAGAGTTAGCTTCTGAGTGAGCGAGTGAGTGAGATCTCCTTATTTTGAATTCATTTTGAAATGTAACGTAAATTTATTTCTTTGTAATCAATAAATTTAACAGTTCTTTTTCTTGAGCTTAATATAATGTAAACTCGTGTTTTATTTCTCCATAAGCTTAATCTAGTTGGAGCTCCTAGCTTGCATAAACGCTTTGCTATTCATAACTGGTACTTAGGCCAGTCCTTTTGTATTAACCCAAATCCGTTGTGCCATCTAGGAGTTAATTGCATCAGCAAGAACTTGTTTATCATTAATAGCATTAGTTATTGATTGTCAGGGGTGGAGTCACTTTCTCCAGAGGCCAACAGTACTAATAAACTGCACGTGTAAATAACTAGTCTCTGCTGTGTGCTGTTGAGAAAGTTTATAAATTCTCGTCCTTAGAGAATCGGCGAAGTAAGCCGGCATAAAGTAATCATTGCTTGATTTTCACAAGAGAATTCAATGTCCTGTTCTTAAGTATTATTGAATAATATTCTTTAATATTGTATACTCTTTAAAAACCCTGTGACATGGAGAGAGACTGGAATTGGTGAGAGACTTCAAATACCTAGGCGCAATGATAGAAAAGAGAGAAAAATGTGCAAAAGAAGTTGAAAGTAGCGTGACACAAGGAAGAAAAGTAGCTGGTGCAATAAAGGCCTTAATAAGAAACAGAGGCTTGAGTGTTGCAGCTGCACAAGGGTTACTTTACGGAGTCTTAGTGCCAACTATAACGTATGGATGTGAGACTATGGTTTGGCATGATATATATATATATATATATATATATATATATATATAGAGAGAGAGAGAGAGAGAGAGAGAGATAGATAAGTAGGAGGACTGCTGGGCCTTGATAGCAGGCTGTGAAGCCTATGCCCAGAGTCGGACACATAAAAAAAAAAAAAAAAAAATAGGCAGATACATATATATATATATATATATATATATATATATATATATATATATATATAGAGGGATAGATAGATATATATATATATATACCTATATATATATATATATCTATATATATATATATATATACATATACATATATATATATATATATATATATATATATATATATATATATATATTTTGTTACGGAACAGAGAGAGATAATGAACACTTCAAGTGAGAATACTAAAATCACTACTGTCCCGCAACGTTCCAGGTTCAAAACAAAAGAGTTAGGTAAAATTACAAGTTAAAGTTTAATGCTCAAACTAACAGCTAAACATTCAGGACTCATAAGGATAATATAATGGCAAAAACAGGTTAAATATCTGGTTAACTGCAATAGCCTCTATTAACACGAAGTTAGCAAGAGTAAATTTATCTAAGTCAGCCCTGATAAAATGAGAAAACCAGATAATGCTCAGTTAACCCGTCACGTCCTGAGCTTTTCCGCACCTATGACATCCCTCAGTCCCGAGCCTTTTTGGAAAATTTTTTTTTTTGCTAAAACTTCCGCTTAGGTCGAGAAACGAAGGAAAATAAAAAAGAAAGTGGTTCCCGCGGTCTATAAGTGGTCCGTACAGGTGCGGTTCCCCCCGGCAAGTATGGTGTTCTGTAATGGGCTGGATATGCGTTTACGTTTTCTATGGTAAGGAATAATGGGAGAAACAACACACAACACCTCTATATTTATTGAATTTGAACTAATAAACAATAACAGTAACAATATAATGGATTTCAGACACATCTATATGAAAAATAAGCATTGTACCATTGCGCGAGCATAGCGAGTTTGGTCCGAGTTGTAACATGCTATATGCTACGTGTCTGGTATGAATCACCCTATCATTTTTCTACTTGTATACTTCTGTTTCAATGACATTTTACCAATTACAACTGTTTGTAAGTGTTTTCAGATGTTTTCATTCATTATGATGACATGCAGCATAAGTATAGCGCACATCAGCTTAGTAAGCGCACTCGCTATGACTCGTATTTCAACATAACAAATTTTTTTATCACTTTCAAATTATTTTCCCCTTTACATAGAACCTTTTCTCCACCACTGTAAAGGTTTTCAATTATTTTCATTCATTACGAGGGCATTTAGCGATATGCTAGTGCATATTCACGTAGCAACCACGATCTCAAACACTCGTGTTTCATCATCTACTTTATTTATTCACTCCACTTATAATTTCCCACTTACATTACACACGTTTACACCCTTATAATGCACTGTACATACTTACTGCCATTATTTATTTACGTGAGCGTCAGAATATCGCCTGAAAATACCCTCGCAAGGAATGTTTCGACAAACATAATACTCACACACTTATATACTAATTATTCACTTTATCACTTGCTGACAATTCGCATCTCTATACACACGCTATGAATATTTGACTTAGAATATATCACTTACAATAATTTGAACTTATATTATACCCGTAAGAATTTTCAGTAATAATAATTATATAATTACGGGCCGTATTTATTGCACTGAGCGACAGAATATCGCATCATAAAACCCTCGCTATGTAAGTTTCAACTTAGGGCAGATTTATATACTTACATACAATGTTTTCACTTATGTTCTACCCGTATGCACTTTATACTAATATTTGGAGATCAACATGATTGATAATTTCACTAAGCGTCTGTCTGTCGCATTTACCTCATAATTTCTGCGTCCTTTCGCATTCACACCATACTAAAATTGCATCAACGTGTGATATTCACTAAAACATGGGTGAATACAGAGACCCACGTCACACTGCACGCACTCATAGCGGGTGTCCTTCCTCTGTGTCGTGAATCTCACCTGGGAATTACTGCACACGTGACACCTGCGTTGGGGCCTAGGTCTCTTTGGCTGGGGAGGGATAGGAGTGGGGAAATGGCGGCCGGATATTCTCTGGGGAGTTTGGGCAATATGGGCAGTGCGGGTGCGATATTGGGGTCTTTCAACAGCATACTTTGCAAAGATTTCTCTTGTGAGCTCTCTCACAAACCCTTCAAATGTTTCCTGAACTCCTGTTGTCATGGCGTGAAGGTGGTGGCAATTCAGAGCAGTGATATCTAGCAAGTAAAAGAACAGTTTTTTATACCACTTCATCGTGGTCCTGGCACACACTACCGTCGATATCACGGAGTCAGACTGGTCCACCAGGCTCATGTTTATATTGTAATCCATAACACACTCAGGTTTCCAAACACGACGCCTGCTCTCGCTACGGTAATCTACTGAATCAGTACGGTGCATCAAGGGGCGGTGAACCGTGGACAAGAGGCTTACTTCTCTGTTGTGGTTCCACATTGTTGCAAGGATGTTGTTGGCTTTGAAGAAGACAACCTCATTCCTTGCAAGTTTCCGCCCTACCTTGGCCATGTGACGCCGGTTCACCTTTACGGTTCCACAGACTCCCGTTTATGTGTGTGAAGATAACGAGCAAGAAGAGGGCTAGTGTACCAATTGTCGAGGTAGAGAACGTGACCACGATGAAGGTAGTCTTCTATCATCGTCTTTACCACTGCTCCCGACAGTCCAATACTTCGATCTTCTATTATGTCTGTCTGTGCACTGGTGTACAACACTATGTCTTGCACGTATCCAGTCCTACAGTCGCACATAACAAAGATCTTGAACCCAAAACGGTGCCTTTTGCCGGGTATATACTGTCTGAATGAAATATTGCCTCTCCACAACACGAGACTCTCGTCTATGACGAGGTCTCTATAGGGATAGAATGAGGAACGAAAGGTTTGCCTGAGGTGATCAAAGACCAACCTAATTCACCTCATTTTATCAGTGTTGTTTGCATTTGCAGGATCATGAGCATCATAGAAATGGAGACGACTTAGAATTTGTTGAAACCGATTACTGCTCATCACTTGACCAAATATTGGGGTAAACATAACAGGGTCCCTAGTCCAGTAAGCAGGAATTCTATTCTTTCTTATAATACCCATCAAAAGGACCAGGGCAAAAAATAAGAACATTTCTGGAAGGGAGACAGGGTAATCATAGATGATAGAATGCCTACTCATTGTTCCCAATATTTCACTCTCTAGGCGCTGGGCGCTTGCAAACAGGTTTGTTTGGTATACAATCTGATCAACAAATGCCTCACTGAAAAACAGGTGGAAAAAATCCAACCTGGTGGAATTACGGTGAATTCCTGGAGCAATGTAGCCAGATCGCCCCTGCTCAGTGAAGGGGTGAATGAGGGGAGAAAAATCACTCCCATCCTCCCAATTCCATCCCACAAATCCCTCGTCCCCATCAGCCCCATCACCGCCTTCGTCTGGGTGAGGAGGAGATCCTGGTTGGGGAGGTGGGGGAGAAAGAGTGCGGAGGGCTTCCCCACTGTCACTCCTCTTCCCTCTGCCTTTGCCCTTTCCCTTTCCCTTACCCTTACGGCCTTGAGGAACATCAGGGGGCTGTGGGGATGAAATAGGGGAATATTGGGGAGCAGAAGACGTGCTGGGGAGTGGTTCCTCCCCACCTTCCCCCTCCATTACAACACCACGTGCTCTCTCACGCACCCTAGCTCGACCACGTGTTAGGGGATATTGGGGAGCATAAGACGTGCTTTGGAGTGGTTTCTCCTCACCTTCCCCCTCCCTCACAACCCCACGTGATAAGGAACGCACCCGCACTGGCCCACGTGATCCACTACGCAGCCTCACACTCCGTAGGGAGAGCAATGACTCACTCACGTCACTCTCACTTTCCCTAATCCTCCCTGGACTTTCCCTTTCACTCCCCACTCCCTCCACTTGACTTCCTAGCTCCCCAAACAAAATGCTAGGCCCATACCTGCTCATATGACGTGGTGTGCGCTCTGGGCCACGATGTGTTATTACCTCACATCCATACCACGTGGCAGCACGTCCCACGGCTCCGTCATCATCCTCATCCTCGTCCTCGTCCTCGAATTCTGGTTCCAAATCACGCTGGGGATAGGGATAGGATATTGCACGTGCCTTCTTTGCCTCCTGCCTCTCTCTAGCAGCACGGTAAGTCACGTACTGCCGCTTCCTGGGAAACGGAACTTCCTCGTCACTGCTGGTGGTTTCTTCCTCCTCTGGCTGCAAATAATCCTTGTCCATATCCTCGTCGTCCAGTGGGGAATCACTGGCGCCGGTAAAGGTGTCCAGGACGACTTGAATTTCACTGTCTGAGAGACCTCTCTTAGCCATGTCTGAGCAGGACCATGGCTACCAGGTGAGTGGACGAGTGGTGGGCTAGCGCGGGTCACGCGGGGTCGCAGAGTGTCCCCGCCTGATGGCAGGTAGGGGAAGGTCATGCGAGGGTACATACTGCAAATCAAGCGCTAATTTTGAAAATTGTCGAAATTATGCACATTGCAATTGTACGACGTACCGGTACATCACCGGGACTGGCAAATGCAAATCGTTGCAACGTACCCATACGTCGACGGGACGGGGCGGGTTAATGCAAGATATATTATTACAGATACAAAACATTATTAATAATGGCTGACATCAAAAACTCCACATGAATCACAAAAACCTTACCAGGCCTACGAATTAACACCTTATGCTATACAGTACAAGAAAAATGGTAACAACACCCATACTCAAATTATACAGCAGCTAGATGGTTGGAGAGTTCCTGAGCACTCACAAAGATAATATACTATACAAGGGAGGACAGAGATGTGAACAAAATGAGGAGTAGATCTAAGTGGCAATTAATGCAGAGACTGAGCTCATTATATAGGGGCCGGCAGAGCTTGATTCAACTTGTAAGAAGGACGCGCATATGAAGCCATAGGGGCCAAAGAGTTGACACTCTTGCTCTGAACAACAGAAAGAACGACTTACTCTACTATAAGGTGGAGAAGGGGGAAGTGAGGTAGAACACGCAAGCCTGGTCACTATGGACGCCACGAGGCGAATCGTGATCAAACATGCAGCATACTGTGCGTTAGACTTATACAAAGGATGATGAAATCATAGGTTATGTAACAATATATATATATATATATATTGCCCCTGTGGGTAGGGTAGTTTTCAAGAATACTCCCCCAGTATCCCTGATTGTCATATGAGGCGACTAAAATGGTTGGCGGAGGGTTAGTGCCCCTCCCCGGAAAAAAGCCATTTAAAAAAACGAACAAGAAGCCTCGGACAAGGACTGACCAAAAGATGACGACCAAGGGCTGGACAAAGGACATGGTACAGATCGCGACGTGGAATGTAAGAGGTGCGAATGATGAGGTGAAAGAGAGAGAGATTGTCCAGGTGCTTGAGGGTGCGAAAACTCATGTACGTGGAGTAACTGAAACAAAATGGAGAAGAGTGTGAGAGAATGGCAGTATGGATGGGATATATCTGCAGGAGTAGGTGAGAATGAGAGGGCAAAAGGAGTGTGTATTATTGTGAGTAAAAGATGGAAGAAGAACATAAGAGAGTATGGATCAGTTGGCTTAAGGACTGTGTGGGTAAGATTGAAAGTTGGAATACAAATGTAGGCGATTGTGTGTGTGTATGCGCCAATGCAAGATTGTGTGAGCAGAGCGAGAGAGGAGTTCTGGACAAATGTGAAAGTGTGCATGGAAAAGTTTGGAAGGAATGAGAGAGTGTTTTTTATTGGTGGTATGAATGGTAATGTAGGGAATGTGAAGGTGGATGGAATAGTTGGTGAGTGGGGTGTGCCTGTTGAGATAGATGAAAATGGTAGTGCGTTAGCGCACATTTGTGCCAGGAGCGGGATGTTGATAGCCAATACCCTCATCAGGCACAAAATGATCCACAGGTATACATGGCGAGTGATGAGAAGGGTGGGTCGTAAACTGAATGAACGGAAGGCAATGACAGCTTATGTGTGTGTGGTTGAAAGGATGTGAAGATGTGTAATGGATGCAAGAGCTTATAGAGGTTGGGGGAGTAGACTTTCTGACCACTACTTTGAGTGGCCAGAATCAAGATCCAAGCAAGATGGAGAAATAGAAGAAGGGAAGGATGGGAGGAAGGAGTAGTTGCATGGAGAGTGAAAAGGTTACAAGAGGATGAGAAAAAGGCAGAATATAAGAGAGAAGTGGAGGAACGATTGGGTAAATATGAATTGGAGCAAATGCGGGACATGGAAGGAGTGTGCAAGATATTCACAAAAGAAATATGTGCAGCATGTGATGTGGTGTGTGGGGTTAAGAGAAGACAGAAGGGGGTGCAAGGAACAGCGTGGTGGAATGAAGAGGTGATACAGGCTGTGTCACAAAAGAAGAAAGCATACGATGAATGGATGAGAAATAAATGCATGGAAGAAGTTGAGAGGCAGAGGAGAGAGTTATATGGAGAAAGGAAGAGAGAAGTGAAAAGATTAGTAAGAGAGAGTAAGAAGAGAGTGGCTGAGGAATATGGAATGAATTTGAGTGTAAAGTGGAGGGACTGTAAGAAAATGTTCTGGATAGAGGTGAAGAGAGTAACACAGGGTGGTAGTGAAGTTAGTAGGGGAGTGAAAGATAAAAATGGTAGATGACTTGTGGAGATGGGAGAAAAAGTGAGCAGATGGAGAGAACACTTTAATGAATTGTTGAACATAGAGAATGGAAGCAATGCGAGTGTAAGTGGCTGGGGAATGGCTGGAAGAAGGAGGGAGGTGAGAAGACAGGAAGAAATCAGTAGGGAGAAGTTGTGGAAGCATTGAAGAAAGTTAAATTGGGGAAAGCCCCAGGAATTGATGAAGTGTGTGGTGAAATGCTGAAGTATGTGGGAGAGATAGTAGTAGAATGGATGTGGAACATGTGCAGATTGGCCTGGGAGGAAGGTATAGTCTCGGAGGATTGGAAGTCAGGTATAATTATTCACTTGTACCCCCCCCCTGGGGGTAGGGGGTTTTTCAAGAATACTCCCCCAGTATCCCTGCTTGTCGTAAAAGGCGACTAAAAGGGTTGGCGAAGGGTTAGTGCCCCTCCCCGGAAAACAACTAACTAAAAAAACAAACAAGAAGCCTCGGACAAGGACTGACCAAACGATTACGACCCAGGACCGGACAAAGGACTTGGTAATGAGTACATGGAATGTAAGAGGAGCGAATGATGAGGTGAAAGAGAGAGAGATTGTCCAGGTGCTTGAGGGTGCGAAAGTGGATGTATGTGGAATAACTGAAACAAAATGGAGAGGAGAAAGTGTGAGAGAATGGGAGTATGGATGGGGTATATGTGCAGGAGTAGATGAGAATGTGAGGGCAAAGGAAGGAGTGTGTATAGTTGTGAGTAAAAGATGGAAGAAGAGCATAAGATAGTATGGATCAGTTGGGTCAAGGATTGTGAGGTAAAGTTGAAAGTTGGAATACAAATGTGGGCGATTGTGTGTGTGTATGCACCAACGCAAGATCGTGCTAGAAGAGTGAGAGAAGAGTTCTGGACAAATGTGGAAGTGTGCATGGAAAAGTTTGGAAGGAATGAGAGAGTGTTTTTGATTGGTGATATGAATGGTAAAGTTGGTAATGTGAAGGTGGATGGAATAGTTGGTGAGTGGGGTGTGCCTGCTGAGATAGATGAGAATGGGAGTGCTTTGGTGGACATTTGTGCTGGGAGGGGGTTGGTGATAGCCAATACCCTCTTCAGGCATAAAATGATCCACAGGTATACATGGCGAGTGATGAGAAGGGTGGGTGGTGAACTGAATGAAAGGAAGGCAATGATTGATTATGTGTGTGTGGATGAAAGGATGTGAAGATGTGTAAAGGATGCAAGAGTGTATAGAGGTTGGGGGAGTGGACTTTCTGACCACTACTTGGTGGTGTCCAGAATTAGGATGCAGGTAAGATGGAGGAATAGAAGAAGGGAAAGACGAGAGGAAGGAGTAGTTGCAAGGAGAGTGGAAAGGTTACAAGAGGATGAGAAAAAGGCAGAGTATAAGAGAGAAGTGGAGGAACGACTGGGCAAATATGAATTGGAGCAG
Source organism: Coenobita brevimanus (assembly GCF_032717465.1). Classification (NCBI taxonomy): domain Eukaryota; kingdom Metazoa; phylum Arthropoda; class Malacostraca; order Decapoda; family Coenobitidae; genus Coenobita; species Coenobita brevimanus. The sequence continues at coordinate 11,466,274 of NC_136985.1, forward strand.
ATGGGAGACGTGAAAGATATGTGTAAGATATTTACAGAAGAAATATGTGCAGCATGTGATGTGGTGTGTGGAAGGAAGAGAAGACGGAGGGGGGTGCAAGGAACAGCGTGGTGGACTGAAGAGGTGAAACAGGCTGTGGCACAAAAGAAGAAAGCATACAATGAATGGATGAGAAATAGGGGCGTGGAAGATGTTGAGAGGAGGAAGAGAGAGTTATATGTGGAAAGGAAGAGAGAGGTGAAAAGATTAGTAAGAGAGAGTAAGAAGAGAGTGGATGAGGAATTTGGAAGGAATTTGAGTGTAAAGTGGAGGGACTGTAAGAAAATGTTCTGGAGAGAAGTGAAAAGAGTAAGACAGGGTGGAAGTGAAGTTAGCAGGGGAGTGAAAGATAAAAATGGTAGATTACTAGTGGAGAAGGGAGAAAAAGTGAGTAGATGGAGAGAACACTATAAGGAATTGTTGAACGTAGAGGATGGAAGTAATGCGAGTATAAGTGGCTGGGGAATGGCTGGGAGAAGGAGGGAGGTGAGAAGACAGGAAGAAATCAGTAGGATACAAGTTGTGGAAGCAATGAAGAAAGTTAAATCGGGGAAAGCCCCAGGAATTGATGGAGTGTGTGGTGAAATGCTGAAGCATGGGGGAGAGATAGTAGTAGAATGGATGTGGAAGATGTGCAGATTGGCCTGGGAGGAAGGTAGAGTCCCGGAGGATTGGAAGTCAGGTATAATTATTCCCTTGTACAAAGGAAAGGGGGAAAAAGAAGTGTGTGGTAATCATAGGGGCATTTGTCTTCTTAGTATAATAGGAAAAGTGTATGGTAGGATACTTATAGACAGAGTTAGAGAAAGAACAGAGAAATTAGTTGGAGAAGAACAGGGAGGCTTTAGGAAGGGAAGAGGTTGTGTAGATCAGATATTCATTCTTAGATCTTTAGTGGCAAAGTTTCTAGAGAAGGGAAAGAAGTTGTATGCTGCTTTCATGGATTTGGAGAAAGCATATGACAGGGTGGATAGACAAGGATTGTGGAAAGTGTTAAGAATATATGGAGTAGATGGGAAGTTGTTGAATGCTGTGAAGAGTATGTACGATGGTGCGAAGGCTGCAGTGCGTGTGGATGGTGAACTAAGTGAATTTTTCTCTTTGAAAGTTGGTTTGAAACAGGGATGTGTCATGTCTCCATGGTTGTTCAATCTCTACATGGATGGGGTAATAAAAGAGGTACAAGGTAGAGTAGTGGATGTTGGAGTGGCCCTGGTGAGAGAGGATAGTGTCTGGAAACTCCCTGTAATGTTGTTTGCAGAAGATACTGTGTTGTTGAGTAAAGACGAAGGGGAGCTGCAAGGCTTGGTGGATGAGTTTGAAAGAGTGTGTAAGAAACGGAACCTAAAGGTGAATGTAGGGAAGAGTAAAGTGATGGTCTTTGAGAGAGGTGATGTTAGTTAATGTACAGCGAGGTTGGATGGTGAGGAATTGGAAAATGTGAGTACTTTTAAGTATTTGGGTAGTGTGATGAGTAAGGATTGAGGTTTGGAGGGTGAAGTGCTTGAAAGGGTGCAGCAGGGAAGAAAGGTTGCTGGTTCCTTGAAAGCAGTGATAAGAAACAGGGAAGTGAGCATGGAAGTGAAAAAGTTACTACATGACAGTATTGTGATACCAACTCTAACGTACGGAAGTGAAGCTTGGACGTTGTTGGAAGGACACAAGTCAAGAGTGAGAGCAGTGGAAATGAGTTATTTAAGAGGAGCCTGTGGAGTCACATGGAGGGACAGGCTGACGAATGAGGATATAAAGGAGCGTTGTGGTGTGGATGTGGATGTGATAGAAAGCGTTATGAGGAACACACTGAGGTGGTTTGGCCATGTGGAGAGGATGGAGGGTGAAAGACTGACGAAGAGAGTGTATGTGAGTGAGGTGGAGGGGGGAAGAGGGAGGGGGAGGCCGAGGATGAGATGGAGGGATGGGGTGGAGAGGTATATGGGAGAGGGGGGTGTGAGTTGGGAGCAGGGCAGTGAAATGGCGGGGGACAGGGCGACTTGGAAGCGATTTGTTTGTGGCCACCCCAAACGGGATTGTGGCGTCTGGCAATAGATAGATAGATAGACAAAAGAAAAGGCGAAAAAGAAGTGTGTGGTAATTATAGGGGCATCTGTCTTCTTAGTATAATAGGAAATGTGTATGGCAGGATACTTATTGACAGAGTTAGAGAAAGAATAGAGGAATTAGTTGGAGAAGAACAGGGAGTCTTTAGGAAGGGAAGATGTTGTGTAGATCAGATATTCATTCTTAGATCTTTAGTGGAAAAATTTCTAGAGAAGGGAAAGAAGTTGTATGCGGCCTTCATGGATTTGGAGAAAGCATATGACAGGGTGGATAGAAAAGGATTGTGGAAAGTATTAAGAATATATGGAGTAGATGGGAAGTTGTTGAATGCTGTGAAGAGTATGTATGATGGTGCTAAGGCTGCAGTGCGTGTGGATGATGAACTGAGTGAATTTTTCTCTTTGAAGGTTGAGTTGAAACAGGGATGTGTCATGTCTCCATGGTTGTTCAATCTGTACACTGATGGGGTAATAAAAGAGATACAAGGTAGGGCAGTAGATGTTGGATTGGCCCCAGTGAGAGAGGGTAGTGTTTGGAAACTCCCTGTATTGTTGTTTGCAGATGATACTGTGTTGTTAAGTGAAGATGAAGGGGAGCTGCAAGGTTTGGTGGATGAGTTTGGGAGAGTGTGTAAGACACGGAATCTAAAGGTGAATGTAAGGAAGAGTAATGTGATGGTCTTTGAGAGAGGTTAAATCAGCAAATGTACAGTGAGATTGAATGGTGAGAAAATGGAAAATGTGAGTGTGTTTAAGAACTTGGGTAGCGTGATGAGTAAGGATGGAAGTTTGGAGGGTGAAGTGCTTGAAAGGGTACAACAAGGAAGAATGGTTGCTTTTTCCTTGAAAGCAATTATAAGAAACAGGGAAATGAGCATGGAAGTGAAAAAGTTACTACATGACAATATTGTGATACAAACTCTAACGTATGGAAGTGAAGCTTGGACGTTGTTGGAAGGACACAAGTCAAGAGTGAGAGCAGTGGAAATGAGTTATTTGAGAGGAGCCTGTGGAGTCACGTGGAGAGACAGGCTGACAAATAAGGATATTAAGGAGCGTTGTTTTGTGGATGTGGAATTGTGGATGTGACAGGAAACCTTTGGAGGAACACACTGAGGAGGTTTGGCTATGTGGAGAGGATGGAGGGTGAGAGACTGACGAAGAGAGTGTATGCGAGTGAGGTGGAGGGGGGGAGAGGGAGGGGGAGGCAGAGGATGAACTGGAGGGATGGAGTGGAGAGGTATATGAGAGAGGGGGTGTGAGTTGGGAGCAAGGCAGTGAAATGGCGGGGGACAAGGCGACGTGGAGGCGATGTGTTTGTGGCCACCCCGTACGGGATTAAGGCGTTTGGCAATATATATATATATATATATATATATATATATATATATATATATATATATATATATATATATATATAATATATAAATAGATAGACACACACACACACACACACACACACACACACACACACACACACACACATACATACATGTATACATATTTACATGTTAAATTTGGTGCAGTCGGGAAGAGGATCGTGGATAAATGATCCGTTGCTGGAACTGGCCCGTGAAGTAATAGGTTTTTGGGTAATTAGGGGCAAATGCGAACGGAAGTCTATAATATATTAAAGATAGATCCCGGTGGCAAATGATTTTTATTAAGACTTTCCACAACCCTGTGGAAAATTTATTTTTCTAGTGATAATTTTTATTATTATCACTTTAGCAGAAAATCCATATTTCAAATTCTGTTTGGCCTAGAGTCTTGTACCTTGGTCAACTTAGAGAACTGTCACCTTGTTTTGGCCAAAAACGGCGGCAATCGGTCAACTGCCTTTCCGGATGCTACCCTGAACATAGAAAAGTGATTTAGCCATCCTATCTCAAGAACCGCTTAAGCTAGAAAGCTAAAATTTTACTGAAACATAGACTGAAGGCAGATCCAGTGCAGAGAGAAGTATGGTGCTACTCGGTCGGTTATTCTCTGAGAACGGAGCTTTTCTCTATATTCTGCATGTCACCTGACTTTCCATGAAGGATTAAAGCTACAGCCACCTACCTTGGTTGACTAATAGAATAAAATGCCTAAGGTGACGTGCACAATATCAGTGACTTTGACTTCAAGGTCTCTTTATAGCTCGGCTTCTATAGTCACGAAGCGTGACTTTGAGGTTGTTATTATCGTGCCCTGGCAACCTAACATCCAAAAATGCGTCTGATTTCGTATATAATATGAGACGCATGTGAATGTAGGTAATATGTTCGTGTATAATAATATTCGTGTATAATATATTCGTGCATAATAATATGATTCGTGTATAATATGATACGAAATCAGACGCATTTTTGAATGGTAGGTTGCCAGGGTATGATTATGACAACCTCAGAGTCGTGCGCCGCGACTATAGTAGGTAATGGCTATGGGAAGTTATTCTTTATCAATATACTCCTTGGACAATTTTGTCGTGTTCCAGTTATTATTATCAATATTATCATTAATATGTGCGTTTTAGTACTTGAGTAGTGTGATGGGTAAGGATGGAAGTTTAGAGGCTGAAGTGCTTGAAAAGGTGCAACAAGGAAGAAAGGTTGCTGGTTCCTTGAAAGCAGTGATAAGAAACACGGAAGTGAATATGGAAGGGAAAAAGCTATTACATGCCAGTATTGTGATACCAACTCTAACGTATGGAAGTGAAGCTTGGACCTTGTTGGAGGGACAGGAGTCAAGAGTGAGAGCAGTGGAAATGAGTTATTTGAGAGAAACATGTGGAGTCACATGGAGAGACAGACTGAGAAATGAAGAAGTGATGGAGCATTGTGATGTGGATGTGGATGTGATAGGAGGCATTAGGAGAAACACAATGAGGTGGTTTGGACATGTGGAGAGGATGGAGAGCGAGAGACTGACGAAGAGAGTGTATGTGAGTGAGGTGGAGAGGGGAGAGGGAGGGGGAGGCCAAGGATGAGATGGAGGGATGGAGTGGAGAGATATACGAGAGAGGCTGGTGTGAGCTAGGAGTAAGGCAATGAATTGGTGGGGGACAGGGCGATATGGAGGCGATTTCTTTATGGCCACCCTTTACAAGATTAAGGCGTCTGGCAATAGATAGATAGATAGATCATTATTATTATTATTATTCATTATAATAATAATAATAATAATAGTGATAGTAATAGAAATAATAATAATAATATTATTATTATTATTATTATTATCATTATTATTATTATTATTATTATCATTATTACTATTACTATTACTGTTACTATTATTATTATTATAATAATAATTATTATTATTATTAAGCCGATGAAGGTTTATATCCAAGGGGTGGTTGGGGTTGATTGCTCATGTAATGCCACTCAGGGTTGAGTGAGGCTGGTCACTCATTTTAAATGTCGAGACCAACTGCCTAGCCCCGGGCTCCTACGCTTCTCTTGGGGCAATGTAGGATTGAATGATGGATGGATTATTATTATTATTATTATTATTATTATTATTATTATTATTATTATTATTATTATTATTATTATTGTTATTATTATCATTATTATTATATTAGAATTGGTATTAGTATTAATATTACTATTACCATTACTATTATTCTATGGAAAAGGAAATTGATCTATGGGAATATAGATCACTTGTGGAAACTTACTTACTTGAGGAATTTCACCCATGAAGGAAGAAAAGTCCATTCAGGAAAATATGAATGTGGAAAAAATGTCTCCACAGATCAGAAATAAGTCCATGTAGTAAACAGGTCATGATGTGAAATACTTCCATGACGAAAATTAGTCCAGAGATTGATCTGGTATAAGGGAAACATAAGTTCAGGGGGAGGTATAAGTACCAGCAGAAAATGGGTTAGTGGCAAAAAATAGGTGTGGGTAAGAGGCAGATAACTGGGCCAGGAGGGAAAAAAAGCTCCTGAGGAAACAGGCCAGTGGGGGAAAAGGATCCAATGAACAGGTTCACAAGGGAAATTAGGTACGTGTTGGTTGAGCCCAAGAAGGTATAGTGTGAGACCGACTCATATGTGAGTGAAAATTACCTGATTATCATGGAAGTATTACCATATATGCATATAGGTATATGTGTGCACTGAATGTGTGTGCATACTTTAAGCAAATGTACCTGCAAGAGGAGTAAGCAGAGAGCTCCTTGCATCACATGCGGCGTGTAAGAAGACCAGCAGCAGACCAAGCTTCATCATCCTTAGGGCCAGTATCTGTGAGGACAATCAGCCTTTTAGTAATGTGGAAAGTTCATGTATCTGTCATGCAAGACTACTTTCCTCATCAGTAGATAGGGGTCTGGCGCCATGATACTAAGTACAGGCATTTAAGACAAGGGTGACAAACCACGATAAGCCCAAGAGGCATCGTTTTAGAAATGATCCCGAAACAACCCTCAGACTGAAACCTTTATGGTTCTTGCCCAAAAGCCAATAGAACAGAAAGCGTCGATGTCGTTAACTATTTACCACCCATCATGGTATATGTTAGATTAGAAGAAACCATTTGACTTGTCACTTGGGTAGTCGCCAGAATGATGCATTACATGGAGGAAATGGATGGTGGCCAGGCCCACCTACCCCTGCGGGTAGGGGGGTTTTCAAGAATACTCCCCTAGTATCCCTGCTTGTCGTACGAGGCGACTAAAAGGGTTGGCGAGGGTTAGTGCCCCTCCCCAGAAAACAGCTAACTAAAAAAACGAACAAGAACCCTTGGACAAGGACTGACCAAAAGATGAAGACCGAGGATCGGACAATGGACATGGTACGGATCGCAACATGCAATGTAAGGGGTGCGAATGATGAGGTGAAAGAGAGAGAGATTGTTCAGGCCCTTGAGGGTGCGAAAGTGGATGTATGTGGAGTAACTGAAACTAAATGGTGAGGAGAGAGTGTGAGAGAATGGGAGTATGGATAGGGTATATGTGCAGGAGTAGGAGAGAATGAGAGGGCAAAAGAAGGAGTGTGTATTGTTGTGAAAAGATGGAAGAAGAACATAAGAGAGTATAGATCAGTTGGGTCAAGGATTGTGTGGGTAAGATTGAAAGTTGGAATACAAATATGGGCGATTGTGTTCGTGTATGTGCCAACGCAAGATCGTGCAAGCAGAGTGAGAGAAGAGTTCTGGACAGATGTGGAAGTGTGCATGGAAAAGTTTGGAAGGAATGAGAGAGTGTTTTTGATTGGTGATATGAATGGTAAAGTAGGGAATGTGAAGGTGGATGGAATAGTTGGTGAGTGGGGTGTGCCTGCTGAGATAGATGAGAATGGCAGTGCGTTAGTGGACACTTGTGCTGGGAGGGGGTTGGTGATAGCCAATACCCTCTTCAGGCACAAAATTATCCACAGGTATACATGGCGAGTGATGAGAAGAGTGGGTGGTGAAATGAATGAAAGGAAGGCAATGATTGATTATGTGTGTGTGGATGAAAGGATATGAAGATGTGTAATGGATGCAAGAGCTTATAGAGGTTGGGGGAGTGGACTTTCTGACCACTACTTGGTATTGGCCAATATCAAGATCCAAGCAAGATGGAGAAATAGAAGAAGGGAAGGACGGGAAGAGGGAGTAGTTGCAAGGAGAGTGGAAAGGTTACAAGAGGATGAGAAAATGGCAGAATATGAGAGAGAAGTAGTGGAATGATTCGGTAAATATGAATTGGTGCAGATGGGGGAAATGGAAGGTGTGTGCAGGATATTCACAAAAGAAATATGTGCAGCATGTGATATGGTGTGTGGGGTGAAGAGAAGACGAAGGGGGATGCAAGGAACAGCGTGGTGGAATGACGAGGTGAGACAGGTTGTGGCACAAGAGAAGGAAGCAAACAATGAATAGACGAGAAATAGAGGAGCGGAAGAAATTGAGAAGTGGAAGAGAGAGTTAGATGTAGAAAGGAAGAGAGAGGTGAAAAGATTAGTAAGAGAGAGTAAGAAGAGAGTGGTTGAGGCGTTTGGAAGGAATTTGAGTGTAAAGTGGAGGGACTGTAAGAAAATGTTCTGGAAAGAGGTGAAGAGAGTAAGACAGGGTGGCAGTGAAGTTAGCAAAGGAGTGAAAGATAAAAATGGTAGATTACTAGTAGAGAAGGGACAAAAAGTGAACAGATGGAGAGAACACTTTAATGAATTGTTGAACATAGAGAATGAAAATAATGCGAGTATAAGTGGCTGGGGAATGGCTGGGAGAAGGAGGGAGGTGAGAAGACAGGAAGAAATCAGTAGGATAGAAGTTGTGGAAGCAATGAAGAAAGTCAAACTGGGGAAAGCCCCAGGAATTGATGCAGTGTGTGGTGAAATGCTGAAGCATGGGGGAGAGATAGTAGTAGAATGGATGTGGAAGATGTGCAGATTGGCCCAGGAGGAAGGTAGAGTCCCGGAGGATTGGAAGTCAGGTATAATTATTCCTTTGTACAAAGGAAGAGGGGAAAAAGAAGTGTGTGGTAATCACAGGGGCATTTGTCTACTTAGTGTATGAGGAAAAGTGTATGGTAGGATACTTATTGACAGAGTTAGGGAGAGAACAGAGGAATTAGTTAGAGAAAAACAGGGAGGCTTTAGGTAGGGGAGACGTTGTGTAGATCAGATATTCATTCTTAGATCTTTAGTGGAAAAGTTTCTAGAGAAGAGAAAGAAGTTGTATGCGGCTTTCACGGATTTGAAGAAAGCATATGAAAGGGTGGATAGACAAGGATTGTGGAAAGTATTAAGAATATATGGAGTAGATGGGATGTTGTTGAATGCTGTGAAGAGTATGTATGATGGTGCTAAGGCTGAAGTGCGTGTGGATGGTGAACTGAGTGAATTTTTCTCTTTGAAGATTGGATTGAAACAAGGATGTGTCATGTCTCCATGGTTTTTCAGTCTGTACATGGATGGGGTAATAAAAGAGACACAAGGTAGGGCAGTGGATGTTGGAGTTGCCCTAGTGAGAGAGGGCAGTGTTTGGAAACTCCCTGGACTGTTGTTTGCAGATGATGCTCTGATGTTGAATGAAAACGAACGGGAGCTGCAAGGCTTGGTGGATGAGTTTGAGAGAGAGTGTAAGAAACGGAATCTAAAGGTGAATGCAGGGAAGAGTAAAGTGATGGTCTTAGTGAATGTACAGTGAGGTTGGATGGTGAGGAAATGGAAAATGTGAGTACGTTTAAGTACTTGGGTAGTGTGATGAGTAAGGATGGAAGTTTGGAGGGTGAAGTGATTGAAAGGGTACAACAAGGAAGAAAGGTTGCTGGATCCTTGAAAGCAGTGATAAGAAACAGGGAAGTGAGCATGGAAGTGAAAAAGTTACTACATGACATTATTGTGATACCAACTCTAATGTATGGAAGTGAAACTTGGACATTGCTGGAAGGACATAAGTCAAGAGTGAGAGCAGTGGAAATGAATTATTTACGAGGAGCCTGTGGAGTCACATGGAGAGACAGGCTGACAAATGAGGATATAAAAGAGCGTTGTGGTGTGTATGTGGATGTGATAGGAAGCATTAGGAGGAACAGACTGAGGTGGTTTGGCCATGTGGAGAGGATGGAGGGTGAGAGACTGACGAGGAGAATGTATGTGAGTTAGGTGGAGGGGGGGAGAGGGAGGGGGAGGCAGAGGATGAGATGGAGGGATGGGGTGGAGAGGTATATGAGAGAGGGGGGTGTGAGTTGGGAGAACGGCAGTGAAATGGCAGGGGACAGGGCGACGTGGAGGCGATTTGATTGTGGCCACCCCGTACAATTGAGGCGTCTGGCAATAGATAGGTAGATAGACAGAAATGTAATAAGAAACATTTCAAAGGGCACCCAAATGTATATTAGTGTACGGCTGTTGTATCTTAAGTAAAGGTTCGTATCCATGTAATGCACTTCTATAATAAGTTAATAATTGTTTTTCCTGCTAGTTGCTGTCACACATATAAATACTGGCTTTGAAGCCGAAGACGAAATCCCTACTTACACCAAGGAAGACGTTCGCCAAAACTTTGACAAAATCAACAAAAGCGTGTACAATCCCCTCCATACACTTACCCCATCTCTGCCCTTTGCTTGCTCAACGCAGGTGTTGGCAAGACAGGTCATTGTCATAACACCAGATCACCTTTGGGGAGGATGTGAAGTGGGGTGGGTAATCATGATAAACGCGAACACCCTCCTCGCCCCTGACATAAAAAGCCTTTTCACATTCTTCTTCAAAACTGGTGTTATGACAAGGTTGGGGAGTTTGCGTTTAGTTAGCTCCATATCAAGAGGATTGAAAGAGGTAATAAAACAATATAGTGTCTTTTTTGTAAAGTTTAATGCTTGACAGGAACATATACACTGGGGATCACAGGCTATAGCTCGCAGGCTAGGTATAGCACTGGACATTTCATCTGGCAGGATTTTTTTTTTTCCTTTTTTTTTTTTTTTTTTTTTTTGCGAAGACTACGTGTGTAAAAGATAAAATTTTCAGTGTCTGATTTGATACAAGGCATGCGCATGGTAACGGGTCCTATGGACAAGTCATCACACTGATGGATCGCATAGCACACAAGAGACATTCAGTTGGCACACATTAATCCTCACCTTTTCCCGTTATATCACCAATAATTTATTTATTTTTTCACTGTCATTCGCTTGCACTGATTTAATTCTTTTTTCTTTATCTGCCAAGATCACAAACGAGCCAAAGAAATAATCTTGTGATAGAGAGCACCAGGGAGGTGCACCGTGCTACCTCTGGTGATGACTGGGTGCCTGCTGCCCTCCTCACCCAGTGGTGGGTTGGAGCACATTGCGCAGGAGTCTCCTAACTGGTAAGTAGTAGCGTGACAGCAAGAGAAAGCATCAGCATCACTTCTATGAGGGTATGGAGAGCAGTGTTATTTTCCTTGGTTACTGCCTGGGAAGGTGCTTACTGCTATGCATGGGGCATCCCCCAGGGCGTGATTTATGTATGTTATGATGAAGAACGTCCCTCATCTTCATCGGCCACCTCTCTGTTCAAGTGAGAGTGAGTGTGTGTATGGAGAATATGCCAGGGATGTCGCTATTCCCCGAAGACCTTGTGTTCACGGATCACTTACCAAGTCTACTTCCGCTATTATTTCACGGGTGATAGCAGACTGTACTAGTAGACTCTGCTAAGCATGGAGTGCCCTCACTGAAAAAGGGGGCACTAGAATCTCCACAGAACAATGTCTCTCTCGAGTCTGCGCCTATTGAAACTTCCAGGCACTGCTTAAGCGCTGCTACTGGGCATAGATGATGGTGGACAGTACGCATCCTACAGGCTGAGATTGTGAGAGGAGGAAGTCTGAAGTCTTCTTTCTCGTTTTTGCAAGCGTCCTTGAAGATGGCACTAGGGACACCGCCAATCCATTCTGTGCAAAGATAGTGCATGCTGGGAACAGTGTATAAATTAAGACAGTTCCCACCCTGCCTTTCGTCTGCACCAAACTCGATTGAAACTAGAAAGCGCTCACAGATCACATACCTTCGCCAATGCCATTATAAAGGATCCTGATCCGGATCCGTGGATATAGGATCCGGATCCGAATCCGCCACAAAATTTAATCAGTTCCTTCTTGGTTCATAGCCCACCTCTCCACAAAATTTCACTGAAAATCATTGAGAACTTTTGGAGATATTGTATGGGATACTCCGGATCCGGATTCGGATCCGACCCTAATTCAACAAATTCTTCCTTGGCCAATGGCCCGTCTTTCCACTTTATTTCATCAAAATCAGTTCACAAGTTTCTTAGAAATCCCGGATCCGCATCCGTGGATACAGGATCCGGATACGACCCCAAATTTAATCAAATCTTTCTTGGTCCTTGGCCCACATTTCCACAAAATTTCATTGAAATTCATTGAGAACTTTTGGAGAATTTTGTACGGGATACTCTGGATCTGTATCTGGCACAAAATTTAATCATTTTTTCCTTCCTCATGGCCCACAGTTCCACAAAATTTCGACAAAATCTATTCATAACTTTTAGAGTAACCCTACTAACAGACAGGCAGACAGATAGACAAACAAACCAATGCATCTTAAAACATAACCTTGGTGGAGGTAATGACAGGACCTGGGACTCTGCTACTGAAGGGCCTCTCTAATCCGCTCAGAAACAGAGGAATGCAATCCAGAGGGATTGGTGGAGGAGGCCGACAGTGTTCATAGCATATCCTGCACGAAATTCAGCAGAGGATAGAACCCACTAGAGAAATATCATGCATAAAAATACAATGTTGCTCGGAGCTTCACTGTTAGGGTTTGGTGAGGCACTCCCTCCCCACAGGCAATAGGTTAGGGCTTACCCTTTGCAGCATTCTGGTATTAGGACCAGATTTCTCACAGTGAAGGCTGAAATTGCTAACTACGTTTAGGAGAACTTTGGTTGCAGGTGAGGGAAACTGGTATATGAGTAGTGTTGACTTCATCCAGTCCTCCTCTATCGCATTCGGGCCACTTGTCGGCATACAGTGCACCTTGGATAGATAGAGCAGTAACTGCATTGTGTCTTTGGTGACAAAGAGGACCACCTGCATGTGGCCATACCTGAGAACCAATGAGTTGAATATAACCCTCCAGACAGTCCATTCAACTGGGGCTAACTTAAACCTGCAGTGTGCAAAGGCCCTCTGTTCTCCCCAGAAACTTCTGAGTCGACAGGTACCAACGGCAATGGTGAGTTAGCCACTGGATTTGTTCTGTCTGTGCAAGGAAGGGCTCAGACCTTGACGTGCCATACTATTTCATGCAATGCAACACCAATTGGTTGTGCCTTTGCATTACCCCTAATTCCCTGATATTTATGTGCTTGACGCATTCTGTCTATGTCCAAGCCCGCAGTTGTTGGTGCCCCACTCATGACAGAATGCCCTCCCAAGTCTTAGGCATTGGTTATAATAGTAGGAGTCTGGCACCATCCATCATCAAAGTAGCCTCCTGGGGCTGGCAGGGACTGGATGGAGCATGTCTCCTGTGCAACATCCTTCCTCCTGGGATCACCTTTACCTTCCGTGGTAGGTGGTAGTGGCACAACCTACCAAGTTCAGTATCCACATCAGTGGTTCCCCATGTGTTCATGACTTCAGGTTGTCGTGAACTGTCCTAAACAATTTTCCCGAAGGCAACATGCACTGTCTGGGGAAGAACGAACTCTTACTTGCCTGGTGTCCGGGGCGTACCTAGAGATTTGGGGGCCTGGGGGGTTAGGTTCTTTTCGGGGCCCCCTCCTGGAGTGGGGGCCCCGCAAAGAACCCAGCCCCCCTCATTCTCAAAACTTATCTAATATCTCAGCCGCGATTGTCAAAATACATATATTTTTAAATATTAATAAAAAAGCTTATAAATTTTTAAGGCTTTTGGGGCCCCCCCCCTCAATTGGGGACCAGGGGGCCAGTTTCAAACAGCCCCCCCCGCCCCCCTCAGGTACGTCACTGCCTGGTGTTCTACTCCAGACCTAAACAGATTACTTGTTTCACAGAGGTTAACAAAGATTTTCCATATTGATTCTGATGACTTGATTACTTAGCTTGAATTTTCTGGACACCCCTCCTTGGTGGCTGCTGCGAGAAGCCAGTCGATGAGATACATTAATACATTAATCCCCTCTGACACCATATGATGCACCAGCACTATTGTTAGTCTGATGAAGACATGGCGAGCTAGGCAAAGACCGATAGGCCAGCATGTTGACTGGTGAGTAAGTAAGCCTTCTAGATCAGTGATTGTTGTGTGACCCTCCTTTGCTAGTGTTAAGTTTTAAAGAGTAGGGGCCTTTGTGCCGCTTTATCATGCCAAATGTGTTCAGTGATGAGGTTGGTGCCTTGTTGTCCAGTCTGGGACGCTTGGAGAGCTTGTAGTGGTGAGGAGAAGGCGATCTCTGCTGCATGAGAAAGGTTAGAGCAGACAGCAGGAGGTGTATGGTACGTGGGAGGCTAGTAAATGCCTCCTTTACATATGCATCCAGGACCTTGTTAGAAAAAAAGGGAGCCTCCCAGATGATTGCTTCCCTTGCCACTCACTCTGTCGTGATGAAAGCCATGTTTCTCACATTAATGCAGTTTGTCTCTGTCTGCAATGGAGATTAATAGCAAGCCATTTAAACTATTGTTGAAACTGAGATGCGAGTACCAGCACAGAACCTGAGTAGTTAGATGACAGTTTCACTGCTCTTCACTGACACTGGGAATTGAATAGGCATTACCCTATGAGGAACTTTGTAAGAGTCAGTCCATTCCTCCAGGCATGGCAGGAAGTAGGCCAGTGACAATGAGAGGGCGAACTACTCTGAGAACATTGCCCCTTTCCAAATGTCGTGGTTGTCAAGTTACCACTTGGCCCAGGAAAAGGGGAGCATCACCATCAATGCTGGTAGTGTGCTGAAACCATTAGCTGCACAATGCCGTCTTATTCAGTGGAAAGTACGGCAATTACCTCACCACTGTAGGCGTCTGTGATGGCTGTGACATTGATCATGAAAGGTTCTGCTCTCGCTTGCACCATCGTAAGCCAGATAGGGGGGAAATTGGACTTCCATGGATTCCTGCACTGTTAAGACCCATCATTGTTCTATGTTCTGGCATTCTGGTAATGATTTGTCTAAATGCTCCCTGAAAATTTTGATGGATGAGACCTGCACAAGCAGCTTCCAACCCTTCAGGACTAATTGACAGTTAAAGCAGGTGGTCTCCACTAGGTCTGGCTATCTCGTCCTCCTCGTTTCCCTTCCCCCTGTGAATATTAGGGTGTGTAGTTGTTTAAAGAAGGCTGGGGACTGCTCCCCTGCTGGACCGGAGAACCCCGTTTGGACTCCCAATCAAGTGACTGACGAGAATCCGGGGATGAGGAGATGGAGGACAGTGACGAAGGGGGCCTTTGGAAATACCATTGTCTAGTAAGTGGAGGAATGGAGACATGGGAGTAAGGTGAGGTGGGTCAGTGAGGTGACAGAGGATGAATAGTGGTAGCAATCGATCTCCGCAGTCACCCTCTGCTGCGGGGATTGTTGGTAATGGTGAGTGAGTCCTTGCTATGGTTCAGTAGAGAGTGTAGTGGGTGTGTGTGTGGGGTGTCGTGGCCTTTGTTCGCCTATATTTATGCTCTGGATCACTGGAGTAGCCAGGTGATGAATTTCCTGTTTGATGTCACAGGTGCGCATGCGTTGTCAGGGATAGTGCCGTTACACCTCCATCTATGGCTACTGTCTTGCCCTCTAATTGTACCTCATCAGACCGGGCAGAGGTGTTGAAGGACGGAGCTGTATCACTGGACATCCTTCACAAACAGAAACCAAGTTTCATAGCCATCTCATTGTTCTCTCATGTCAGACTGCTTTCTCTGTGGTGAGCTGCTGACTTTTGAGCCCTCTTCCAATGGCCTACCAGGCAGGTGTATTCCAGGAGGCTGTCCAAGTTGTGAGCAGTAGACAGGGCGTCACACCACGGAAAGCAGGTGCCACAACACTGGAAAATGAAGACATAGCCCTCTGTACATCAGGTGTGAGACTTTCAAAGCATACGGCCATCCCTACATACCCTCTCAGGGCATCCTCCGAAGGAGAAGGCTGACCTTGGTTGGGAAATGTCAGCCTGGGAAGGAGGCATACACAGAATCACAAAAGTTAGAAACAAAGGGCTGCTACCTCCTTCCCTTTCCCCTGTCGCTCTCCACATGGGACTAGGAAAAGTTCTGCTTAAGGGAACCTCCCTAGCCACATGCCCCAAAAGATGAAACAAAACCCCAGGGACACATATTAGTGAGGGAAGGGCAGGTAGAGGGGGAAAGAGGATTAAGCAGGAAGATTCCTCATAAGAAAGTACACCGGTGGTCACCCACCCCTGTTCCTAGAGGAGCGGTGGGTGGGGGTCGGCAACCACGTGGTTGAGAACAAAGAAAATAACACTGAATTACCCACAGAAAAAATCATGGCAGGAACCCAGGGCCGCAGACCTGGGCAAACATGACCATAGGGCACACAAACTGGGAAGGAAGTAGCCTGCCAGGCACATGTGACTTGCAGGCTGCACACCATGTGGTGAAGGCAATCACCAAAGTAAGCTTTAAGAAGTAAAACCATGGCCTGAGCCCCGGGCTAAAGCAGTGACAGCAGTTCACAGTACTTGCTCAGTGTAAACACCATGTGGCACATGGGCCAGAAAGACCAAATGAACTTGGAACTAATGTTAAATTATCCGTCAGGAAAAAACAAAGAGTGGAGCCTTGGGAAAACAAGGGAGAGCGTCATATGATGGAAATAGCTCGTCGTGCCCATTCAGACTGAAAACTGTGTGCAATTGTGCAAGCCACACACTACTGTACTAGACCATTTATGGCCTGGGTAAACATAGTATGACAGAAGAATTCTGCCTAGCTAGAATACATTGAAAAAGTTGTGAACCTCATTCTCAAACAGCATACTAAAAACTACACAATATTGACATTATGAAGAGCAGAACACTAAAATCTGGCCTGAGAGGAAAAGTATAGCATGATGGAAATAGCTCATCATGATTGGACAGACAGACCACTGTGTGGACTTTGAGGCTTAAGGCAATTAAGCCAAAACGCTTGTAACTACAAAAACTAACACAAATGGAACAAAACATGTCGTAGCTCCATGCAAGCAGAGTCTAAGATGAGTACCATGTTGTAGAGGAAGCTTGCCCTACTTGATGAAATCTGTGCTCCATGAGGAACTAGTAGCCACACTAAAAACCGTATTTTCAGATGTCCTATAGTAAGGCAGCAGTCCAATCCCCGACAGCCTAGCATGGCAGAAGCAAACCACTGCAGTCATATCGACTGACAATTTGCACACAGTGTGGGGCTGCATACCAGAAATGAACATACTGAAACTACGAAAGACAAATGACAAAAAAATGAAACAAGGGCACTTCCTGCAAGATGCAGGCTTACCATGCAACCGTGAAAGTAGTAGCACAGAGTTGAGAAGATGCTGGTGCACAGCTTGTAGAGGACTGATGGTGTCCCCAGATGTTGCTCATGCATTGCACGGAAAGAGAGAATAACTTGTCTTGCCGACACCAGCGTTGAGCAAAGGAAGGACAGAGAAGGGGTAATGGGGTAAGGATATGGGAGGATTGTCCTCACGTTTGCCAGCTTTCCCTTTTTTTAGGCTGTATTTATTTCCACGATTTTGGGGTATAGTTCCCTGCTGCATCCAGCAGAAGTTAAAGGAGCTAACTCTACAACTCACTAAATGCTGACTCGCCCACCTGGTTATTAATATTATTTTATCGAAAGAAAATGGAGAGGGGCACATTCACACACCGGCACTGAGGATCCACAGTTTGTTTATGCAGTATCTTGCAACTCACTCCTCTTCTTCAGGAAGGAAGATTGTGGGCTACAAGAGAAGGGCACCTTCACTCTGCAGTCCATTGGACTTACCTAAAGATGACCCTCTGACAACGAAATCAACATTAAGTCTCCCTCTGTTTGTAATGTTAAGCCAAATTGTGTTAACATGCAACTAGCAGTGCCACCCATCTTTGCTAGAGTTAGCCATATTATGGAAAATTAATGACTGTGTTTTAGAAAACCTTAAAGGTAAATAAGTTCCTGGATGGACGAAACAGGAAGCACACACATTTCTTCACCAAATAATACACCGACTAATTCATCTACTGATCTTAGAGAACTTTTTTGGGGGGAGGGGCAGGGGCGTCATTTGGGGGGGGGGGGCAGCGAGGGGCGATCGCCACCCCCAAGTTTTCTGAGGGGGGCCCCAAATCAACTACAATTAATGAAGAAAATATAAGGTTAACACAGTGAAATTAAAAGTATTTTGTATTTAGCCTCAATAGGGTTTGTGTGAAATAGATCGTGTGTGTGTGTGTGTGTGTGTGTGTGTGTGTGTGTGTTCTTACCTACCTAATTGTTCTTACCTAATTGTATCTTTACAGGAGTGAGTCAAGCTCGTACTGTCCCGTGTCTTAAACCATATTTATCGTACATATCCTTAAATTTGTGAATTGTTTTGGCACACACTATTTCATTCGGTAGTGCATTCCATTGATCAATTGCTCTGTTTGGGAAACTGAATTTCCTTATGTCTTTATCAACTCTCTTCTTATGCAGTTTTTTGCAGTGTCCTCTTGCTGATGCTTTTCCATATGTTAAGTAATCATTTATGTCTATTTTCTCCTTCCCTGATATGCACTTATATACCATTATCAAGTCACCTCTTTTCCTTCTCTCCTGTAGTGTTGGTAGATTCAGTTTATTTAGTCTTTCTTCGTAGCTTAGGTCCCTTAAACTTGGTATCCATCTTGTAGCGGCCCTTTGAACTTTTTCAATCTTGTCTATGTGTTTTTTGAGATGAGGACTCCAGACTACTGATGCATATTCCAGGGTTGGTCTAATGAATGATGTTATTATCCTTCTTAGCATGTCTTCATTTATGTATGTGAATGCTATTCTCATATTTGCAAGCAGTGTATACATGTTCCATACCTTCTTGCTGATGTGGTCAGCTGGAGATAGTCTGTTATTGATAATCACACCTAGGTCTTTCTCTCTTTCTGATGTGTATAGGGTTTTATTTCCTAACTTATAATCCCAATCAGGTCTTTTTCCACTTTTACCAAACTTGATTACATGACCCTTGTCCACATCGAATTCCATTTGCCATGTACGAGTCCATTCATGAAGTTTATTTAATTCTTCTTGTAGCTCTTTACAAGAGTCTGTGTTAGTAATTCTCCTTTGTATTTTTGCATCATCTGTAAACATATTCAGATAGCTCTCATTTCCAGTGTTACTGTTTATATCATTTATATACACTAAAAACTTGATTGGTGCCAGCACTGAACCCTGTGGTACTCAACTAGTCACTTCTTTCCATGATGAGTAGTTTCCTCTTAGTACTGTTCTCATTTCTCTTTTTATGAGAAAGTCTTGCATCCAACAAAACAGTTTGCCTCGAATTCCTCCTTGATGGTACAGTTTCCATAAAAGTCTTTGGTGTGGTACTGTGTCAAAAGCTTTCTTGAAATCTAAATAGATACTGTCCACCCATCCTTCCCTTTCCTGTATTGGGTTTGTTACTCTGTCATAGTAGCTCAACAAATTAGTAACACATGATTTTCCTTTTCTGAAACCAAACTGTCTTTCTGTTATCATACTGTGTTCTTCTAGATGATTTACCCAAGCTTTTCTTATAAGCTTTTCTAATACCTTGCTTACAACACTGGTCAGTGATACTGGTCGGTAGTTGAGTGGATTTTTTTCTATTTCCTTTCTTGAATAAGAGGACAATATTTGCTTTTTTCCAAATATCAGGTAGTTTACCTTGACTCAAGGATTTCTTGAAAATTAAAAATAATGGTTTGCTTAACTCCATTGCACATTCTCGTAGTGCCCAACATGACATTTCATCAGGACCACTTGCTTTTCCTCTGTCTAATCTACTTAACTCCTCCTGTATTACTTTTTCTGCTATTTGTATATCTGGTAGTATGTGTGGGAATGCATGTTCCACATAGTCCCTCTCAATATTTTTTCTTATGTAAAAACTAATTGGAAATTCTTATTTAGTGCTTCACAAATATCTTTCTCTTGTGTATAAGTGATTCCCTCGTCCGTAATGGATTGTATTATATCTTTTACTTTGGTTTTGCTTCTGATGTAGCTGTAAAACAGCTTTGGTTGATCACTACTTTTATTTATTATATCCTTCTCAAACTGTTTTTGGGCTTCTCTCCTTATTCTTGTATAATCATTTCTTGCCTGTTTGTAATTATTATACGCCCTTTCACTATTGTGTCTTCTGTATCTATTCCACTACAAATCTCTTCTTTCTTTTGATTTTATACATTCTGTATTGAACCATTTCTGTATTTTCTTATCTGCTTCTTTGTGCTGTGGGATGTACTTCTGGACTCCTATTTCATAAAATTCACAGAATTTTTTATATACAGCATTTACCTCTAAGCTCATTTTCCCAATCAACTTCTAACAAATACTTCTTTAGGTCTTGATAATTTCCCTTTTTATAGTTTAGGCTCTTTTTGTAACTGTCATTGCTGTTAACTATGTCATATGCTATCCTGAAGGTATAATTTAGTACTGCATGATCGCTTTTGCCGAGTGGAGGGTGATATATTAAACTGTCAATATCATTTTCTTGCCTAGTAAATATTAGATCTAGCACTGAAGGTTCATCAAGTCCTCTTTTTCTGGTGGTTTCCCTCTTTCGCCTTTGTCTGTCAACTTGTACCTTTCCTTCTTGCTGAAAGTTTGCTCTCATTCAGCCAGTCCCAAAGAAGGGTGACCACTCCCAACCCTCCAACTATTGTCCAATTGCTTTAACGTTCTGTATTTCAAAAGTTTTCTAGTCAATTCTCAATAGAAAAATTTTAAGGCATCTTTCCTATCACAACCTTCTTTCCGATCGTCAGTACGGGTTCCATCAGGGACGCTCCACTGGCGATCTTCTCACCTACCTTTCAGACTCCTGGTCATCCTCATTTCGGGACTTTGGCGAAAGCTTTGCCATTGCACTTGACATCTCAAATGCTTTCGATCGAGTCTGGCATAAATCTTTAATTTCCAAACTGCCCTCCTACAGTTTCTATCCTTCTATCTGTGCCTTCATCGCTAGCTTCCTTTCTGGTCGTTCTATAGCCGCTGTTGTAGACGGCCATCGTTCTTCTCCTAGATCTATCAACAGTGGTGTTCCTTTGGGCTTTGTCCTATCACCAACTGTCTTCCTTTTATTCATCAATGATCTTCTAAGCTGTACATCTAACCCTATCCACGCATACGCTGATGACTCCATCCTTCACCTTTCCATTCAGTTCCCGCAACGCCCTTCTCAACAGTTACTTCAACAAACAAGGGATGAGGCTCTGGCACACCAAATGTCTGACTTGGCTCGTATCTCTGACTGGAGTAAAAATATATGGTGGTTTTTAATGCATCGAAGACTCAGTTATTACACCTATCAACCCGTCAAAATCTTCCACAGGTATACCCACTAATGTTTAATAATATTCAGCTTAATCCTGCATCATCCTTGAACATGCTTGAGGTTTCATTTACTCGGGACTTATCTTGGAAAGATCATATTTCATCTCTTGTAAAATCTGCTTCCAAGAGATTGGGTGTGCTAAGCCGACTCCGCTCTTTCTTTACCCCTGCACAATTGTTGACTCTATACAGGGGTTTTATCCGCCCCTGTGTGGAGTACAACTCCCATGTGTGGGGAGGCTCCCTACATACAGCTCTTCTCAATAGGGTGGAGTCAAAGGCTTTTCGTCTCATTAACTCTTACTGACTCCCTTCAACCTCTGTCTCTTAGCCGCACTGTTGCATCTATATCTCTTTTCTATCGCTACTTTAATGGTCACTGCTCCTCTGAACTGTCTGCTTGCATTCCTCCACCTCTACAACGGGCGCGTAGCACCCATCTGGCAGCAAACTCTCATCCCTTTTCTGTCCAACTCTCTAATGCAAGAGTTAACCGTTACTCCCAGTCTTTCATTTATGCAACAGGTCAGCTCTGGAACTGTCTCCCTCTGTCTGTATTTCCTGCTGCCTATGATCTCCAGTCTTTCAAACGCAGTGTGTCCAGGCATCTCAAAATGATCGGATCTTGAATTTGGCTCTCTATTGTATTTTGTTTTTCTCTTGGAGGGAACTGTTACTGCGGGCTCATGGCCTTTGGTTCCTTCTTCCTCGCATGAAAAAAAAAAAAAAAATGTTGTGTTAGGAAAAACTCTTGCACGAGATCCAGGAGCTTTTGGTCGCAACAGCTTTCGTGGCTAATTATATCTAGAGTATTCCAATTTATATTTGTATTAAAGTCCCCAGTTAGTATAATTCATTCCGATTTCTCTTCCATTTTATGTAGTAATGATCTTAAACTCTGAATTGTGTGTGTGTGTGTGTGTGTGTGTGTGTGTGTGTGTGTTCTTACCTAATTGTATCTTTACAGGAATGAGTCAAGCTCGTACTGTCCTGTGTATTAAACCCTTTTCATCATACATATCCTTAAATTTAAGACACACTATTTCATTCGGTAGTGCATTCCACTGATCAGTTGCCCTATTTGGGAAACTGAATTTCCTTACGTCTTTATCGCCTCTCTTTTTATGTAATTTTTACAGTGTCCTTTTGCTGATGCTTCCCCATAGGTTATATATCCATTTATGTCTATTTTCTCTTTCCCTGAGATGCATTTATATAGCATAATCATGTCTCCTCTTTCATTCTCTTCTGTAGTGTTGATAGATTCAGTTTTTCCAGCCTTTCTTCGTAACTTAGATCCCTTAAGCTTGGTACCCATCTTGTACCTGCCCTTTGTACTTTTTCAGTCTTATCTATGTGTTTTTTGAGATTGGGATTCCAGACTACTGATGCATACTCCAGGGTTGATCTGATGAATGTCGTTCTTATCTTTCTCAGCAAGTCTTCATTTATATATGTGAATGCTGTTCTCATATTATCATGCATTGTAGACATGTTATGTACCCTTCTCACTGATGTGGTCAGCTGGAGATAGTCTGTTATTGATAATCATTCCTAGGTCCTTCTCCTTTTCTGATATGTATAGGTTGAACTTCCTAACTTATAATCCCAATCAGGTCTTTTCCCAATTTTACCAAACTTAATACATGACACTTATTCACACTAAATTCCATTTGCAATTTATTGCTCCATTTATGAAGCTTATTTAATTCCTCTTGCAGCTCTTTGCAAGAATCTGTTAGTAATTTTCCTTTGTATTTTTGCATCATCCACAAACATTTTTAGATAGCTTCAGTTTTCAGTGTTACTGTCTGTGTCATTTATATGTACTAATAACATAATTGGTGCCAGCACTGAGCCCTGTGGAACTCCGCTGGTTACTTCCCTCCGTGATAAGTAATTTCCTATTAATACTGTTCTCATTTCCCTTTACCTGAGAAAATCCTGCATCCAACAGTACAGGTTGCCTTGGATACCTCCTTGATGGTACAGTTTCCCTTTCTAAAACCTAGCTTCCTTACTGTTATCATATTGTGTTCTTTTAGATGGTTTACCCAAACTTTTTTTTTTTTATCAGTTTTTCCAGTATCTTACAACACTGGTCAGTGATACTCGTCGGTAGTTGAGTGGATTCTGTCCATTCCCTTTCTTGAACAGGGGAACAATGTTTGCTTTCTTGCAAATATCAGGTAGTTGACCGTGATATAAAGATTCATTGAATGTTAAATATATTGATCTGCTTAACTCTTCTGCACATTCTGGTAGCACCCAACCTGAATTTTCGTCAGGACCATTTGTGTGTGTGTGTGTGTGTGTGTGTGTGTGTGTAATTATCACAATAATTTACCAGCTATATTAACGGATGTCAATGTAAATATGTTCCTAGCCCGCTGTTCAGTTAAATTCAGTATCGAGCTGCCTTTTTTATTGTATTCCGGCTATCATTAAAAGATTTTCTTCATCTTGGGAAGAATGTTCCTGCAGGAAGGAGTCTTAAGAGTTCATTAGGTCATCGGTTCCCAAAATGGGCGGTGGTCCGGAAAGATCCAGGGGGACGGTTAGGTACTGTGAAACTGTGAGGAAAAAGGGGACGGTAGTGGGGCGGCATGGTGGCATCAGAATCATGTAAGCATTTTTATTTTTTACAACATCTATACAACAAAATCTAAGTTGCAAACACTTAAGTGACATTTATGCTTTACAAAAAATACACGAAAGTATGGTTTTATTTTATTTTATGGGTCGAAGTCAGAGTTTAAAGTTCGAACGTTTGCCAATGCTAGAATATCCATTAGTGTGTGTGCCAGGAAGTAGTTGGTTTAATAAATAATTGTATACAGTATATATATTTGTTTACTGCTTTAATTATCTAAATATAGCTTTGCATGTGGCTTCAAAATGGTAGCTCGCCACCCCACCCATGTGGCGAGGTGGGAGTATCCTATGCCCCCCCTCAAGGAAAATTGAAATAACACCCCTGGGGAGGGGAGATGATGAGGGATCAAGAATCTGAAGTGGAGGTCAGTATTTACATCTACTGGTCCCCATGACCTATTTTAGTCCGTATTAACCCTTGTCCACCAGGGCCTTCCCACCATCGTCCACTCCTCCTTACGGGGAAATTCCGAGATTTTGGGAAAAGTACCCTTATTTCAAACCCTGATGTCTTCTATAATATTATAACTAGAGAAGAAAGTTAAGTATTCATAAGACTCTTCAAATCTTCCTCTTTCAAATGAAATTATCTCAAAGCCTGCAGGTGGTCCCATCAATGAGTAAGGATACATTAACTCGCGCCGTCCCGGCGACGTGAATTAACGTCCGCACATGATGTGCACTTATGTCCCGGCGACGTGAATTAATGTGGCAACATTGCAAGGTCCCTAATTTGCACAATTTTTAATTTTCGTGAGTGATTTCACGAGTGATTTGTGGCACGTATACACGGGACACCTTCCTCTATTCCTCTACAAGATGCCAAGCAGGACAATGCCTTACACTGCATAACCTCTCCCTCCCCCCTGCACGCCATTGTCTCAGCAATTTACCTGTTACCAGTGACCTGGCCAATAAAGACATTCAGGGCCAGAGTGATTCCCCAATCGATGTCAATGTGGAGGACAAAGTTTACATAGCATTAGAGGAAGAAATAGTCAGAAATGATGATCAGGTAATGTGGGAAAAAAAAGGTCATGAATAGTTATGAGTTAGTGAGTGAAACAGTGCTTATAATGCCTATATTACTGTTTGAAAACCAATATACTCTTGTACTACATTCAAATTCGTACCAAGTAAATAAATAAATACTGTTTATGAGTGGATAAAATAGTTACCCTCCCATAGAACTCGTTTTCTTTGGTGCCAGCCTGTTAGAAAACCCAGTCAGGTAAGGAAGTACTCGTACCTAAATCGAGTATTTTAAACCTGAGGTGAGGGATTTCTCTATGAATTTTCGATGTTTCTCACCAAAAGCGGATGTTTGAGCCAAAAAAAAAAAAGGTCCAAAAATGTCGGGACTGGGGTGTACCACTGCCCAGAAAACGTCGGGATGGGGCGGGTTAAAGATGACTGGTTTTCCGTGTTTTAGCGGGCTAATCAAGGTGCGCACCACTGCCAGTGACCTTGGACTTTGTGGCTAGCATTGGCAACACTGACTGGAGTGGTGATTGTAACACTGCTCGGCCTCTCGGAATATTCCACTCATTCTTTCGACTTTTCCTTACTCACCACCGACAGGATGAGTCATCAGCCTATCCACGTGGCTCGCCATAGTTTTTTCCACCCGTTTCATAGTGTCATTATGCCCCGTGGATGTATAGGAAAAGAATAGCTCTTTATTTTCTGTACTCACTTCTTGCATCAGTTATAACAATTTCCCCCTACTACAGCACTTACATTTGCACTTGACATCACGATTACGGGTAACTGCACTTTGAGAAGGAAATGCTATGGCTGTTTCACGAACTATGGTTGAGTATGAGGTAATTACTTGTACAGAAATTGTGATTAATTTGTAGTAATCAGAGGCATCATGAAAATATTACTAATGTTATACACAACTTACATTTCTTGCACTTCACATTACAAATACACTAATGCTCACATAATCACCATCATTTTCTGAGTAACGAGAAAAGAATTAGTTACAGCCAACCAGGTGATCTTTCTCTCCAATGCACTTTTGGTTTTCTTTCACTGTACTAGATAGGGTTGCTCAAGGTACTTCCAATCATTGTTTCACAAATAACCATAAACAGTAACACTTATTGCAATGCACTTGTAAAACTTATTATTAAAACACTTATTTCATAACACTAGATATAACTGATATCTTACATTTCACCCATGTATAAATAACACACTTGTGCATATCTGTTCACTAATTACAATTTCCCACACACCTGCTCAGTCCCTGAGCCCTTTCGCCGGCAGTAAAGGAAGAACTTTCGCGGGGGTCGATGATTCAATCGGAATTGGATGAGGAAGATAAGGAAGACATCACTCTACACTCTACCAGTGCCGTGTACAGACTGAGCCGTGGGTCAGTGGGGTACCTTGGGTACCTGCCCACCCTACAGTTGTCATAGAAAATGGTGTGAGTTCAAAGGACGCCGGGAAGGTGCTGGCAGCATATCCGGTCAGCCAGCGGCACTCCACGCCCTGAATCGTGACGACTTGCCGGCGCGCAGGGGTTAATGCAGACAAGAGATTTCATTCCATCCATTCATTTAATCCTTTTCTGTTCATCAGAACTGTACAATCCTGGGGCTGGGATACTCAGTCCCGACATTTAAGGTGAGATTTCTTTCCTGAACCTTGAAAACTATTAATCTTTATTTTTTGGTGGGGAGGGGAGGGTCAGGGATTAAGGTTGTGCTTCCTCCCCAAGCCTAAATCTTATCGTGTCAAATACCTAATTTAGCCTGTAAGCAAATACATCCAAAAACCCATTCTTTTAACCTAAAAACAATGCATATTTCTAACAGGATAATTAGTGTCGGAGGCTGTGCCTCTTCACTTGAAAGTCTAAGTGTAGTTCCAGTGATTCAGTCTAAATTCTTTTGCATTTCTTTGTGGGCACACAATGTTTCACTTTATACAGTATATAAAAACGTGAATAAATTCCTAGTGCATAGTTGAAACTGAGCACACATTCCCTTTACCAAACCTACAGCGATGTCCACGTGATGTGTGTGGCCTTCCTCGGTCTTCATCTATAACTATACAAATATGCGGCACTGAAGCTTGTATATTTTTGGCATTTATAGCAGACACAGGGGGTGCTGGAGCTCCCATTTCGTCAGTCCTCGGGACTAGCTCCTGCCCATCCCGCTTTGCTGAACTTTTATTGTGTTTCAGTAACACAGAGAATAGACCACATGCTCTCCAGTACAAGTATCTCTAACTGTCAACACCAGACTACATGCACATTACACACTCCAATTCCTATTATACGTTTTTACAAACGAGAAACTGTAAATATTTATCAAGCCTCAGAGTCCACGAGGGACGGGGAGGGGAAGATCAAAACCCGTACCATCCGCCCTTCTCACGGTGACGACCCAGTGAGATACCCTTAACCACAATCTGACTCATTTCTTCCTTTCTGCAACATTCGCAGCCTCTCCTTCAACTTTCTCTCTGTTGAGCACCACCTCTCCTCCTGTAAACCTCACCTTCTCTTCCTAACTGAGACTGTCTGAGGCGACTGATAGCAAACCATTCTCTGTATCCTCCTTCCTTCCCTATACTCATTTCAAAGCCAAAGGTGGTTTTTCTGTAGATGTACACGACGACATATCCTGCTCTCGTGTTCCTGAACTTTGATCTTCTGAATTCTCTACCCTGGCTTCTACATTCCTGTCATTCTCTGAGAAAATATATCTATGTTGTTTACCTATCCCCTATTTCTACTATGAAAATCTCTCCAACTGTCTTACTTCTAAGATGGAACACATTCTATCGATATCTCATTTCTCACAATCTCCATTCTAGGAGATTTCAATATCCACCACAACCTTTGGCTCCCCTCTCCTTTGACTACTCCACCTTGTGAACAAACCTACATCTTTTCTATCCTTAATGACATAGAGCGGCTTGTATAGCACCCTACTCATACCCCTGACCATCTTGCACAGAGCTCCAACATATCCAACCTCTTCCGTACAACTAATCCTTTAGCTTACACCGTTAAGAGATATGCAGTGGTATCCTGCTGCCAAACAAGGAAATTAATCCGGCACTAATGCACACTATATAAAACTGCTAAATAATTACATTGTGATATACTGCAGATTTTTTTCTTTTTACCTATTGACAAGAATTCCTCTTGCTGGGAAGGAGTAAAAAACATCCTCAGTGAAACTCCTTCCGTAAAATATGTAAGTACAAACATAATAATAATCATCAAATGAGAGGAAGACTGATATGAAGAAGGTAAAGGGATTTACACTCAGGATCGTAAACGTAGACAGGATATATCGTTATTTATGCATATTTTGCCCTGTTTTTGAAAACACAATGGCGGCGGTTTCTTGATATTCCTAAAGAGTTTTTAGTGTCTTGCGTTTCAAGTTTCGCTGCCAGTTTAGTCCCGTCACACTACTCTGTAACCTCAAATCAAGACTGGCTGGCAACCGATCTAGGCACGAGACTCCAAGAGATGTCCCGCGATTTTCGTATTATTTTTTGAGCCCCACAATGATTATTTGGCGATTCCAAGAGTACTGACTTCTTGAGCATGAAAAAGAAGAGGATATGCGTCCCATGAGAGAATGTTTAATTTTGCACAAAAAACTGTGGGCAAGGAAATGAAATGACGTTGCTGTTATAGTGTGTTGTCTCCTGTCACTATGCCCGTACTCCAGGATGTGGTTCCGAGCTGACGTATTCTCTGACAAGTTTTGGCATCCACGTTTTTCTCCTGCTGCCAGCGGTGAATCCATCTGTAAATCGATGAGACACTTGCACCAGTCTCCAGGGCAATGTCTTTCACTGATACGCCTTCCAGCCACATCCTCACTATATGCAATTGATCTGCCATCACAGATGGGTATAGAATTAGGCACTTACGAATTTATTTTACAGTGTCAGACAAAATACTCATGCAGCGTTATTTATATGCTAAGGTATGGTCCAAAAATTAAATCAAAATAAACCATCATTAATTTCTTGTACGATCTTGTGATGTTGGAGTAACAGCGATGCATATTTGCTCTCTCTCTCTCTCTCTCTCTCTCTCTCTCTCTCACACACACACACACACACATATGGCACAAACTTCCATCAACTCCCTTTCAATCCTACGGTTGGAAGATGATAGAGTACATTAGAAAACTTTGGTCTACAGTCCTCCAGGTTTACTTTCACATGAGCCATGGGTTGCAACTAATACAATATATACAGTATAGTATAAGCATATAATCAATTGTATATGTTTATGCAGATTATCTCATTTCAGTACTCAAGTTCACAAGATCTGAGTGTGCCTTAACCCAGACTAAGTTACCCCATCACTGGACTAGTTCCCGCAACTTACCTTACCTTACAGTAAATTAAAGGTTATTTATATACAATGCATAATATACCGGAATTATGAGATATTGCTGCATGAATATAGAGGTAACAATACCAATATTACCTCTTCTTTGGTAAAGGATAAGGAAATGTGAGTACACAACCTCCCTATGCCTTTATTTCTTCCTGTAGAAACAGATTTGTGTAATGACAAAATAACAAATCATCTTTTATCCTAAGCCTGACCTCTGATCCTCGAAGAAAATAGGAGAAATATATTCCACTCTCTCAGAGAGTATCATACTCCTCTAAGGAATAAAGTGTCTTTTTTTTTTTTTTTTGTATTTGTACCGAGGTTCTTCACAAGGACGCCTTTGCGTTGTGACTCCTATATCACAGGGTGACTGCACTTCCTGGTTATACAAACTTTAACCCGTGCCGTCCCGAGGACGTACTTCCACGTCCTCACGTTTTGTCACAGCTAATCCCGAGGACGTACTTCAACGTCCTGCAATTGCAAGGTTCATAATTTCCACAATTTTCAATTTTCGCGAGTCATTTTTGGTACGTATACACGGGACACCTGCCTCAACAAGATGCCAGGCAGAGACAATGCCTTACCCAGCATGACCTCCTCCCCCCCCCTGCATGCCCTTTTCTCAGCAATTCACCTGTTATCAGTGACCTGGCCAGTATAGCCATGTCATGCCACGGTACGAAATTCAGGGCCAGAGTGATTCCCCAATCAATGCCAATGTGGAGGACAAACTTTACATAGCATTAGAGGAAGAAACAGTTAGAAATGATGATCAGGTAATGTGGCAAAAAAAGGTCAGGTATTAGCGAGTGAAACAATGCTTATAATGCCTATATTACTGCTTGAAAACCAATATACTTTTGTACTACATATAAATTCGTAACAGTAAATAAATAAATACCGTTTATGAGTGGTGTGAAATAGTTATCCTCCCATAGAACTCGTTTTCTTTGGCGCCAGCCTGATAGAAAACCCAGTAAAGTAAGGAGGCTCTCCTACCTGTAATGAGTATTTTAAACCTCAGGTGAGCGATTTCTCTATGAATTTTCGATGTTTCTCACCAAAAGCGAAAGTTTTAGCAAAAAAAAAAAAGGTCAAAAATTGCCCGGGATTGGGGGGTACCAGTGGTCAAAAAGTGGCCGGGACTGGGCGGGTTAAACAGCTTTCTCCCTGTCACTCGAAACGAGGATGGTGGTCTTTAGATGAAACGCAGTTTCAGCCTGCAGTTCACCGGGTTCCCAACCAGATGAACCTGGGGCAACAAACACTCAGTTTACACACCGTCAATTTCAAGGCGTGTGTGAAAGTGGCTCTGTTGTGTTGTTCTTACTGTTAACACTATACTGCTGTGGAAGGAATACTCCTTTCTTTGAGGGTTTCTATGTAACATGCAGATCACTGACGTTTGAAGAAATGAGCTTATTGACTATGAGCCGGTAGGTGAAGAAAGGTAGGCTAAGAACCATACCTCCCAAACATTATGTCCAGAGTATTCAGGCAAGAATAGGTTGCCAGATATCTCTTTAAAAACAAATTATTGATTAATTGGTTGATTAACTGAAATAAAATCTTGCGGTGCAGCAGCCAGAGTCAATTTCCAAAATAATATGAACATGAACTTCAAAGCAAAAAAAAAAAAATAATAATAATGGGCTAGATGGCAAATTTATATAAAACGATGAGCATTGCAACCGATCGGTGTATATAATGGCCTACTTACACAGTCTGCTGTAGTTAAAGGGAGTCAGTGTTGGAGGACGACCCATGCCAATAATCGAACATCGATATTTCTGAGCCATCAGGGGAGGCGTGTGTCTTGGTTGATGAAAGACGTCCATGGATGTTGATATCTGTGAGGAGGTCAAGATTCCACAACTTTGAGACGTGAGTGAATGCGAATGAGTCCCATTCAACTGAGCAGACTTTGGTTAGGTTATTCCATAAATATATATATATATATATATATATATATATATATATATATATATATATATATATATATATATATATATATATATATATTGTTACAAAGCCTATGATTTCATCATCCTTTGTATAATTCTAATGTACAGTATGCTGCATGTTTGATCACGATTCGCCTCGTGGTTTCCATAGTGACCAGGCTTGCGTGTTCTACCTCACTCCCCCCTTCTCCCCCTTATAGTAGAGTAAGTCGTTCTTTCTGTTGTTCAGAGGAGGATTGTCAACTCTTTGTCCCCTATGGCTTCTTTTGCGCATCCTTATTACAAGTTGTATCAAGCTCTGCCGGCCCCTATATAATGAGCTCAGTCTCTGCATTAATTGCCACTTAGATCTACTCCTCATTTTGTTCATATCTCTGTCCTCCCCTGTATAGTGTATTATTATTGTGAGTGCTCAGGAAGTCTCCAGCCATCTAGCTGCTGTATAATTTGAGTATAAATGTTATTACCATTTTTCTTGTACTGTATAGCCTGAGGCGTTAATTCGCAGGCCTGGTAGGGTTTTTGTGATTCATGTATAGTTTTTAAAGTCAGCCAGTGTGAGTAGTGTTTTGTATCTGTGATAATATTATATCTTACTTTAACTGAGCATTATTCGGTTCTCTCATTATCAGGGCTAACTTAGCCAAACTTGTTCTTGCTAAATTCGTATTAATAGAGGCTATTGCAGTTAACCATATATGTAACCTGTTTTGCCATTACATTATCCTTATGAGTCCTGAATGTTTAGTTGTTAGTTTGAGCATTAAACTTTAACTTTTAATTTTACCTAACTCTTTTGTTTTGAACCTGGAACTTTGCGGGACAGTAGTGATTTTAGTATTATCACTTGAAGTGTTCATTATCTCTCTTTGTTCCGTAACATAAATTTGGCGACCTCTTATTAGGATATTCAGGATATTATCATAAGGATATTACTTGATATTCTGTGACTGTGATTTATTCATGATGTCTACTATTACTACTCTTGATGAAGCCAAAGATTTTTTGTCAAATGTGCAAACAGTGTGTGATGTAGTAAACAGAACAAAGAATGAACTTAAGCTTGTTGCCCAACAATTGGGAATTGCTGTTCGCTCTCATCATTCTAAAGATCAAATTGTTGACATGATTAATAAAAGCTTGTTTAATGTAACTCCTCCAGATGAGCAAAAGCAGATTGAAATAGCTAAGTTACAGCTAGCCCTGCAGGAGGCTCGTGCTAAGGAGGCTGAGTTTCAGGCTCATGCTAAGGAGGCTGAGTTTCAGGCTCATGCTAAGGAGGCTGAGGCTAAGGAGGCTGAATCTCAGGCTCGTATTCAGGAGGCACAGGTACAGGCTCAGGCACAAATTGAACTTGCTAGGATTCAGGCAGACCATGAGTATCGCATGAAACAAGGTGGAACTGGATCATCTAGCTCTGATGATTTTGATGTGGCTAAAAATGTTAAACTTGTCCCTCCTTTTAATGAATCTGATTTAACAAAGTATTTTCAGTTGTTTGAGACGGTAGCTACAGGTTTTCATTGGCCCAAAAAGTATTGGCCAGTACTCCTTCAAACTGTTCTCACCGGTAAAGCTCAAGTAACTTGTGCATCTTTGCCTCAGGATCAATCTGATAATTATGATGTAGTTAAGAGCTTGATTCTTAAGGCCTATGAGATTGTTCCTGAAGCCTATAGAGTAAAATTTAGGACAGCTTATAGGCAAGATAAGCAATCCCATGTTGAGTATGCAAAAATCAAAAAGATCTGTTAGAACAGTGGTTAAATTCTAAGAATGTAAATACTGATTTTCATAAATTTAAGCAGATGATTTTGCTGGAGGACTTCAAAAGGTGTATTAATAAAGATGTAAGCCCATATCTTGATGAGAAAAGAATAGATAATTTGTCTGATGCTGCAGTTTTAGCTGATGAATATGTTCTCACTCACAAGAGATATTATAAAGAAAAAAGGAAAGCTGAGAGTAAGTACGTTGCCTCTACTCAGAGTACAGGTAACAGGAAAGAGAATAAAGATGATGTTTCTCAGGAAGTAAATACCAGCTCCACCTCTAGAGTTCAGAAAAGTAAATGTACTTATTGTGGTAAGCTTCGTCATACTACGGAGAAATGTTTCAGGAGACAGCGTGATGTGAACAAAAAGGAGTCTTTAAATATTCAGTCAATTGGTCTAGTGTCCACCCTTGAGAGTTCCCAGAATTCTTTAACCGAATTAACTGAACCAGCTTTGAGGGGTAAATTAAATTCTCATGATGGAGCTCCTCTTTTGAGCAGTAACGTGGGTGACACTCTCAAGAGTTCATGTGCTAATTTCCTCTCTGATGGTTTTGTCAGTCCTCTGGACAGTAATGACAGGAAATCAGTTAAAATATATCGTGATACAGGTGCTTGCCAATCCCTTATGCTGACTAGTGTTCTAGGCTCTAATGTTAATTCCTCTGATGAAACTGTAATCTTACAAGGTGTAGGAAATAATTACTTCTTTGTCCCTCTGTGGAGAGTGATTTTAGAGTCTGGTTTTGTTAATGGTTCCGTTATGGTTGGGTTGGTTGAGACACTCCCAGTGTCAGGTGTAACTTTCTTACTTGGAAATGATATTGGTGGAAGTCAAGTGTGTGCAGCTCCTCAGTTGTCTAGTGAACCAGTGACTGCGACCCAGGATTGTGGTATCCCTGATGTGTTCTCTGCATGTGCTGTCACTAGGGCTAAGTCTAAAGTTACTGGTGACTTAGAGGATAATGATGATGATGATGTTATCCTAGCTGACACTTTTCTTGCTTATTTGGACCACTCACCAGATGAGGCAGTACCCCGAAGTGTTGATAATTTGTCTCGTCAAGAGTTGGTTGAGTTGCAGGTTGCTGACCCTGAGTTGAAAGGTCTAGCTAACTCTGCTTGCAGTGAGGAAGAGTCAGCTGGTGCTTCTACTTGTTATTATATAAAGTCAGGAGTACTTATGAGAAAGTGAAGACCCCCAGCAGCATCAGCCGACTGTGAATGGGAGGTTGCACATCAAGTTGTCATCTCTCGTGTTTGTAGGCAGGATATCATTAGAGTGGCTCATGATTCCAGTTTGGCAGGACACCTTGGAGGGAGGAAGACTGTGGCACGCATTTTGAAACACTTCTACTGGCCAGGTATCTTCAGAGATGTTTCCTGGTATTGTAAGTCTTGTCACACCTGTCAAGTTGTGGGGAAGTGTAATCAGACCAAAAAGGTTGCACCTCTAGTTCCCATTCCTCCTTTTGAGGTGCCATTCACCTGTGTGTTGGTGGATATTGTGGGCCCTCTTCCTAAGACTTCTTCAGGATTTTCTTATGTGTTGACCCTGATTGATATGGCTACTCGTTATCCTGAAGCCATTCCACTTAGAAATATCTCAGGAAAGAACGTGGTTAAGGAAATGCTAAGGTTCTTCACAAAGTTTGATGTGCCCAAGGAGGTACAGTCAGACCGGGGAAGTAATTTCATGTCAAATGTTTTCAAGCAGTCTCTGAAAGAGTTGGGCATCACCCAGATCACGTCTTCAGCTTACCATCCCCAGACCCAAGGAGCGTTGGAGAGATATCATCAAACACTCAAATCGATGCTCAGGAAATACTGTTTGGAACATCAGAAAGACTGGGATAAAGGTCTTCCATTCATTGTATTTGCCGCAAGAGAATCTCCAAATGAATCACTGGGCTTCTCACCCTTTGAACTACTGTTTGGCCATGAAGTAAGAGGACCCATTAAGCTACTCAAGGAATGCTGGCTGTTGGAGGAAGATGACGTCAACCTGCTGGAGTATGTGTTGAAGTTCAAAAAACTGCTGTCCACTGCTTTACAGCTGGCGAGAGAGAATTTAGGAGCCGCTCAGGAGAAGATCAAGACTTGGCACGATAAGAAGTCCAGGTTACGCCACTTTCAGCCAGGAGATCAGGTTTTGATTCTGCTACCAGTGCATGGCCAACCTCTTCAAGCCAAGTTTAGTGGTCCTTATTTCGTGGAGAAGAAACTCAGTGATGTCAACTATGTCATCGCCACACCAGATCATAGAAAGAACAAGCAACTTTGTCACATCAACGTGCTAATTTTTTATCACAGGTGGGACGAAAATAACCCAGCCTGCACTGTAGCTGTTCCACTCGAGTCTGCAAGTGAAATTCTCCCATGCAGTATGAGTCTCAGTGATAGTTTGGGGAAGAATCCTGATATCATGAATGATCTCCAGACTAAGCTTTCTCATCTAGCTCCCGAGGAAAAGCAGGAGTTTTCGGCATTACTACAGGAGTACCCGCAAGTGTTCCGTGACACTCCAGGAAGAACCACTGTGTTGATGCATGATGTCGATGTTGGAGACGCAAAGCCAATTAAACTGCCTCCTTACCATGTGAACCCGTGAAAGTTCCTCTCATCCAGAAGGAGCTTGGCTACCTGTTGGACCACAAGATGATTGAGCCCTGTCGGAGAGAGTGGAGTTCTCCTGTCACTCTAGTCCCTAAGCCAGGTGGGTCACAGCGGCTTTGCATCGACTACAGACGTGTTAATCAGATAACCAAAACAGACACTTACCCTCTCCCTCGCGTGGAAGATTGCATAGACAAGATCGGAAAGGCTAGGTACATAAGTAAGTTTGATTTGTTAAAGGGATACTGGCAAGTACCTATGACTGAACGTGAAAGGGAGATCTCATGTTTTGTAACACTAGGAAAGGCTTTTGCATGTTCTGTAATGTCGTATGGTATGAAGAATGCACCAGCCACTTTTCAGAAGCTCATGAATGTTGTAACAGAGGGTTTGGCAGGGTGTGTTGTTTATATTGATGATGTATTAATCTTCAGTGACAACTGGAAAGATCACCTATGCCATGTCAGTAAATTTCTTGAGCGTTTGGTTCAGGCTAATCTTGTAGCTAATTTATCAAAGTGTGAGTTTGGTCAAGCTAAAGTTCAGTACCTTAGGTACGTAATTGGTGATGGACATGTTGCACCACCAGGAACTTAGGTTCAGGTTATAAGTGATCTTCCCAGACCTAAAAGTAGGAAAGAGCTACAAAGATTTTTGGGAATGGTAGGTTATTACCGGATATTTGTTCTTAACTTTTCAATTCTTGTATCACCACTTACAGACCTACTGAAAAAGGGAGTTAAATTTGTCTGGACCGATAACTGTGAATCCTCTTTCAGTAAACTTAAAGCTATCCTATTAAGTCAGCCAGTGCTCGCTACTCCAAATTTTGCTAAGCCTTTTAAGATGGCTGTTGACGCAAGTGATACAGGAGCTGGGGCTGTTTTGCTGCAAGAGGATGATCAGGGTATTGAACACCCTCTATCTTATTGCAGTAAGAAGTTCACTCCATGTCAAAAGAACTACTCAGCTATTGAGAAAGAGCTTTTGGCCTTGATTTTGGGTTTACAGTATTTTTCATATTATTTGTGTTTTGGTTTTGACCCCATAGTCATTTATACCGATCATAACCCACTGAAATTCGTTAGTAAGTTTAAAGATAAAAATCAGAGATTGACAAGATGGAGTCTACTGCTTCAGGAGTATTCATTAGACATACAACATGTCAAGGGGAAAGAAAATGTTATTGCAGATTGCTTATCTAGACTTTAGACAGATTGTTTTAGAGTAATAAGAAATTTCCTTTGTAAATATCTTTTTCTTTGTGGGGAGGTGTTACATAGCCTATGATTTCATCATCCTTTGCATAATTCTAATGTACAGTATGCTGCATGTTTGATCACGATTAGTCTCGTGGCTTCCATAGTGACCAGGCTTGCGTGTTCTACCTCACTCCCCCCTTCTCCCCCTTATAGTAGAGTAAGTCGTTCTTTCTGTTGTTCAGAGGAGGATTGTCAACTCTTTGTCCCCTATGGCTTCATTTGCGCATCCTTATTACAAGTTGTATCAAGCTCTGCCGGCCCCTATATAATGAGCTCAGTCTCTGCATTAATTGCCACTTAGATCTACTCCTCATTTTCTTCACATCTCTGTCCTCCTCTGTATAGTGTATTATTATTGTGAGTGCTCAGGAAGTCTCCAGCCATCTAGCTGCTGTATAATTTGAGTATAAATGTTATTACAATTTTTCTTGTACTGTATAGCCTGAGGCGTTAATTCGCAGGCCTGGTAGGGTTTTTGTGATTCATGTAAAGTTTTTAAAGTTAGCCAGTGTGAGTACTGTTTTGTATCTGTGATAATATTATATCTTACTTTAACTGAGCATTATTCGGTTCTCTCATTTATCAGGGCTGACTTAGACAAATTTGTTCTTGCTAAATTCGTGTTAATAGAGGCTATTGCAGTTAACCATATATGTAACCTGTTTTGCCATTACATTATCCTTATGAGTCCTGAATGTTTAGTTGTTAGTTTGAGCATTAAACTTTAACTTTTAATTTTACCTAACTCTTTTGTTTTGAACCTGGAACTTTGCGGGACAATAGTGATTTTAGTATTCTCACTTGAAGTGTTCATTCTCTCTCTCTGTTCCGTAACAATATATATATATATATATATATATATATATATATATATATATATATATATATATATATATATATAAGGCAGCTCCTTAACATCTTTCCCTAGGCGATTTAAGTTATTAGTTACATCTTACCGTCCTCTTCTGTTACAGAAATACTTCCAGCATCGCCATACCCCGGATTAATACCGCAAAAAAAAATATATTAACCACTAATATCCATAATTAAATCTATTAGCAGAGGTGCTAGGGAGCTTCCAGAATACGAGCTTTAGATCTGTCTATTAACAGCTCGAGGATGGTTAAGGCAGACAACTTTTATCCCCGTCTCAGTTTCCCCACAGGATATGACCCGCAGTATCAGTTTACATCCAGGTCTCTAATACAATGCTGAAAAACAAACTCAGGTTCTCCCAGTTGTGAGCTGATTGTACTAACATATGCACCACCAGCTGGCATGAAAAAAAAAACTATTTCCGAACAGTTTTATCACTAAGAGCCACGAGCTTAATTAACGTGCTAGGAATCACAAGGCCGAATTAACTAACCATTTTTTGTTTTGTTTCATATGAGACGTTGGCTAGGTGATATATTGAATATTTTGCAGTCCAGTTTCCCGTCTTCCGAGTCCTAGGCAGCAGTCATTCGTAAAATATGAGTGGTCACCGAGTAGGTAAATAGAAAAAGAAACCCTTAACTTTAAAATTCCCATATGTTCCTCATGGTTTCTTGGTCTGTCTTATTCTGCTTGTGGGACGGAGCCACACCGTCGGCTGCCAAGCTCAGTAAGGGTCGTATCCACGTGTTTACTTGGCAGTCGACTGCATAGCTTTATTTCACAGGCATTTTGAAGTCCAGTTTTGTGTGGATCGTTCAGCCTCTGAAATGAATAACAGAATATCGATATCTAAGAGGACGTGTGGCCTAGTTCACTGGTCGTTGCTTCATGATTATTTTAATACTTCACGTTCCTTTTCATTATTTTATTAGCGAGATGATAATTTTTTTAATAATGATTCCAAAGACCTCATATTTGTGAAATGTGAATATAGCGCAACGTATGAGAGGTAACGAAGTCTGGTCGACATGTCGCAGCAAATAAGTGATAACACTTCATATGGGCGTTATGGAATGGAATAAAAAACATGTCAGGTAATATACCGTATAATTTTATTAAAGGTTAATTATAGTATGGGATATTAGTGGCTTCCTGATGGTAAGATCGTAAGATAAGTCCCATCGGGATCACGGAATAAGGAGTTGCACTTCTTTGTGACTGTTTACTAAACATTCACAGGACTAACCGGCACGCCATGTAATATACCCCCGTTAATTCCATCACATTCAAGCCAGAATGTTTGCGTATAGATGATTCAGTATTAATGTCCAAGATGTGACATGTGATGGTGTATTTCTCACTGCCGAAGTGTCGTATGCACTGCTGAGTCTATGTCACATGTGTGACTATTCCCTTACCTTTAATGGACTGGCTACTATGTGAATCATAATCTCATTCTCCTTAATTATTAATTAATTACGATAAGTGTTCTCAGTGTTGTGCTGTCTCCAGGA
Organism: Coenobita brevimanus; assembly: GCF_032717465.1. Classification (NCBI taxonomy): domain Eukaryota; kingdom Metazoa; phylum Arthropoda; class Malacostraca; order Decapoda; family Coenobitidae; genus Coenobita; species Coenobita brevimanus. The sequence goes on from NC_136985.1 coordinate 11,505,422, forward strand.
AAGGTAACATTATTGCCTGCAAATTGGAATTCAAAAAGGTTGTGGGTACTGGGGTTGTGGATGCTTGGTATTCCTTTATGCTCTTCACAATGACCGACTCTATACAGGATCCGTATTGTCCCTTGTGCAGTGTACGGACGTCGTGTATGGGCAATATCTGCTTTATAAAACATGTTGTACTAAGGCTTTTCCTTTCATCGACTCCAGTCCTGTCTTGGACTCAGTTCTCTGCAAAAATACATCACTATTGTTTTTGCTAATATGGAGGACACCGTTCATCTGCCCTTTCTTTTTCTTATTATTATTTTACTTTATTTTTTTTGGTTGTGCTTGCTTTTACATTGGACCCTTCAGCAATATGGTGTTTTCTGTGCTTGTATTCCCTGTACCTTCAGGCGACGTTATTCATGGTAATCAAAACCTTCGTAGTTATTGTGTTAGAAGCTGTCTCCATCAAAATACGGTTAGTATCACTAATCAAACTATACATTCATCTCTTTTTCTTCTGCCCATATCTTTCATGTATTTAGTAATGGTTAGTTTCATTCCTTCATGCATATTAGTACAGTTGTATACAACTGGAATAGTCAACATTCATGGTGCCATTCCTTTCCCTGTAACACTACAGCCCGTTTTCCCGTCCGTTAACGAAGCTCCCTAACACCTCATCTAAACGTTTTATTTTGTACATTACTCTTTATTATCATCTTGTAGGCCATTTAAATCACTGAAATTACACGGCATTCATCATAAATAACGTAGGAATTGATATTAACTAGCCATATCCAAAATTACATCGCTAAGGCAGAGGTGTTTGGGATCTTCCTTAACCGACAATAATACGGGCCTATGGCTGACAGGGGCCTTGTGAGAAGAGTGATGAAAGACTACCAAAGAAATAAGACAATTAGATGTAGAGGCAATGACGGAACAGGGACACCAAAGAGGAGATGGAATGATGGTGTGAAAGAGGCAGGGGCTTCGAAGTACAGAGTCTCGCATATCTAGGAGGAGGCGAGGTGGGTATGGAGCAAAACGGAGTGGAATGGACTGATATCTGGGGAGGAGAGACAGCTGAGAGTCGCAGTCAACGATCTGTAGCCAGAGAGAGAGATCAAGTGACCAGAATAAACGGTATAACAATCACCGGTGTCTAACTAGAAATTTGAAGTTTATAGTATTATGGTCGAGGAATAAACATGAAAAAACAAAAAGTGGTGCCGGACACAGGAAACCCGTCCCCGGCAGTCATTTTAGTGCTGACGTGTAAACACAACAGGATACCTAGTCAAAGATGTCACATATAAAATTAGAGTAAATCGGGTGACAATTGACGATATTATGCCCATTTGAAATTTTAGGCTCGACCCACCGACACTGACCCCCCTACCGCTAACTGGGGGGTGACCACCTTGATGCAGTGAGGCATGTTACAAGATGCAGATTTGAAAGATGTATCATTAGGTTTTGGCGTCATGTCGATGTGATAAATTTGAAAGGAGTTATGTCGAAAAGACGAAATATACATTTTACATTTGGGGGACGTACAGCCTGGGCCTTGGCCCAATTTGGCCCAAAATTTCATCAGGTGATCAGAAGTTCATAGCCCTGTAATGTTAGCCAAAATCGCCCCGGTAGATTTCACGTAAAATTGTCAACAGACAGACAGACAGACAAACAAACATACAAACAGGAAGACGAACCGACTGAAATCAATACCCGTCCCCGAGCCCCTCCGGGGTGGTGACGGGTAATTAAGACAGACATGATTCCCCACTGCAGACTGGATTATTGTGTATATATTTGGGAATATGTTAACGTTGAACTAACTAGGTTCCTTAATAACTTAATAGGTTTGCTTCCAGTCTGTTATATTTATACTCATTGCATACATAGCCAGTTACACGACAACATAAAGATTACACCAGTAATTTTGGCGACGTAGTGTAACATCAGTAATGCAGCCAACTGTTATTTCAGTGTGTGTGTGTGTGTGTGTGTGTGTGTGTGTGTGTGAGAGAGAGAGAGAGAGAGAGAGAATGTTGCAACTGTAAATAAATCACAACACGAAGTATTAACACACCTCTTTAAGGGCATGGCAGGCCCTACCTTGTCTTCGTAAGGTTTCCAAACAGCAGAAACTTCCATCACTCGGATACCTTCCCTACTGAGTGTCTTCTCGATCATCTCACTTTTATACATCAGCGCCAGGCACAGAGCGACGACGCAGAACATGCTCTGCTCTGCCGCATTTTGCTTGGCTTGACATTTTGTTTTCCGGGATGAATAAACAACGTGACGAGAACAAAAACAGCAAACTTACCTTAGAAATAACAGTAAATGCCTCCCAAGAGAACTGATCATTGTTGTTATTATTCTTTCTTTGGTGTATCGAGTCTGGAAAATAGTGTGGCATCTGGAGGAATATTTTAGACCATATATCTATAGTCAAGCTCACGTATGATATCACGTAAATGTAAATGAACATAGTTTCATTTGTCCATATGCTTGCTCCAAAATTATCTGAACAGTAGAGATTAATACATTATTTTTTTGGTTATTTCACCCAAAATATTGATGTACAACACACAACGGGACATGTCATTTATAATTCACGTTAAATTGTACCAGGAAAACAGAGCTACCAACAGGTAGCAATGCCCTCACTCAGCTGGAATTTGTGTGTGTGTGTGTGTGTGTGTGTGTGTGTGTGTGTGTGTGTGTGTGTGTGTTTGAGAGGAATGTTAATTTCTTACTTCATATTCAAGACTTAAACAAAGTATTTCATAACAAATAAAGATCCTGTAAAGAAATACTCTTCCCACATGTCTGTCTGACACTAAGAATCGGTAATAGTTTGGCACGTCGTGACATCAAGGTTTTCCTGCAAAACCAAATAATTGGCCAATCCATTATCAAGACGTCCACTGTGACCCTATATCATACAGGCTGAATGCCAATGATTTTGTGATTAAATAATACTTTCAAAGCTAAAAAAAAAAAAAAAAGATACAGAACGCTATACTTTTTTTCCAGTATCAAATTTCGTTACTGTTACTGAAAAGTCCGACATAAAACAACGGTAGTAGAATGATGAAACGTAATTATGAACGATTTTCTTCCAGCCCAAATAAAGCTTTTTGTTATACCACGAGCTACTTCTGGCCACTTCAATCTGTAGATAGTAGAAATCTGGTAAGCACGCTTAATAATACACACAATTACATACGCAGCAAACAGTAAGGTACCGTCCATGACAGGAACGCATTGTACTTTCGCGTTTTTCATCTCGAGGAAATCTTTGCTGAAGTCGCTTTGACAAGATTTACTGTACTCTCCCTTTGCCCTGCTACCTTCATAGTCAATTCTACCTACTTCTGCATTTCCAATGTATCCTTAAATCTGCCCCGTTACATGTTTTGCACCTCTGTTAAATCAGATCGCCACCATCTACACACTGTGTGTAATGCTGTCTTCAGGTGACACTACACTGACTGACAACCCAAATGGTTTCGTGTAGTCCAGACAACCGCATTAAGGCCTGGCGGTCTGCTGGTGAAAGTACTATGATCGGATGTGGCCTGTAAGACAACCGAGGAGTGTTTTGGGTTTACGGGCAGGCGTTGGCCGAGACGGTAGAGAAGTGGCCTGCAGTTCTTGTGGACCCAGATTCGAATCCCAGTTTCACTAATGTTCAGTGATAGCTCTTCAGGACTTTGACTTTCAACAGCTGAGTGCTCCACTCTGGCTTCACACTTATTAACACTAATGCAGATGTGTGTGACTACCATTCGGTCTTTTTAATGTGGTTGTTCGCTTCAACATTAACAATCCTCCAAGTATTTAGCAGAGCATTTGCTTTAGTTCTATGACTTCCTTCCATTTTTCTACACGACCCTTCTTTTTATGAAACAATAAAAACTTGGGAATTCTTCCTGGTCCGTTAGCAACAATGCTTCCATCTCTGTAGTCGAACTAACATGCTTTAGGGTCACAGTTTTGCCAGTGGAAGTCATCTAAATTAATCTTAACTGCATTGCAAGAGGATGGATTTATTAAGTTTAATTGATCCACTCACCTATATCTACCAATTGAACGAGGCTTAGAATCGTATATGTTGATAATACTATAATTACCTGTCACAACAGCTGCCTCAGCAAAATTATCCACCTCTTTCTTAACTAGGTGAGTGTCAACGTGCTTGGCAATACTCTTATTCCTTGTGAAGTTCTCCATGATTATAAGTTCTCCCAGCTTAGTGAAATCCTTATTAATTTTCTTTTAGAGTACTGCCACTGATCAAAAGCTTTAAGTACTCAAGGGAGTACACCGTAGCACCAGTCGAACAGGGCGGTACTCCCGAGGTGGATGGCAGGCAAGCTGGTGATAGGGATAGCTGGAGCTCCCGTTTCACCGGCCCAGTAGCTGGTCCTGCCCATCTCCCTTTGCTGAACATTTTCAGTGCTCTTACTTACACAGAGAGTAGGCCACCATACTCTCATACTGCCTCTACCTTCAACTGTCTACACCACACTACATGCACATTAGATATCACACCTATTTCCATTCAGCCGTAGCAATGGCCGCTCCATTAACTTCAGCAAACGCGATGGAATCTCGGATTGCCACCACCGCCAGGGTGGGACTGGCAGCTCAGCGTCAACCCACTTGCTATCAAGTGACGACAGCGACTATTGCAAATACAGTTCATCCTCTTCAGCAGAGAAGCACAGGTTCGGCCCAATACTTCACCAATATCCGTGGTATTAGTACCAATTTGAATTCAGTTCACTTTATTTCTTCAACTAGTATCCCCCCTAGCTTTGTTCCTCACAGAATCCCAAATCTCTCCCCCATTTGAAATATCCTTATTTTGTTCTCTTGGTTACCATCTCCTCACTAACTTCCGTAACAAGGGTGGCACCTGTTGTTACACCAAATCTGAATTTGCACTGATTTGAAGTTCCTTGCAGCTTATTTGATTATTCACTGTATAAACTAAATTATCTCAATATTACCATTTTTTTAACACAAGAAAGAAGGAACCAAAGGTTAGGAGCCCGCAAACCGTTCCTTCCAAGAAAAAAACAAAAACAATACAAAAGAGAGCAAAATTCAAGATCCTTTCATTTCGAGATGCCTGGACACACTGCGTTTGAAAGACTGGAGATCATAGGAAGTAGGAAATACAGACAGAGGGAGAGAGTTCCAGAGTTGACCTGTTGCATAAGTGAAGGACTGGGAGTAATGGTTAACTCTTTCATTAGAGAGTTGGACAGAAAAGGGATGAGGGTTTGTTGCTAGACGGGAGCTACGCACCAGTCGTAGTGGTGGAGGAATGCGAGCAGACAGTTCAGAGGAGCAGTGACCATAGAAGTAATGATAGAAAAGAGATAAAGATGCAACAGTGTCACGAAGAGACAGAGGTTAAAGGAAGCCAGTAAGAGGAGGAGAGTTAATGAGACGAAAAGATTTTGAGTCCACCCTATTGAGAAAAGCTGTATGTGGTGTTACATAGCCTATGATTTCATCATCCTTTGTGTAATTCTAACGTACAGTATGCTGCATGTTTGATCACGAGCGTGTTCTACCTCAATCTCCCCGTCCTCCCTTATAGTAGAGTAAGTCGTTCTTTCTGTTGTTCAGAGCAGGATTGTCAACTCTTTGTCCCCATGGCTTCATTTGCGCTTCCTTCTTAAAGGTTGTATCAAGTTCTGCCGGCCCCTATATAATGAGCTCAGTCTCTGCATTATTGCCACTTAGATCTACTCCTCATTTTGTTCACATCTCTGTCCTCCCCTGTACAGTTGTTATTATTGTGAGTGCTCAAGAAGTCTCCAACCATCTAGCAGCAGTGTAATTTGAGTATAACTGTTATTACATTTTATCCTTGTAGTGTATAGCATAGGGTGTTGATTCGTGGGCCTAGTGAAGTTTTTGTGATTCAAGTGTTTTGGGTGTCAGCCCTTATTAATAATATTATGTATCTGTAATAATATATCTTGCATTCACTGAGTATTATCTGGTATTGTCATTTTATCAGGGCTGACTTAGATAAATTTACTCTTGCTAATTTCGTGTTAATAGAGGCTATTGCAGTTAACCATATATTTAACCTGTTTTTTGCCATTACATTATCCTTATGAGTCCTGAATGTTTTATTGTTAGTTTGAGCATTAAACTTTAACTTGTAATTTTACCTAACTCTTGTTTTGAACCTGGAACTTTACGGGACAATAGTGATTTTTAGTATTCTCACTTAAAGTGTACATTATCTTTCTCTGTTCTGTAACATAAATTTGGCGACCTCTTATCAGGATATTCAGGATATTATCATTAGGATATTGCTTGATATTTTGCGACTGTGATTTATTCATGATGTCTACTCTTGATGAAGCCAAAGATTTTTTTGTCAAATGTGCAAACAGTGTGTGATGTACAAAACAGAACAAAGAATGAACTTAAGCTTGTTGCTCAACAATTGAGAATTGCTGTTCGCTCTCATCATTCTAAAGATCAAATTGTTGACATGATTAATGAAAGCTTGTTTAATGTAACTCCTCGAAATGAGTAAACGCAGATTGAATTAGCTAAGTTACAGCTAGCCCTGCAGGAGGCCCGTGCTAAGGAGGCTGAGGCACAAGTTGAACTTGCTAGGATTCAGGCAGACCATGAATATCGCATGAAACAATGTGGAACTGGATCATCTAGCTCTGATGATTTTGATGTGGCTAAATATGTTAAACTTGTCTCTCCTTTTAATGAATATGATTTAACAAAGTATTTTCAGTTGTTTGAGAGGGTAGCTACAAGTTTTAATTGGCCCAAAAAGTATTGGCCAGTACTCCTTCAAACTGTTCTCACCGGTAAAGCTCAAGTAACTTATGCATCTTTGTCTCAGGATCAATCTGATTATTATGATGTAGTTAAGAGCTTGATTCTTAAGGCCTATGAGCTTGTTCCTGAAGCCTATAGAGTAAAATTTAGGACAACTTATAAGCAAGATAAGCAATCCCATGTTGAGTATGCAAAAATCAAAGAAGATCTGTTAGAGCAGTGGTTAAATTCTAAGAATGTGGCTTCTGATTTTGGTAAATTTAAGCAGATGATTTTGCTGGAGGACTTCAAAAGGTGTATTTATAAAGATGTAAGCCTATATCTTGATGAGAGAAGAATAGATAATTTGTCTGATGCTGCAGTTTTAGCTGATGAATATGTTCTCACTCACAAGAGATATTATAAAGAAAAAAGGAAAGCTGAGAGTAAGTACGTTGCCTCTACTCAGAGTACAGGTAACAGGAAAGAGAATAAAGATGATGTTTCTCAGGAAGTAAATACCAGCTTCACCTCTAGATTTCAGAAAAGTAAATGTACTTATTGTAGTAAGCTTGGTCATACTACGGAGAAATGTTTCAGGAGACAGTGTGATGTGAACAAAAAGGAGTCTTTAAATATTCAGTCAATTGGTCTAGTGTCCACCCTTGAGAATTCCCAGAATTCTTTAACTGAGTTAACTGAACCTGCTTTGAGGGGTAAATTAAATCCTCATGATGAAGCTCCTCTTTTGAGCAGTAACGTGGGTGACACTCTCAAGAGTTCATGTGCTAATTTCCTGTCTGTTGGTTTTGTCAGTCCTCTGGACAGTAATGACAGGAAATCAGTTAAAATATATCGTGATACAGGTGCTTGCCAATCCCTTATGCTGACCAGTGTTCTAGGCTCTAATGTTAATTCCTCTGATGAAACTGTAATCTTACAAGGTGTAGGGAATAATTACTTCCCTGTCCCTCTGTGCAGAGTGAATTTAGAGTCTGGTTTTGTTAATGGTTCTGTTATGGTTGTGTTGGTTGAGACACTCCCAATGTCAGGTGTAACTTTCTTACTTGGAAATGATATTGGTGGAAGTCAAGTATGTCCAGCTCCTCAGCTGTCTAGTGAGCCAGTGGCTGCGGCTCAGGATTGTGATGTCCCTGATGTGTTCCCTGCATGTGCTGTCACTAGGGCTAAGTCTAAAGTTACTAGTGACTTAGAGGATAATGATGATGATGATGTTATCCTAGCTGACACTTTTCTTGCTAATTTGGACCACTCACCAGATGAGGCAGTACCCCGTAGTGTTGATAATTTGTCTCGTCAAGAGTTGGTTGAGTTGCAGGTTGCTGACCCTGAGTTGAAAGGTCTAGCTAACTCTGCTTGCAGTGAGGAAGAGTCAGCTGGTGCTTCTACTTGTTATTATATAAAGTCAGGAGTACTTATGAGGAAGTGGAGACCCCCAACAGCATCAGCCGACTGTGAGTGGGAGGTTGTACATGAAGTTGTCATCCCTCGTGTTTGTAGGCAGGATATCATTAGAGTGGCTCATGATTCCAGTTTGGCAGGACACCTTGGAGTGAGTAAGACTGTGGCAAGCATTTTGAAACACTTCTACTGGCCAGTTATCTTCAGGGATGTTTCCTGGTATTGTAAGTCTTGTCACACCTGTCAAGTTGTGGGGAAGTGTAATCAGACCGAAAAGGTTGCACCTCTAGTTCCCATTCCTCCTTTTGAGGCGCCATTCACCCGTGTGTTGGTGGATATTGTGGACCCTCTTCCTAAGACTTCTTCAGGATTTTCTTATGTGTTGACCCTGATTGATATGGCTACTCGTTATCCTGAAGCCATTCCACTTAGAAATATCTCAGCAAAGAACGTGGTTAAGGAAATGCTAGGGTTCTTCACAAAGTTTGGTCTGCCCAAGGAGGTACAGTCCAACCGGGGAAGTAATTTCATGTCAAATGTTTTCAAGCATTCTCTGAAAGAGTTGGGCATCACCCAGATCACGTCTTCAGCTTACCATCCCCAGACCCAAGGAGCGTTGGAGAGATATCATCAAACACTCAAATCGATGCTCAAGAAATACTGTTTGCAACATCAGAAAGACTAGGATAAAGGTCTTCCATTCGTTGTATTTGCCGCAAGAGAATCTCCAAATGAATCAATGGGCTTCTCACCCTTTGAACTACCGGTTAGCCATGAAGTAGGAGGACCCCTTACGTTACTCAAGGAATACTGGCTGTCGGAGGAAGATGACGTCAACCTGCTGGAGTATGTGATGAAGTTCAAAGAACAGCTGTCCACTGCTTTACAGCTGGCGAGAGAGAATTTAGGAGCTGCTCAGGAGAAGATGAAGACTTGGTATGATAAGAAGTCCAGGTTACGCCACTTTCAGCCAGGAGATCAGGTTTTGATTCTGCTACCGGTTCATGGGCAACCTCTTCAAGCCAAGTTTAGTGGTCCTTATTTCGTGGAGAAGAAACTCAGTGATGTCAACTATGTCATCGCCACACCAGATCGTAGAAAGAACAAGCAACTTTGTCACATCAACATGCTAAAGTTATATCACAGGCGGGACGAAAATAATCCAGTCTGCACTGTAGCTGTTCCACCCGAGTCTGCAAGTGAAGCTCTCCCATGCAGTATGAGCCTGAGTGATAGTTTGGGGAAGAATCCTAATATCATGAATGATCTCCAGACTAAGCTTTCTCATCTAGCTCCCGAGGAAAGGCAGGCGTTTTCGCCATTACTGCAGGAGTACCCGCAAGTGTTCCGTGCCACTCCAGGAAGAACCACTGTGTTGATGCATGATGTCGATGTTGGAGACACAAAGCCAATTAAACTGCCTCCTTACAGTGTGAACCCAGTGAAAGTTCCTCTCATCCAGAAGGAGCTTGGCTACCTGTTGGACCACAAGATGATTGAGCCCTGTCAGAGCGAGTGGAGTTCTCCTGTCACTCTAGTCCCTAAGCCAGGTGGGTCACAGCGGCTTTGCATTGACTACAGACGTGTTAATCAGATAACCAAAACAGACACTTACCCTCTCCCTCGTGTGGAAGATTGCATAGACAAGATCGGAAAGGCTAGGTACATAAGTAAGTTTGATTTGTTAAAAGGATACTGGCAAGTACCTATGACTGAACGTGCTAGGGAGATCTCATGTTTTGTAACACTAGGAAAGACTTTTGCATGTTCTGTAATGCCATATGGTATGAAGAATGCACCAGCCACATTTCAGAAGTTCATGAAAGTTGTAACAGAGGGTTTGGCAGGGGGTGTTGTTTATATTGATGATGTATTAATCTTCAGTGACAACTGGAAAGATCACCTATGCCATGTCAATAAATTTCTTGAGCGTTTGGTTCAGGCTAATCTTGTAGCTAATTTATCAAAATGTGAGTTTGGTCAAGCTAAAGTTCAGTACCTTGGGTATGTAATTGGTGATGGACATGTTGCACGACCAGCAGCTAAGGTTCAGGTTATAAGTGATCTTCCCAGAACGAAAAGTAGGAAAGAGCTACAAAGATTTTTGGGAATGGTAGGTTATTACCGGATATTTGTTCTTAACTTTTCAATTCTTCTATCACCACTTACAGACCTACTGAAAAAGGGAGTTAAATTTGTCTGGACCGATAACTGTGAATCCTCTTTCAGTAAACTTAAAGCTATCCTATTAAGTCAGCCAGTGCTCGCTACTCCAAATTTTGCTAAGCCTTTTAAGATGGCTGTTGATGCAAGTGATACAAGAGCTGGGGCTGTTTTGCTGCAAGAGGATGATCAGGGTATTGAACACCCTGTATCTTATTACAGTAAGAAGTTCACTCCACCTCAAAAGAACTACTCAACTATTGAGAAAGAGCTTTTGGCCTTGATTTTGGGTTTACAGCAGTTTTCATTTTATTTGTGTTCTGGTTTTGACCCCATAGTCATTTATACCGATCATAACCCACTGAAATTCCTAGTAAGTTTAAAGATAAAAATCAGAGATTGACAAGATGGAGTCTACTTCTTCAGGAGTATTCATTAGACATACAACATGTCAAGGGGAAAGAAAATGTTATTGCAGATTGCTTATCTAGACTTTAGACAGATTGTTTTAGAGTAATAAGAAATTTCCTTTGTAAATTTCTTTTTCTTTGTGGGGAGGTGTTCATAGCCTATGATTTCATCATCCTTTGTGTAATTCTAACGTACAGTATGCTGCATGTTTGATCACGAGCGTGTTCTACCTCACTCCCCCCGTCCTCCATTATAGTAGAGTAAGTCATACTTTCTGTTGTTCAGAGCAGGATTGTCAACTCTTTGTCCCCATGGCCTCATTTGCGCGTCCTTCTTACAAGTTGTATCAAGCTCTGCTGGCCCCTATATAAGGAGCTCAGTCTCTGCATTATTGCCACTTAGATCTACTCCTCATTTTGTTCATATCTCTGTCCTCCCCTGTACAGTTGTTATTATTGTGAGTGCTCAGGAAGTCTCCAACCATCTAGCAGCTGTGTAATTTGAGTATAACTGTTATTACATTTTTTCCTTGCACTTTATAGCATAGGGTGTTGATTCGTGGGCCTAGTGAAGTTTTTGTGATTCATGTGTTTTGGGTGTCAGCCCTTATTAATAATAATGTGTATCTGTAATAATATATCTTGCATTCACTGAGTATTATCTGGTATTGTCATTTTATCAGGGCTGACTTAGATAAATTTACTCTTGCTAATTTCGTGTTAATAGAGGCTATTGCAGTTAACCATATATTTAACCTGTTTTTTGCCATTACATTATCCTTATGAGTCCTGAATGTTTTGTTGTTAGTTTGAGCATTAAACTTTAACTTGTAATTTTACCTAACTCTTTTGTTTTGAACCTGGAACTTTTCGGGACAGTAGTGATTTTTAGTATTCTCACTTAAAGTGTACATTATCTTTCTCTGTTCCGTAACAGTGGAGAGCCTCCCCACACATGAGAGTTGTACTCTAAACAGGGGCGAATAAAACCAGTGTATAAAGGAAACAACTATGCCGGGGTAAAGAAGGTATGCAGTCTGCTTAGCACACCTAATCTCTTGGAAGCAGATTTTATAAGAGATGCAATATGATCTTTCCAAGATAAGTCTCTAGTGAATGAAATCCCAAGCATGTTTAAGGATGATGCAAGATAGAGAAAAACGATGGCCGTCTACAACAGCGGCTATAGAACGACCAGAAGGGAAGCTATAGATGAAGACACAAATAAAAGGATAGAAACCGTAAGAGGATAGTTTGGAAATTAAAGATTTATGCCAGACTCGATCGAAAGCATTTGAGATATCAAGTGCAATGGCAAAGCTTTCGCCAAAGTCCCGAAAAGAGGATGATCAGGAGTCTGAAAGGTAGGTGAGAAGATCGCCAGTGGAGCGTCCCTGACGGAACCCATACTGGCGATCAGAAAGAAGGTTGTTATAGAAGAGATGCTTTAAAAATTTTTGTGTTAAGAACTGACTCTAAAACCTTAGAGACACAGGATATTAAAGCAATTGGACGATAGCTAGAGGGTTGGGATTGGTCACCCTTCTTTGGGACTGGCTGAATGAGAGCAAACTTCCAGCAAGAAGGAAAGGTACAAGTTGACAGACAAAGGCGAAAGAGATTACCTAGGCAGAGTGTAAGCACAGATGCACAGTTCTTGAGGACAACAAGAGGGACTCCATCAGGCCCATATGCCTTGTTAGCACTGAGGCCAGTGATGGCAGAAAATACATCAGCTGGAGAAATTTTGATGTCACCCATGAGGAAGTCTTAGGGGGGAAGTAGTGGAGGAACAGCACTGGAATCGTCTAATGTGGAATTGGAGGAGAAAGTCTGAGTGAAGAGATCTGCTTTATCATTAGAAGAAATAGGTACAGAACCATCAGAATAGAAAAGAAGAGGGAAGGATGATGAGGTAAAGTTGTTAGAAAGGTTTTTGGCAAGGTACTAGAAGGAGCAGGAAGAATTCACTCCCCCAATGCTTCTTCAGAAGCCAGTATATCTGACTCCTTATGCACACAGTTGACAAACCTTAAACTTACCCTTAGCATTGAAATTACCGTTCTGGGTGATGTTAACGTACATATTATAGAATGGTTATTGCATTCTGCCAAGACTGACGATACTGGTCTAGAATGTGAGCTGGTCGCAGAATCATTTAATCTCACGCAGTTGGTAAAGCAGCCAACCTGAATACCAGATAATCCTGACCGTAACGCTTATCTCTTAGATCTATTCCTGACAGAATATCCAGATCATTACAGGATAGTACTCTCACCACTTGGATGCTCTGACCACAATTTCATCAAAGCCTCATTAGTCAGCTCCTCCAAACCTTCCCGTTCTGAACCAGTCTGGGTGACCCAATGGCACTTTGATAGGGCAGACCAGGATGGATTCAGAAGTGATCTTGCTGACATTCCATGGCAGTCTTTCTTCTCTACTGACATCAAATCTACCAGGCCCACATTAATTACAGTACAAGCTGATATGGAATTGTTCATACCAAGTTAACAGTTCAATAACAGATCGGACTCCCCAAAATGGTTTGATAGCAATTGCGCCACAGCAATGGCCCAAAAATCATTAGCATATAACTCTTACTTAAAATAAATAACATTTGAATTAATCAGTCAATTTAAAATTGCTAGAAACCATGCAAAAGCAGTAATAAATCACAAAATCAAACTTTCTTCAGAACGAATCATCCAAACTGCTAATCAACCCCAGTGACAAGGGAATATTCTGGTCAACTATCATTTCTTTCAATAATAACATTAACAAGTCATCACCCACTCCTCCACTAAAATCTTCAGACGGTAACATTACAAATAACCCACGCGGTAAAGTGAATATCCTTGCCAGTACATTTGCCAAAAACTTTGCAGTAGAGAAAATCAAGCAGAACGTCCCAGTATCTGAACATAACTTTACCGAAATTGTTCCACTTAAAATACAGGCTAGATACATAAAATCCATCCTAGACAATTTACTAACCAACAAAGCTCCAGGTCCAGATGGAATTCCTCTATTTGTTTTGAAAAGCGCTCCCCAGAACTTGCTTCTGTTCTAGTTAAATGACTCAGACTATGCATACGTACTATTGCGGCCAGGAGTTCTTAGCCACCCTCGTCCAGCCAACCCGTGTATGTGGCAGCGTCGCATTCACGAGCACAGAAGTTGCCTTCGATGCATTTCTGTCGAAAAATATCCCTTCAGCTTTGGGCTTGTACTAATGGATAAAGCAATAGTAATATTTACTTTGAAGGTTTGACTCTGATAACACGTATATATCATACTGATTATTTAATAACTTGTTTCTCGTATAGAGCCAAGCAAGTGACAAATATGTATATTTGGTTCCACTCCACGACTTCCTGTTGGTTTGAACCAGCGAACACAGAGTGAACAAGTTCGAAGCATTCATTTGTTAACAGGAGAGAGAGAGAGAGAGAGAGAGAGAGAGAGAGAGAGAGAGAGAGCGAGAGCGTGCATGGTGGGCGCCTGTGAATTTTGGAATAATGAGGTGGAGGCAGACTGGCGCAGGGAAATGCAAGGGATGAAAAACCCTGGATTCCTGTGATCCATTGAAAACAGGCCACAGTGTGAATATTTCTTCCATCAGTCACTAGAACTTGCCTTGCTTTGTGATATATATATATATATATATATATATATATATATATATATATATATATATATATATATATATATATATATATATATACTGCTGTTGATTTAACAAAAAGCTGTGCTTAAGAAAGTAATTTGCCTCTCTGTCCAGAGAGAGATATCCAGCTAATGAGAAAAATACTCATGAGTTTGCCAAAAATCTCCAGGTGTCAACCACCAGAGAGAGAAAAAAATGCAAACATAAGGCATTTAACAGAAGTTACGCGGCCTGCCAAATTATTTGACGAAGTCAACTGGCGTTACCCAGAATAAAACCCATCTTTCATTTTGTCCGACGAGACGTTATCCTGGGATAAATAAACTCCTTCGTCATCAGCCAAAGGAAAAATTCCCTGTTTAGCTCGAGCACCTTATTTACTCATATCGCATAAAATCATGTGTATGTAGCCGGAATGAATCCCCTTATCTATGGCCTGGCAAACTTCCTGTAAAGAGTACCCGGTACTATTTTCTACCGACAGACTGAGTTAAGTGGTGAGAATCATCTTTCTTTTAAGGAAATCGACCCCGCCTGTGTGTGTGTGTGTGTGTGTGTGTGTGTGTGTTCTTACCTAATTCTTCTTACCTAATTGTATCTTTACAGGAATGAGTCAAGCTCATATTGTCCCGTGTCTTAGACCATATTTATCGTACATATCCTTAAATTTGTGAATTGTTTTGGCACACACTATTTCATTCGGTAGTGCATTCCATTGATCAATTGCTCTGTTTGGGAAACTGAATTTTCTTACGTCTTTATCACCTCTCTTCTTATGCAGTTTTTTGCAGTGTCCTCTTGCTGATGCTTCTCCATATGTTAAGTAATCATTGATGTCTATTTTCTCCTTTCCTAATATGCACTTATATAGCATTATCATGTCACCTCTTTTCCTTCTCTCCTGTAGTGTTGGTAGATTCAGTTTATTTAGTCTTTCTTCGTAGCTTAGGTCCCTTAAGCTTGGTATCCATCTTGTAGCGGCCCTTTGAACTTTTTCAATCTTGTCTATATGCTTTTTGAGATGAGGACTCCAGACTATTGATGCATATTCCAGGGTTGGTCTAATGAATGATGTTATTATCCTTCTTAGCATGTCTTCATTTATGTATGTGAATGCTATTCTCATATTTGCAAGCAGTGTATACATGTTCCGTACCTTCTCGCTGATGTGGTCAGCCGGAGATAGTCTGTTATTGATAGTCACACCTAGGTCTTTCTCTCTTTCTGATGTGTATAGGGTTTTATTTCCTAACTTATAATCCCAATCAGGTCTTTTTCCACTTTTACCAAACTTGATTACATGACACTTGTCCACATTGAATTCCATTTGCCATGTACTACTCCATTCATGAAGTTTTTTTAATTCTTCTCGTAGCTCCCTACAAGAGTCTGTGCTAGTAATTCTCCTTTGTATTTTTGCATCATCTGCAAACATATTCAGATAGCTCTCATTTCCAGTGTTACTGTTTATATCATTTATGTACACTAGAAACATGATTGGTGCCAGCACCGAACCCTGTGGTACTCCACTGGTCACTTCTTTCCATGATGAGTAGTTTCCTCTTAGTACTGTCCTCATTTCTCTTTTTATGAGAAAGTCTTGCATCCAACAAAACAGTTTGCCTCGAATTCCTCCTTGATGGTACAGCTTCCATAAAAGTCTTTGGTGTGGTACTGTGTCAAAAGCTTTCTTGAAATCTAAATAGATACTGTCCACCCATCCTTCCCTTTCCTGTATTGTGTTTGTTACTCTGTCATAGTAGCTCAACAGATTAGTAACACATGATTTTCCTTTTCTGAAACCAAACTGTCTTTCTGTTATCATACTGTGTTCTTCTAGATGATTTACCCAAGCTTTTCTTATAAGTTTTTCTAATACCTTGCTTACAACACTGGTCAGTGATACTGGTCGGTAGTTGAGAGGATTTTGTCTATTTCCTTTCATGAATATGGGGACTATATTTGCTTTTTTCCAAATATCAGGTAGTTTCCCTTGACTCAAGGATTTCTTGAAAATTAAAAATAATGGTTTACTTAACTCCCTTGCACATTCTCGTACACCGAACACGAAATTTCATCAGGACCACTTGCTTTTCCTCTGTCTAATCTACTTAACTCCTCCTGTATTACTTTCTCTGCTATTTGTATATCTGGTAGTATGTGTGGACATGCGTGTTCCACATATTCCCTCTCAAAATTTTTTCTTCTGTAAAAACTAATTGGAAATTCTTATTTATTGCTTCACAAATATCTTTCTCTTGTGTATAAGTGATTCCCTCATCCGTGATGGATTGTATTATATCTTTTACTTTGGTTTTGCTTCTGATATAGCTGTAAAACAGCTTTGGTTGATCACTACTTTTATTTATTATATCCTCCTCAAACAGTTTTTGGGCTTCCCTCCTTATTCTTGTATAATCGTTTCTTGCCTGTTTGTAATTATTATACGCCCTTTCACTATTGTGTCTTCTGTATCTATTCCACAACAAATCTCTTCTTTCTTTTGATTTTTTACATTTTGTATTGAACCATTTCTGTATTTTCATATCAGCTTCTTTGTGCTGTGGGATGTACTTCTGGACTCCTATTTCATAAAATTCACAAAATTTTTTATATACAGCATTTAAATCTTGTCCTCTAAGCTCATTTTCCCAATCAACTTCTAAGAAATACTTCTTTAGGCCTTGATAATTTCCCTTTTTATAGTTTAGTCTCTTTTTGTAACTGTCATTGCTGTTTACTATGTCATATGCTATCCTGAAGTTATAATTTAGTACTGCATGATCGCTTTTGCCGAGTGGAGGGTGATATATTAAACTGTCAATCTCATTTCCTCCCTTTCCTTGGGGGAAGCAGCCTAGGTATATAGATAGATAGATAGAAATATTAGATCTAGCACTGAAGGTACATCAAGTCCTCTTTTTCTAGTGGTTTCCCTCACATGTTGCGTTAAGAAAAACTCTTGTACGAGATCCAGGAGCTTTTGGTCCCAACAGCTTTCTTGGCTATTTATATCTAGAGTATTCCAATTTATATTTGTATTGAAGTCCCCAGTTAGTATAATTCTTTCCGATTTCTCTTCCATTTTATGTAGCAAGGATCTTATACTCTGAATTGTACTCTCTGCCAGGTCCTCATATTCGTCTCTTTCCCATGTGTTTGATCTGGGTGGCATATACAAATTGGCTACAATTACTTTACCTTCAGATGTGTCGACCTCTACTGCAATCAGTTCTACTTGTGATGGTATATCTAGGTTTATTTCCTTGACTTTTAGATTTTTCTTAGTTAATATTATAATTCCTCCTCCTTTTTTTAAATTTCTGTCTCTTTTCCATATATTTTATTCCTCTAAGTTTAGTATGTCATTGGATATCCTTGGTGTTAATTTTGTCTCAGTTAGGCATATTATTTGTGGTTCATTTTCTCTGACATAATCATTCATCTCTAGTAATTTAGATACCATTCCATCCACATTTGAGTACATCAACTTTATCATCTTGTTTATATACCTGTCATGACATGGTTCTACTAACTTCCTCCTTTTTCTTCCATCCTGTTTGTGTACCACTTTCGTACCTGCAATGTGTGTGTGTGTGTGTGTGTGTGTGTGTGTCTGTGTGTGTGTGTGTGTGTGTGTGTTGAATTGAGAGTCATCTGACTTGTGGAGCATGGTATGCGGGTTGGAAGGTTGGTGACTGGGTGGGTGGATTGGTTAGTGTAGGCTGGTTGTTTCGCAGGCGGATTAGGTGGAGTGGGTGGGTGAGAGGGAGGGAAAGGGTTGTTGGGCTGGTTAAGTGGGGTGGAGTGTGGTTCGTGCATTGTTTAAGTGGGGTGGGTGGTGGGGCTACCTGTAGGACAAGGCAAAAGACGGGTTTGTGTCGTCCTACTTTTGAGAGATACTGTATTGAGTAAGGTTGTGGTTATGTTTGTTGATGGGTGGGTGTGTAGGTGGATGGACGGACTGGGAAAACAGGCCACTGGGGTTAGGTGATTTGAGTTAATGTCCGAGTTGGGCAAATCGGTGCACAGGGGATATTATTCTGGAATCATGCTGAAGTAGGTATATATATATCCAGTGGGTTACAACAGGTCCATCGAGCAATACGTCTGTTGGTTAGGAGGTCTGTGTTTCAACTGCACGTATCAGTGGGTGATATAACCACGTCGGATAACAGGTTTATGGGGAAAATAGGTTCATTGTGAAAAATACATCCATGGGTATACGACCATGTAGGAAACCTGCATCCATGGAGAGATTCAAGGTCGACGGAGAAATTGGTCCGTGGGGAGAAAATACACCAATTGGTAAAATTAGTTCGTGGGAAAATAGGTTACGTAAAAAAGTAAGCATCTTTGAAAAAAAAAAAAAAGTCATTAAGGAAAACAGGTCCATGTGGGATGTGCTCCGAGTGGTGAAAATGTCCATTGATAAAAATATGAGGTGAAAATAGGTCCAAAGGGGCATACACGTACTGTAAACATACATGGGGATATTTACAATAAATGGGACCTAAAATATCCAACTTTTAACAGCGATCGTTGCCTGGAATTAGGCTTACCGCTGCACACCTTGGACCAAACAACCATTAGCCAGTCATTATATTTCATAATTTACCTTCATTTAGACATAGAAAGCCAACCGAAACGAAAGGAAAAATCCCTGTTTAACTATGTTGAGCACCTCATCTCTCCACCTCATTCTCTAAAATTCACGGGCACCCGCTACTCTCTCTCTCTCTCTCTCTCTCTCTCTCTCTCTCTCTCTCTCTCTCTCTCTCTCTCTCTCTCTCTCTCTCTTCTGTTAACAAATGAATGCTTCGAACTTGTTCACTCTGTGTTCGCTGGTTCAAACCTATAGGAAGTCGTGGAGTGGAACCAAATATACATATTTGTCACTTGCTTGGCTGTATACGAGAAACAAGTTATTAAATAATCAGTATGATATATTCGTGTTATCAGAGTCAAACCTTCAAAGTAAATATTACTATTGCTTTATCCATTAGTACAAGCCCAAAGCTGAAGGGATATTTTTCGACAGAAATGCATCGAAGGCAACTTCTGTGCTCGTGAATGCGACGCTGTCACATACACAGGTTGGCTAGACGAGGGTGGCTAAGAACTCCTGGCCGCAATAGTACTTCTTCATTCCCTAATTCATGGAAAGAAGCCAATATCCACCCAATTTTGAAGATAGGAAGTTCCCCTGACATCTCTGATTACAGACCAACAGCTGTCACGTCTTCTCATGGTAAAGTATTAGAAATTGTAATGAATAAGCACATAGTTCAACATCTTGAACCCAACAGCTTAATTTGTGATACTCAGTATGGTTATCACTATGAAAGATACATTGATATACTCGATCTCCTGATTCTCACCATCCATCAGTCAATTGACCAACATGGAGAAACTCATGCAGTAGCCCTTGATATTTCTATAGCTTTTGATAAAATGTAGCACTGTTGCCTGTTATCGAAACTCCCTTGTAGTCTAGTCCGGTTTTCAGGTATTTGGACAACTCCAGGCATTTTGGAGTCAAAGTTGGCAGATAAGCTTTTCTAGGGTGTTTTTTTGTGCAGAATCCATTTTTACTGTTTGCCAAGCTGTATCTCTCAAGCTGACACCGTCAGACGGGTAAATCCAAGATGGCCGCCTTATACTCAAAAGCATCATTTTTACAAGTGGTGCCTCGTCCGTATATCATTATGACGACCGTAAAACCTTATTAAAACCCACTATAAAGTCACTGTACATTAATTATTTTATTGATATTACTTTTCCTTTAATTAATAAACATAAACATAAATCCAGGATGGCTGACAACACATTTATATTACAACAAGTTGCAGATTGCAAATTGATGAACAGGCATAGTGGCAGTGTGTTTTACACAGTGTCATTGTTGGGCTTCGACATTGCTACAATCGTCATCGGATGTTCTACATTTGCATGCTGCTGTACAACGCAAGTGGGACTTTTTACATTTGCAACGTGCACTCATACATCGGTTGGCGCAGTTGCAGGTGATCAGTTCCAGACATGAGTCTGGGACTGGGGGTAGGGACATCAGCGTTGGCACCAGTGATGCACCTTCTGTAAAACCTGAAACTTTATCCCACCAGTTGACACCAGTGTAAAGCTAAGAATTTTATCCCACCGGTATTCACCAGTGTGATGCTGATAGGGGGGTATTTTCTTACCTGTTGTGGGTATTGATCAACTCACCCATGGATATACAAGTGGTACTCGACTTGATATAGTGGATGATATTTATGAAAAGAATGAATTGTGGTAGCGTTTGTAGTGGTTTTTGGCCGAGTTTAGATTTAGTCGGTACCTCAGGTGGTTGTCGTTCCCTCAGCGAAGGAATCTTGAATTGGAAGGGGAGTGAATTTGGCTTGAGGACATAATTTCCTTGATTAGGTATACTAATAAAGAAAAGAAAATGCTATATACTTTACTCTAATAATTCTGTTAATTTCCACAAAAACATTTTTTTATTACATGACCCTTTTTAGTATGAGAGAAGATTGTATATGTTACCAAGGTTTTTGGGTGATCATTCCTCTAACATTATTACCAGACGAAAACAATTTAATACACGCGAGGTATGGAGTCGTTGTACTTTACTTTCCTTTTGGCCGTTACTCTTGGGCTCAACAATGGCCTCAAGACAGGGACACTTTTACGGATATAATTTGTCTGTTCGGGCTGGCATAGCCTCGAATCAATAAGAGTGATTATTTGTATTCATCTTTCACCCATATAAGGTATTCTCCTCATATAATTTTCTCGGTTCCCACATCAAGACAGTATTATTTACAGTTCACCATCAACAATGTTATATAATCACTAGAAATACATAATCTCTCGGGCCTGTCTAGCCTCGAGAAAATAATTCAAAAAAAAGAAATACAATCACTAGGAACACCCCAATCACTCGGGCTTGTTTAGCCTCGAGGTACAACTTAAATATCACATTATTACTCACAATCAGTAAGTTCCCTTCCACGCTCCTGATTATAATTTTTCTAATAAACTAATTTTAAAGAAAGAGAACAGTTAATGAATTTGAATTTGTCCTTTCCGTTACAGAACATATCACTTTTATTTCTATTCCTTATCTACAAAAAAAAGTTCACTTGATAGAATTATTAATAACACATCAACTACCTGCGGTTTGTAAAAATAACTCGTGAGTGGTGTAAGTGTAAGTGTAAAAGTCTATGGGCAATACTTGGGAATAATGGCGTGCTCACACGGACGTCGCCGCCGGTGTCTGGGGACTAAACGAACGTCTGTTACACACGATGTCTGGGCAGCAAGTGGGGCCTGTCGGGCACCACAGGACGCCACCGCTAGCTCAAATGAGATTATGTTTTTGAAATATGGTGGGTTTCAATTCTCTTTACAACTTATCCAGCAGTGTACCCATGACGCCAGGACTTTTGACTGAATTGGGGAAAATTTGGGATTTATTCCTGACTTAATTTAGATACTGATTCTATTACTATTTCAATTTGAATCTGAGAGCAGCTCATGCCATCTAGTGACGGCCAAAATAAACGGGACTTTAAATCCTCACAAATAACATTATTTAGGCCTTTTGGACTGCTAATCACATACTTGTGTTCTAGCAGCTTCATTAGCAAACATTTCACAACTAGGTTACGGAAAGAATTGTATATTCATTACTCTGTTTAAGGTTTAAACTCGGCGCCCAACAACAAGAAAAGTTGCCGCATGTTATTCGTTACTCTACGAGACGGGGAATTCCCATAGCTCAACATCACAATTACATCACCCATTGCATAGATACAGAGATACATACATATGAAAATAGAGTTAGCCCTACAGTAATTATTAATATATGAATTACTACTTAAGGTAGGAACTTATAGACTAATATTCAGGTTACACCCTATCTAACTTAAAATTACAGTACTACTAAACACATACATGAATATCAAATGTGTGGCACTACACTTCCATCCTCCATCCCATCGTCTCTGGTTGAGGTAGTTCTGGATACTGTTCGTTTGCCTGTCGCCACACAGCTGTTTGATAGTGAGCTCTTTGGATGTGAAACGAAAGGGCATCTCCAGTTGGAGGAAGAGTCTCTGGAGCACTGGACTTCACAAACAGGATTTCACGCGCCTTGTTGACTGTTGTGACGTTGGGGACATTGTACAACTTACAGATGAATAATTCAGCGTTCTTTGCTGTCGCGTCAACGAATTCACCTTGACCTAGACCTTCAAGAAGGCGAGAGTGTTCTTGAAACACTTTCCAGCAAGTTTTCTTTCCATGCCTGAGGAGGTATGAAGTTGTGTCACTACCAGTGATGACGTGAAACGCTGTAATGGATTCCATCTTATCGTTATCAAAAGCAAGCCGTTCCACAATGGTGTGTATAGGAATATACTTCCTGTTTGCAGCTGTTCCTGCCTTCAACCAAACTTTGTCACTGGGCATTTTGTGGAAATGTGCAAGTAGTAATACCAGGACATCTGTGTCACGTGCAGCTATCACAATGCTAGAGCCTCGAATTTCTGTACAATGCAGAATCATTCTTGTATCTGCCTCTTCGTGCTGAGCTTTGAGTTTGTCTGTGTCCACTTCTGGATCCGATGATTCCACCTGTTCTTCATCGACGAATCCGCCAGATACCACAACAGTTTTGTCTGCTGAAACCTTCAGCATCAGTTGTTGTGAGAGGAAATTGGCCAAGTCTGCCTTGTTTTCAGGGTGTGCCATGAAAGTATCCCACTTTGCTGGGAGTGGAACATTCCTGCCTTCAATCAAACGTCGGATCGCCACTGATGCTTGACCACGTCGTGTCCTTGTTCCTTCTTTGATGGATTTCTCGTAGTATCTGTCAAACACTACATCAATTCGTTTGAACAGTGTCCCACATTGAAGAACAGCTCCAATGAACACGTCAGCTAGGTCTCCAAATGTGGCTGCTTTGAGTGGTTTCCCAATGGAACAAACCATTGCTTGACCATCAATTATGGGTGTTGCTGTTTCCCCAAGATCTGCAGCGCCTATGCTGGGAGGACATTGTATTCCTGAAGTGAGTACTTGAGCCAAGTCTGCTTTTGATCCAGATCGAAGTCTACCGTTTGTCTTAGCTAGAGCCTGGGGGACTGTTAAAAGTTCATGCATCATTACTTCTGACAGGTTTACACGTCGGCCACTTTCGTAGGCAGTGATCAGGCGCTGGATAATTAATTAATATATTTTGTATTTGAAGCAATTCTTCAAAATATGCATTTTCTAGAAAAATGGTGGCCATCTTGGATTTTGTCCGCTAGGAGCAAAACCGCACGAGATACAGCTTGGCAAACAGCAAAAATGGATTCAGCACAAAAAAACACACTAGGAAAGCCTATTTGACAACTTTGACTCTAAAATGCCTAAGGATTTTTATACAGCCACATTTTCCAGATATACCACTAGTCTATTGCTATGGAGTAAAGTCTTTTGTTCCTCTGATTTCCTCTTATCTCAGTGACAGAAATATAGCAGTAAAAGTAGATGACGTACTGTATATTCCATTTTCAACTCAATTAACCCTGGCGTGCACAAGGATCAGTTCTGGCTCCAACCCTATTCCTAATTCATATTAACGATCTCTTATCTATCACTCAGAATCCCATCTATTCATATGCAGATGACTCAACACTTCACAGTTCATTCACACTTAAACACCCATTCACAAAGTTTAATATCTCTAACTCACAACTCAGTACAGCCATCTCCATAAATCAAGACTTATCTAGTATCACTAAATAGGGACAAAATAACCTTGTCTCATGTAATGCTAGAAAAATCAAATATATACAGTATACTAATACACAATTATTGCCAGATTCCTATATTACCTTCAATCCTACTAATATTCCTGTCTCCAAAGAATTGAAAATCTCTGTGCGTCACTTAACAATGCTCTCAGCTGGACCTTTCATGTCAGATCACTTGCTATAACTGCCTCCAAAGTTATTGTTCAGAGTTCGTAGCTTCTTTACTGACTGGCAGTTAAATGTAGTTTATTAAAGTCATGTGCACTCTGAGCTGGAATATTGCTTACTCATGTGGAATGGATGTCGAGAGGTTGCACTAAAACAACTAGACAAAACTCAGACCAAAGCTGTTAGAAATATTAATAACCTTGCTATGACAAATAAACTACCTCCTCTATAGGTAAAAAGGAATGTTGCCTTCCTTGCATTATTTACAAATACTTTCATGGCAAATGCTCATACGAAGTTGGATCCATTGTGCCACCTCTCCTTGCCTTTCCCTGTGCTACACAGGCTTCCGGTAGCACTCATAACTGGACTGTCACATTGCCATATTGCAGAACTTCCGCCTGTCAGAAGTCTTTAACTCGCATCCCCAGATATGTTTCCCTCCAAACCTCAATCAATAGCTGTTCAAGTCGAACAGTTGTAGATTATTTATGATTGGAAGACACCAGTAATCTGATGTATGGATTATTTTTTAATTCACTTTTTCTTTCCTCTCCAGTATTTTTTTTAATAACTTACACATATGTCTGAACTTTTTGTCTGTAAGTGGTTCTAAACCTGAGACCGTATACCTCTGGTACAAGTTCATATACAACGCGTATTGCATCTTTTACCACCTCATAATCAGCATACTGGTCAGCTGATAAAGCAATATAGGCCTCCTGTGCTGTACACAAAGTGTGCACTGAAGTAATATCGATCAAGAGTTACTAGGCCAGGAAACACGAGCTGCCACCTCAAACATTTGGAAATATTAGTGACACTTTACGCCTAAAGGAAAGACTAAATGTTCTCGGCAGCATCAAAAGAGTTCCTTAAAGAGGCACCACAAGGACTAGATGAACCGCCAAGCTGCCTCAGTCTGCGCTCATGAATTAGTTCATGTTGTTACTCTCGTGCTTGAAGTTGTCTAATTTTGCAGCTGAATTTTAGCTATTCCAAGTTGTTCACTGACATTAGTATTTAAGGCATTAACATCTATTTCTGAGTAGTATGAACGTGCATATGTGGCTGTTGGTACAGTACAAAAACTTAGGATTCTGAACATTATCAACACTGTGAACAGATGACTCATGTTCCCTGAGATCATGACCAGTTGTAGTTTTATCAGTTTCAGCATCTTCACTCACTCTAAGCACTGAGTCATGAATCAAACTAATTAAATTAAGTTTATTATTACTGAGAAGTTTCACTCATAAGACTTGAGTTGTCGGCTTAAGGTCAAATTTAGCAAGATTTTCTGCTTATACTGTGTAGGGTCAGTTTGCAAACATGTTCTAACATCACCAATATTTGTCAGTATCATGATAGATAAATATGTAATTAGGTTCAGACCATAATCATTAGGCTATCCTGGCAGAGGTCGCCATTTTGATTCTGCTATGGACTGGGCTCTTACATAAAGGCGTCCCCCTCCAACATCTTCATTTACCTTAAAGAGACCATTCAACATTCAACTCGAGAAGTTGGACATAGCCCTCAGTAACTTGTCTAGTAGGAAGTTACTTCTAAATTGACTGTAATCGTCTGGCAGGTGTAAGACGAACAAAATACGACCATATGCAGGGTATCGTGGAAGATGGGCATAGCTTTGGGAAATAATATATGAAGTAATTCAAAGTAAAACATGGGCAACACTACGGTTTTATAAATCCCCACCTGACAAAGCACATGCCCCCCACCTCCCTGCACGCCTACCCAAGCACATAACGGCCCTCACCCCCCCAGTCTTTTCTTTTAAAGGTGGGAGTAAGGAGCACGCCTTGAGAACCCATAAAAATGAGCGCTTCAGATTCCTCGTGAAGGTTGCATTGAAATCTATGGAAAAATTATTTTTGCTACTTTTTCATAAAAAAAAAAAATACTTAAGACACAGCATTCTACCTATCGAAAGGCACCAGTTCAGTATAAGACACATAACCATGTGTAATTTCATGACTGTGTTGTGAATACTTTTTGAGTTCTGGCCCGGAAACGAAATATCAACGCTCAGCCAGCCGCCCTGCCACCCAGCAATTATTGATCCCAGTGATAACAACATACTCAGACTCTGTCAGGTGGAGGGTATAAATGTTGATCTACATGGCTTCAATTCTCTATCATTACCGAGCTACATTTACTGAAGACCCCTACCAAGCTATGGTTACTGAAAACCTTATGAGGAAGACCTTATGGAAGACCAATTTCCCCAATTATTTCATCTGTTCACAAGCGAAGGTGTGACGTTGCCGAATCATTCACACTGAACTCACTCCAATGTTGCCACTAGGACTGTATGAGTGAGTGCTGCCAAAGAAAAAAAAAATGCAGCCAAGGTGGGGTTGTGTTTGGTGGGGTGAGTCAGTAGGTGGATGAGTGGGTAGGTAGATATGTGGCTCCCCAGATAACAAGGCAGGAGATGGACTTATACCGCTAGTAATCATATAATATGTCTCTCTTACTTGGATTTTAGTATATCGTTTAGAAGATGATGGACAAATATTTGAATAGATATGGTACACTTGGGTCATTTTTCAGAATCCTGCTAAAACTTCAAAATAATTTCTTCACATGGAAGTGAAGGTCCGTCTATGCACGTAATAATAAACCTAATAGGATAAATGAAACTACTATTTCACGAGAGAGAGAGAGAGAGAGAGAGAGAGAGAGAGAGAGAGAGAGAGAGAGAGAGAGAGAAGCTTTAGATCTCCAATTCATCCACTTTACAAATCAGTGCTTTGGTGGGGGTAAGGAGAGTATTTATATGTGGGGGGGGGGGAGGTGGACATGTGCGATTAACCTGCCCTTTAGTGGCAGACTACTGGCATTCTTCCTGTTTCTTTATTAGTATTCACGGTTGTGTTCGTCCCTGTGGCGTAGGGGACAAAATCTAGCCGCATGATGGGATGGTACCACCACTCTGCGATCAGGTTGTGTTAGGAAGAATTCTGCCATCGTATTCCCTGCGTGCCATAAAAGGCGACTAAAAGGGACGAGCTGAAGGGACTAGGGACCTCCTCCTCTGTATTTTTAATTACTACGGTGAGACAGGGCATAGAAAGAGAAGGGGGATTGAGTTATCCCAGTACCCTGAGGACTGGGTTATTTGAATGTGCGTGGATGTTGTACACTTCATGCTAAAAGAGAGGAGACTGGGAGAATGTTTGTGAGAAGAAGCTTGGATGTGTTAGCTTTGAGTGAAACAAAGATGAAAGAGAGAGGTGAAACTACTGTACTGTAAGTTTAGAAGTGTGACTGGAAGGAGGTCAGGTGTTGATAAAGGAAGAGTGAGAGAAGGAGTGGCCTTGATAGTGAGCCCGGAAGTGCAGCAGTGTGTAACTGAATGGAAGGTGTCATCGAGACTAACGTGGGTGTAAGCGAAATTTGGACGTGAGCTGTGGGTTTTTGTGAGTGCATATGAGCTTGGTAGGGAAAGGGATGAAGAAGTGAGGGAGTTATTCTGGAATGACGAATGTTTGCAGAGTTTTGGAGCAAATGTGAATGTGAAAATGATGGGATATCTGAACGCTAGAGTGGGAAATGTAGCAGTTGAAGGTTTCGTTGGTATGCATGGTGTGCCTGCAATAAATTTATAATGGGGAAAGTATGATACGGATGTCTGTTGAGCAAGAGATGGCGATTGGAAATACCTTGTTTGGGAAAAAAGATATAAGTATACATGGGTACGACAGGAAGGTGGAAGAGTTGCTGATAGACACTGATGAACTATGTGGTTGTCTAAAGGAATGTGGGAGAAAAATTCCTGGATATGAGTGTTTTGAGACAGGAGGGTGGAGGTATGTCTGACCAGCACCTGCTGGAGGGAAAGATGAGGGTAGGTATGAGATGGGTGAGATCAAGGAGACTTAGGTGTGATAGGGAGGTTTTGAAAATCAGTGAGCTGGATAAAAGAGAGAAAATTATATAGTATCAGGAAAAGTTGAAAGATGAGTGGAATGCAGTGAAAGATCAGAAAATGGCGGTGTGGAGAAAGAATGGCAGTTGTTTAAGTGTGCTGTAGTGGGGTATGTGGAAGAGGTGTGTGTTGTAAGACGAGTAGGTAGTGGTGTAAGAAAGGGAAGTGGACGGTGGTGTGAGGAAGTAAGTATGGCTGTAGCTGAGAAGAGACGTGCATATGAAGTGTGGCTGTAGAGGAATGATGAAGTGTCCTATGGGAGAGATAAGAAAACGAGCAATAGGGTGAGAAGCGGTGTGAACAACGCTAAAGTGGCAGGATATGAAATGTGGGGTAGGCGGTTGACAGAATTTTTAAGAGAAAAAAAAATTGTTTTGAAAGGAGGTGAAGAGAGTGCGAAGGGGAGAGTCTGGGAAGGAAAAGCGTGTAAAAGCAGAGAATGGAAGGATGTTAATTGAGATGGATGCAGTAAGGAAGTGATGGGCAGAGTATTTTGAAAGATTGTTAAATGTAGAGGAGGAAAGGGAGGCTGAGATTGTGGCAGATGGAAGGATGCAAGGAATAAATAAGTTGGGAGAGCTGAATGATTCTTTGATCACAACTGAGGAAGTGCAGGAGGCAGTCAAGGGGATAAATGCAGGAAAAGCTGCAGTTTTGGATGGTTGTCCTATGGAATGTCAGAAAGATGGTGGAGCTACTATTGTTGTGTAGTTAGTAAGATTGCTGAATGTGTGTTTTGTTAGCGGTATGGTACCGACTGACTGGGCAAGTGCATGTGTGGTTACACTGTATATGGGTAAGGGTGATAAGTATGACTTTACCAGTTTTAGGGGTATAAGTCTGTTGGGTGTTGTGGGTATGGTGTATGGTAGAGTGTTGATTAAGAGAGTTAGAGAGGGTAAAAAAGGAGTGATTGGTGATGAACAGTGTGGCTTTAGGAGAGGAAGGGATTGCATGGATCAGGTGTTTGCTGTGAGACAGGTGTGTGGAAAGTATTTGACGAAAGGTAAGGATGTGTTTTGGGCGTTCATGGGTTTAGGGATACCATATGATGGAATTGATAAGGAGGATTTGTGGACTGTTTTGAGACTGTATGGACTTGATGGTAGATTGTTACAAAGAGTGAAAAGTTTTTATGAAAATAGTAGAGCGTGAGTACGAGTGGGATATACTGTGAGTGATTGGTTTCCTGTGAGATTGGGGCTGCTGCAGGGATGTGTGATGTCACCTTGGTTGTTTACTATTTATATGGATGGTGTTGTAAGGGAGGTGAATGCACAAGCGTTGGGTGAAGGTTTGAGTGTAATGAAAGCCGATGGTAGAGAGTGGAATCTGAATCACCTGCTGTTTGCAGATGACACGGCACTGGTGGCTGATTCCGAGTGGATGAGACAGTTGGAAGAGGAGTTTGGAAGGGTAGGTGAGAGGAGGAAATTGAGAGTAAATGAGAATAAGAGTAAAGTGATGAAGTGTACGAGGTTGGTAGATGGTAGGAGGATGAATGTAGTTTTTAATGGTGAGTTATTTGAGGAGGTAGAGTGTTTTAAGTATTTAGGGTCACATGTTGCTGTGGATGGAAAAATAGATGTAGAGGTAAAGTTTACAATGAATGAAGTAAGAAAGGTGATGGGAGGAATGAAATTAGTGTTCAGATGCTATTCACATAGAATGGATGTAAAAACAAGGCTGCATGAGGGTGTAGTCATACCAGCTGCATTAAATGGGGTGAAACTTGGATTTTGGGTGTAGCAGAGAGCAAGAGTTTAAATGTAATGTACATGAGGTGTCTCAGGAGTATGTGCGGAGTGATGCATATGGATTGAGTGAGAAAAGATGAAGAGCGGAGAACTGGAGTTATGTGCGAGATGACTGATTGAGTTGAGCAGAGGTGTAACAATGGTTTGGGCATATGGAGAGAATGGATGAAGAATGATTGGTGAAAAAGATAACTGAACTGGATGTGAGAAGTATAAGGCTGAGAGGAAGACTACGAATAGGATGGATGGACAGTGTGAAAAGAGTGTCAGATGCACGAGGGATGTTTGTAGAGCAAAGGAGAGTGGCTGCACATGATAGAGATGACTGGAGAAAAATTGTGAATGAATACATGGTGACGCAGCGGCAATGGGATATTCTCCTTCATTTGGTCTGATCAGGTGCCCAGGTTAGGTGTAGGTAATGGGATGAGTCCATTATGATGTGGCAAGGGTAAACTAGCACTGCTGTTGGGCCCTGCTGCGGATGTAGCTGATTGCACTATGCAGTTGACCCTCGTGCGGTGTGGTATGGTGAGGATCTGTCCCTTCTCCCCTTCCGGCTAAGATATGAGTAAATGTGTGTGTGTGTGTGTGTGTGTGTGTGTGTGTGTGTGTGTGTGTGTGTCAATGAGTAAATTGGAGGTGTGTCGTCCTGTTTCGGCTATCTCCCTTTCTCTGGAGGAAGCATCCTAGGTATATAGATAGATGATTGTTGCTACAGATATTAAGCTTACTGGACTATCTACTGTAGTCATTCAAGCACCACTAAGGAATTCACACTCAAGGCGATTCATTCTAACGAAGCCTCATATAATGCTTCGTTTTAGCGACTAAGGATTGTCATAAGCAAGGAACTCAGCTTTATTAAGCCCCATTTGATGTTTCAGTGTAGCTTCCTAAGGATTTATCACGCAAGTTATTAACCCTTGGGAATCCCTACATGGTATCTGGCTTTATCAAAATCCCGTATAGTCCATATGTGTACTACATTTGTAAATGTTCAGTACTGTAGGTAGGTTTCCTCCCTTGTCGCCGTGAGCCACAGTGGCAGTAGTTACTTGTATGTTTAAGAGTTGAATTAAAGATCCTGAAATACTTGATGTCTTTATATGAACCATCTGCTTCATTGATACTGTTGTTGTTGTTGTTGTTGTTGGTGATGGTGGTGGTGGTGGTGGTGATTGATAGAGGTGATGATTTTGTTGTTGTTACTGTTTTTGTTGCCGCAGGTTCGTCTGAATATGAACTCAATAGACTGAATTTTAAAGCTGTCCTGTTCTTGAGATCCAGCATTGCCATTAGGGGGGACAGGGTGTTAAGGGACGTTTATAGGAATGCAATGGAACTGCCCAATTATATCGATGCCACATCATTCAGGCTTCCTTCCTTAATACCTCTCTTGATACAAGGCTTATCAAAGGTCAACAATACATTTCCATCTTGCTGTACTGTCACCAGTTCAATGCATGAAGGATGAAGAAGAAAAAAAATGCATTTGTATTTTCTGCTATAAATAAAATGGAAAGTACGTTACGACTTAGGGTCATATCTGTTTCACTTTACAGTATATTCCTTGCCTAAAAGTAGCAAGAATAATTAATGTTAACATCTTTCTGTTACGAGCTGTTACAGACAAAAAATATATATATCACGTGAATTAATTCGTTTTTATTTTTATCTGAATCTGACTTTACATATACCTCGTAAGAGTAAAAGGACTTGTGAACTAGTTTTTTTTTCTTTGGACTAAAAATACAATATTAATACACTATGTACCCCAGGACGCTTTTTCTACATTATTCACGTGTCCTCCAAATGATTACTAATAGTATGAATGCAAAAGTAATGATGCCCTAAGGCTGAAGAGGTCAGATACTAAATTATGTTACGGGTCTGTTTCATATCAATTAAAAAAAAAAAAATCTGCCAGCGGGAATCATATGGGAAATTAATCAGTCTAATGTTAGTCTCGTAGGTCCCGATGTAGGAGAAGGGTGAGGCTCCGACACCAGCAGCCTCTCCACTACAAAGGCCACACTGCCCAGGGTGATGCCCACCAGGAGAAGCAGCAGAGGTCCCTGCACATGGATAACAGACAGACTCCTGAAATTAGTTTGGCTGTGTTCTGTTCCATCCTGCCCTTGCTGTTTTATTTCTTCCCTCTGTTTCATTCGACTTTCACGTGCAGCAGCTTCCAGTGTTTCCTTTTTCCACTGCTCATACAGACCAGCCTGAAAACAGACAATTGCAGTAGTGAGTAGTGGAAGAACCTAAAATAGCCATCGTCAGGTCCCAATGAAGTACATGCTCTCATTTTTATGTAAACCTTGTAGGAATCTCTTAACCATTTGTATTATAACATTGATATTTATTCTTCTGTATTCTAATGCATTGGACATACTGAATTTATGTGGAGTCACCAGTTATATGTATAGCGGTACATGCAGTGTTTATTGACAATACAACATGTTAATAATCGATTTAACAATCTGTTCTACAACTCTGATAAAGCAAAATCACTACATATAATGCATCAATCTAGGCTGGTCACTCCTGTCTCTCATTCAAAGTAACGTGGCTGGTTGTGCTATAGTTCAGGCAACAGCTAAGAATACTGTACCGCCCCCTCATACACAGTGGTACCATCACCACATTTTGTCGGTCTGTTTGGACTATATCGATATACTGTAACGTGGTCTAAAACAATGTGGTCGCTACTTGTCTCTCTGTAGCATGCTTTTGAGTAGTCAGGCCGCATCGTCAGGAATTACTTCTTTATTATATTATTCGGAACATTCTCTTCGTCCCCAGTTTATACTTTTTATACTCCTTGTGGAAATGGTACGGTGCGTGTGAATCGTACAAATACATTAATTAGGGCAGTATTTTGCAGAATCGAAAAGGATATCTTAGTGCAATGAAATAGGGGCCAATACTTTTAATGATGCAAAATGATGTATTAGGTACTGTATAATGCAGCTGAAAAGAATGTTTGCTGATATATTTTCAAGTTACATTCAGCAAAAAAAAAAAAGGCAAAATACTGGTGTTTAATCGCTGAACGGTGGAACAGATTCTCTCATTTAAGTCATATAGCTTTGCTTCAAACATGAACCATATATCACATTACCTGTATAAAAGTAAATGTTAACAATCCTCAAAGTTCTTAGTAATCTTTTAATTTTAAGCATTATTTTCATGTTTTGAACTTTTGATAATGATCATTCATCGGCACATAGGCCTATATAGGACTAATGTGATTTATAGAGCCGTCTGATATATTCCCATGTAACTCCACTGTTACTGGGGAGATGCAGGTATAAATTTCAATGAGTAACACGTTTGGGCTACATTTGAAGTATATGTCACGTTTTCAAGGGCCACCTGGCTCAGACTGACAAAACTGTCTGTTTACAAACTTCCCCTAGGACACATAAACAGCCACTGGAACTAGATCCGTTAACATTGTTGCAATATCCGTCATTTATTAGTTAATGCTAATATAACGCCTATATGATGCAAGATTCCATAGCATCAGTTTTGTTCTTAAGTGTCTTCTTACAGGCTTTTACTGTGCATTACAAATGCATATTTTAGTCATCAAAGAAAACTCTTCACCTGTTATACCTCCCAAATATAGTCAACGTTTATGCAGATTTCACCGACTTTCGCCTGTACGATCCTTGGGATAACACGCTATAAGATATGTTTCTTAAACAGACACAGAAAGAGAGAGATAGAGAGGGGGGGAGGGCTTTCCAAAGAGTAGTAGTATCTCAGAAGGTCGTACGACCTGTACCTCAGAGGTACAGTCATAAAAGTTCGTGGGGGTCCGTTTGTGTGTCAGCCTGTGCAGTCCCCACCCCTTTCTGGACGACGAGTCTTAGGATAACGACCTGACTACTCACACACCCATCACGGCAGAACTGTGACGTTGATGTCACAAAGTATGAAAGGATTATACTTGTCAATCGTGTGTTATCGGTAGTCATAATCAATTACATATTTAATGTGTATGATAAGATATGAAGGTTTAAGGCCCTTTAATGTCCAAGTTTTTAATAATGAAGTGGGCAGTGGCGATGGTAACGCAGGCCGAGATGCATTTAAATCGTTTTGAAAATTTGCTTCGTATCCACATGAATAATATTGTAAACCATTAAGAGCTAAAAGCACACAGCATCTGCCATTAAGGCTGTTTAGCTTATAATCGTCATACCGTATATTCCTCCTAATATCCAAAGAAAACCAATGAATAGTAGGTAATAAAACATTTTAAGTAGACCAAGACTCGAAACAATGAGCAGTGAGGCAGTCTGAGTTGGCCAAAGTCGTTTTGGAACAGCCCCGAATCTAAGGCAACACTACTGAAGGAAAAGCACAAAGCAGGACAGAAACTACTCATGTAATAACTACAGGAAGCAATTGACTTACTTCAATATAGTCCTGTAAATAGTACGTGAATAGTGTCTTTCCTGCTTCGTGTTTTTCCTTCAGTAGTGTTGCCTTTGACTCAGGGCTGTTCCATTACAACTTTGACCAACTCAGACTGCTCCACTGTTCATCGTTTCGATTTTTGGTCTACTTAGAATGTTTTGTTTCGTATTATCCAGCTTTGATTTACATTGAATATTTGGAGGGATTTACAGTATGAGGACGATATGCTAAATAACGTTATTTTTTTGACGCATGAAAGAAGGAAGAAAAGGCCAGGGGCCCGCAAACCGTTCCTTTTAAGAAAAACACAAGAACAATACAAAAGAGAGCCAAATTAAAGATCCGTTCATTTCGAGATGCCTGGACACACTGCGTTTGAAAGACTGGAGATCATAGGAAGTAGGAAATACAGACAGAGGGAGACAGTTCCAGAGTTGACCTGTTGCATAAATGAAGCACTGGGAGTAACGGTTAACTATTGCATTAGCGATTTGGACAGAAAAGGGATAAGAGCTTGTAGCTAGACGGGTGCTACACGCCCGTCGTAGAGGTGGAGGGAAGCAAGCAGACAGTTCAGAGGAGCAGCTATCATTGATGTAGCGATAGAAAAAAGATAAAGATGCAACAGTGAGGAGAAGAGACAGAGGTTGAAGGGAGCCAGTAAGAGAAAGAGAGTTGATGAGAAGAAAAGCCTTTGACTCCTCCTATTGAGAAGAGCTGTATGTGAGGAGCCTCCCCACACATGAGAGTTGTACTCTACACAGGGGCGAATAAAAACCCGTGTAAAAAGTCAACAACTGTGCAGGGGTAAAGAGGGAACGGAGTCTGCTTAGCACACCTAATCTCTTGGAAGCAGATTTTACAAGAGATGCAATATGATCATTCCAAAATACGTCCCGAGTGAATGAAACCCCAAGCATGTTCAAGGATGATGCAGGATTGAGCTGGATATTAGTAAACATTAGTGGGGACTCCTGTGGAAGATTGTATAGGGTTGATAGGTGTAAAAACTGAGTTTTTGATGCATTAAAACAACAAGATTATTTTTACCCAAGTCAGAGATGCGAGCCAAGTCAGACATTGTGTGTGCCATTGCCTCATCCCTTGTTTGTTGAAGTAACTGATGAGATGGATGTTTCAGGAACCGAATGGAAAGGTAAAGGGTGGAATCATCAGCGTACGAGTGGATAGGGTTAGATGTACAGCTTAGAAAGTCATTGATGAATAAAAGAGAGTCGGTGATAGGACAGAGCCCTGAGGAACACCACTGTTGATCGATCTAGGAGAAGAACGATGGCCGTCTACAATAGCGACTATACAACGACCAGAAAGGAAGGTATAGATGAATGCACAGATAGAAGGATAGAAACCGTAAAAGGGCAGTGTGGAAATTAAAGATTTTTGCCAGACTCGATCAAAAGCCTTAGAGATGTCAAGTGCAATGGCAGGAGTCTGAAAGGTAGGTGAGAAGATCGTCAGTGGAGCGTCCCTGACGGAACCCATGCTGACGAACAGAAAGGAGTTGTGATAAGAAAGATGCTTGAAAATTTTTGTTTAGAACTGACTCAAAAACTTTTGAGACACAGGATGTTAAAGCAATTGGTCGATAGTTAGAGGGTTGGGAATGGTCACCCTTCTTTGGGTCTGGCTGAATGAGAGCAAACTTCCAGCAAGAAGGAAAGGTACAAGTTGACAGTCAAAGGCGAAAGAGTTTACCTAGGCAGGGTGGAAGCACGGAAGCACAGCTCTTGACGACAACAGGAGGGACTCCATCAGGCCCATATGCCTTATTAGTATTAAGGCCAGTGATGGCAGAAAATACATCAGCTTAAGAAATTTTATTGTCAGCCATGAGGAAGTCAGAGGGGGGAAGTCATGGAGGAACAGCACCGAAATCATCTGAGGTGGCATTGGAGGAGAAAGTCTGAGCGAAGGGATCTGCTTTATCAGTAGAAGAAATAGCTACAGAGCCATCAGAATAGAAAAGAGGAGGGAAGGATGATGAGGTAAATTTGTTAGAAACATTTTTGGCAAGGTGCAAGAAAGAGCGGGAAGAATTCGAGTTGGAGATGTAAGAGCATTTAGTACGGATGAAATTGTTTTTAGCAGAGCGAAAAACAGACATAACACGTTTCAGGGCAGAAACATAAGCAAGATGTGGTTTAGGGGTGGGTTGGCTCTGGTACCTTTTATAGGCCCTCTCCTTGTTGCGGACAGCATTAGAACAAGCGTGATTAAACCAAGGTTTTCTTGCATTAGTCAAAGGATATCAGAAAGGAATGTATGCTTCCATGCCGGAGAGAATAACCTCCATAATGCGCAATGCACACTCAGATGGCTTCCGGCCATGGAAGCAATAATCATTCCAGGGAAAATCAAAGTAGTGTTGCCTGAGGGCCTCCCAATCCGCAGCTCCAAAGTACCACAGTCGACGTTTCTTTGGAGAGGCCACAGGCCATACCGGAGTGATAGGACAGGTCAAGGTAATAAGGTTGTGATCGGAGGAGCCCAACGTAGAGGAAGGATTAACAGTGTAAGCAGAAGGATTAGTTGTAAGAAAGAGGTAGATACTATGTGCATTTAGCTCTTAATGGTTTACAATATTATTCATGTGGATACGAAGCATATTTGCAGAAAGATTCAAGTGCATCTCGGACTGCACTACCGTCGTCAATGCCCATAATAAAAACTTAAATATTGAAGGGGCTCTAACCTTCATATCTTATCATACAACATTGAATATGTAATTCATTATGACTACCGATAACACATGACTGACAAACATAATCCTTTCATACTTTATTACATCAACGTCACAGTTCTGTCGTGTGTATGTGTGTGTGCGTTGTCACGTGGTTTTACAGACTCGCCGACCAGAAAGGGGTGGGGACTGCACAGGCCCACACACACCTGAACCCCCACGAACTTTTATGAGTGATATTCTATCTATCTATCTATTGCCAGACGCCTCAATCCCGTTTGGGGTGGCCACAAACAAATCGCCTCCAAGTCGCCCTGTCCCCCGCCATTTCACTGCCCTGCTCCCAACTCACACCCCCCTCTCTCATATACCTCTCCACCCCATCCCTCCATCTCATCCTCGGCCTCCCCCTCCCTCTTCCCCCCTCCACCTCACTCACATACACTCTCTTCGTCGGTCTTTCGCCCTCCATCCTCTCCACATGGCCAAACCACCTCAGTGTGTTCCTCATAACGCTTCCTATCACATCCACATCCACACCACAACGCTCCTTTATATCCTCATTCGTCAGCCTGTCTCTCCACGTGACTCCACAGGCTCCTCTTAAATAACTCATTTCCACTGCTCTCACTCTTGACTTGTGTCCTTCCAACAATGATATTCCATGAATAAATTTACCAGGTATTAGTTGCCATTCAAATAAAGAGTGGAAAATGGAGTAGAGATAAAGGCTCTCGCCACCCACCTCTCCCACCTGCGAAACGGGCACGGAAAAGGATGTACACCTAACCCGGGGGGGAAAGCATAGGCTAGGAAATTGGAGGAAATATTCACTCTAACAAAAAGTGAGGTCTGGCATAACTCTGAACTGCTCTGTCGACGAAGTGTCAACTACCTGTGCTGGTAGACGATTCCAGATACAGCAGATCTTATACGTGGAAAAATTGCCTAATGTATCATATGGAATCCTCACTGGAGGGGTATCAACTGCCGGTTCATATGGGGTAACGAGGCTATTATAATAAAAATAACTTTATCACTAGGCAGTGTTGAGAGGAAAATAAAATAAATAGGTCAGTTATATATCCGTGTTTCAGTATGGTTTTCTCTTTACATGCTGGTTATTTAACATAATTCTAGTATTAGAGTTTGATATTCATAGGTTACTTCTTCATAATACACACTGTTACCAGACCCATAAACAGTGCTGGGATACTACAGACAAGTAATGATTTTTATCGTCCACTTTTAGCAAGGCGAGGCGATATATATTCTGTGTGTGTGTTCTTACCTAATTGTTCTTACCTAATTGTATCTTTACATGAATTAGTCAAGCTCGTACTGTCCCGTGTCTTAAACCATATTTATCGTACATAACCTTAAATTTATGAATTGTTTTGGCACACACTATATCATTCGGTAGTGCATTCCACTGCTCAGTTGCCCTATTTGGGAAACTAAATTTCCTTACATCTTTATCACCTCTCTTTTTATGCAGTCTTTTCCAGTGTCCTCTTGCTGATGTATTCCCATAGGTTATGTAATCATTTATGTCTATTTTCTCCCTCCCTGATATGCATTTATATATCATAATCATGTTTCCTCTTTTCCTTCCCTCTTGTAGTGTAGGCAGATTCAGTTTTTCTAGTCTTTCTTCGTAGCTTAGATCCCTTAAGCTTGGCACCCATCTTGTAGCGGCCCTTTGAACTTTTTCAATCTTATCTATTTGTTTTTTGAGATGAGGATTCCAGACTACTGATGCATACTCCAGGGTTGGTCTTATGAATGATGTTATTATCTCTCTTAGCATGTCTTCATTTATGTATGTGACTGCTATTCTCATATTTGCAAGCAATGTATACATGTTCCGTACCTTCTCACTGATGTGGTCAGCCGGAGTTAGTCTATTATTAATAATCACACCTAGGTCCTTCTCTCTTTCTGATGTGTGTAGGGTTTTATTTCCTAACTTATAATCCCAGTCAGGTTTTCTTCCACTTTTACCAAACTTTTTTTTTTTTTATGTGTCCGACTCTGGGCATAGGCTTCACAGCCTGCTACCAAGGCCCAGTAGTCCTCCTACATACCATACACCTCTGCATGTCACCATTTCGGCGCTAACACCAACCATCCATATTAAATACATGCTAGGGCTGTCTCATACGGGACTGGTGTATTTTTATTAGTGGGGATATTTTTACGACGTGTCGGCGGGTCTTCTGGTAGATTAGTTACAAGAGTCTGCATTAGTAACTGACCTTAGTATTTTTGCATCATCGGCAAACATATTTAGATAGCTTTCATTTCCAGTGTTGCTATCTGTATCATTTCTATACACTAAACACATGATTGGTGCCAGCACTGAGCCCTGTGGAACTCAGCTAGTCACTTCTCTCCATGATGAGTAATTTCCCCTTAGTACTGTTCTCATTTCTCTTGTTTTTGAGAAAATTTTGCATACAACAATACAGTTTGCCTCGATTTCCTCCTTAATGGTACAGTTTCCATAAAAGCCTTTGGTGCGGTACTCTGTCAAATGCTTTCTTAAAATCTAAATAGATACTGTCCACCCATCCTTCTTTTTTCTGTAAAGTTTCTGTTACTCTGTCATAGTAGCTCAACAGATTAGTAACACAAGATTTTCCTTTTCTGAAACCAAACTGTCTTTCTGTTATCATATTGTGTTCTTCTAGATGATTTACCCGAGCTTTTCTTATCAGCTTTTCTAATACCTTGCTCACAACACTGGTTAGTGATTCTGGTCGGTAGTTGAGTGGATTTTGTCTATTTCCTTTCTTGAATAAGGGAACAATGTTTGCTTTCTTCCAAATATCAGGTATAGTTTACCTTGTCCCAAGGATTCTTTGAAAATTAAAAATAATGGTTTACTTTACTCCTTTGCACATTCATGTAGCACCCAACATGAAATTTTATCAGGACCATTTGTTTTTCCTTTGTCTAATTTACTTAGCTCCTGTATTTCTTTTTCTGTTATTTATCTATCTGGTATTATGTGTGGGCATGCCTGTTCCATATCATCCCTCTCAAAATTATTTTCTTCTGTAAAAACTGACTGGAAATTCTTGTTTAGTGCTTCACAAATATCTTTCTCTTGTATATAGGTGATCCCCTCATCCGTAATGGATTGTATTTTATCTTTTACTTTGGTTTGCTTCTGATGTAGTTATAAAATAGCTTCGGTTTACTCCCTTTTTTTATTTATGATATCTTCCTCAAACTGTTTTTGAGCTTCCCTCGTTATTCTTGTATAATCTTTTCTTGCCTGTTTATAGTTGTTATATGGCCTCTCTCTATTGTGTCTTCTGTATCTATTCCACATCAAATCTCTTTTTTCTTTTGATTTTTTACATTCTGTACTGAACCATTTCTTAATTTTCTTTTCTGCTACTTTGTGTTGTGGAATGTACTTCAGGACTCCTATTTAATAAAGTTCACAGAATTTTATATATATATATATAGCATTCAAATCTTGTCATCTAAGCTCCTTTTGCGAATCAATTTCTAAGAAGTACTTCTTTAGGTCATGATAGTTTCCCTTTCTATAGTTTAGGCTCTTTTTGTAATTTTCATTGATGTTAACTATGTCATATGCAATCATGAAGTTGCAATTTAGTACTGCATGGTCGCTTTAGCCGAACAGAGGGAGGGTGATACATTATTTGTCAACATCATTTTCTTGCCTAGTAAATATAAGATCTTGCACAGAAGGTGCATCGAGTCCTTTTTTTCTGGTGCTTTCCCTTACATGTTGTGTTAGGAAAAACTCCTGCACGAGATCCCAGCAGCTTTCTTGGCTTATTATATCTAGAATATTATAATTTATATTTGTATCAAAATCTCCAGTTAGTATAATTTTCCGATTTCTCTTCCATTCTATGTAGTAATGCTCTTAAACTCTGAATTGTAATCTTTGCCAGATCCTCATATTCGCCTCTTTCCCATGTGTTTGATCTGGGTGGCATGTACAAATTGGCTACAATTACTTTCCCTTCAGATATATTGATCTCTACTGCAATCAGTTCTTCTTGTGAGGGTATATCTAGTTCTAGTTCTTTGACTTTTGGATTTTTCTTTGTTCTATCTATCTATCTATCTATCTATTGCCAGACGCCTCAATCCCGTTTGGGGTGGCCACAAACAAATCGCCTCCAAGTCGCCCTGTCCCCCGCCATTTCACTGCCCTGCTCCCAACTCACGCCCCCTCTCTCATATACCTCTCCACCCCATCTCTCCATCTCATCCTCGGCCTCCTCCTCCCTCTCTTCCCCTCCACCTCACTCACATACACTCTCTTCGTCAGTCTTTCACCCTCCATCCTCTCCACATGGCCAAACCACCTCAGTGTGTTCCTCATAACGCTTCCTATCACATCCACATCCACACCACAATGCACCTTTATATCCTCATTCGTCAGCCTGTCTCTCCATGTGACTCCACAGGCTCCTCTTAAAAAACTCATTTCCACTGCTCTCACTCTTGACTTGTGTCCTTCCAACAACGTCCAAGCTTCACTTCCGTACGTTAGAGTTGGTATCACAATACTGTCATGTAGCAACTTTTTCACTTCCATGCTCACTTCCCTGTTTCTTATCACTGCTTTCAAAGAACCAGCAACCTTTCTTCCCTGCTGTACCCTTTCAAGCACTTCACCCTACAAACCTCCATCCTTACTCATCACAGTACCCAAGTACTTAAACGCACTCACATTTTCCAATTCCTCACCATCCAACCTCACTGTACATTCATTGACTTCACCTTTCTCTTTGTTAATATTATAATTCCTCCTCCTTTTTTTAAGTTCCTATCTCTTCTCCATATACTGTATTCCTCTGAGTTGAGGATGTCATTTGATATCCTTGGTGTTAATTTGGTTTCAGTTAGGCATATTATATGTGGTTCATTTTCTCTGATATAATCATTCATCTCAAATAATTTAGGTACGATTCCATCCACATTTGAGTACATCAACTTAATCATCTTATTTACATACTTGTCATGACTCGGTTTTGCTACCTTCCTCCTTTTTATTCCCTCCTGTTTATGTACCACTTTCGAACCTGCAGTCCAATTACTTTGTCAGTAATTCCAGTTCCTCTTGTGTCAGGCATTTTTTTATCTCTACATTTTTGAAATCCTCTTTTCCCATGAGTTTTTTTTTGCATTTTTTAGTATCTCCTCCACAGTGTTTACACTCTAGAAGGTTACCTTTATGGGCCTTGACTTATTTCTCTCGTATGTCCCTAACCTTTTGTGTTCCTCTGTGTTTATTACAGATTTCCTCTGATACTTCCTTCAATATGCTCATTACATTTGCCATCTCCTTTTTGTCTCTCCAGATCTTGTTTCTTATTTCTTCCTCTTCAATATCAGTGATTACTATAGATTTGTTGATATCTACTGAATCTCTGACCAATTTAGGTTGTTTTGGATTATTCTTTTCACTTCCTTTTTAATGCTTTTTTCTTCCACCCTTGTTTCTAAGTCTTTCTTTACTTTCAACAATTCAGCATATGTGGTTTCAACATCATTTTTGTAGCTTTGCACCGCTTCATTCACCTGTGTCATCTTCTCCACAATATCACTGCTCTGCTGTAGCAGATTGCTGGCATGCCTAATTGTCTCTGTATCATTTCTGAACTCTTCCATAATGCTCTCGTGGTGTACGACTGTACCTGCCATTTCACTAATTTTTCTCCTAAGTGAACCCACCTCTACTGTCAGCTCATCTATTGTTGTATCTTTCTTGTTGATTTTTTTTCCTAATTTTTTTATTTCTTCCTTCTGCCAGTGCAGCTGTTTCTTGATTTCATCAATTTCATTCTGAAAAGCCATCTTTAATTTGCTTACTCATTCCACCAGTTTATTATAAGTCTCCATTTCAACCAGTTCTTGGTAGAAATCATCATCCTGCTTTCGACTTTCATCCCTTTTCTTTTCCAAATTTGCTTTACCAAAGTAGGCCATCATGCAGTAATAAAAGCACAGATTCTACTTACAGTACATTCCCTGGCACAGAGTCGCAGACTAAACAACTGATCAGCTGATCTTGCCCAATTTTGCCCTACTTTGTTTTCTTTACTATCTGAACAACAGTCTTACTGATAACTTCTTTTTATATTGGGAAACCATTTAGTCTAACCTGGTACAGAGCTTGACTCATATAAAGATACTAATTTAGGTATAACCACTGGCCAGATTTTGGGCAGGTACGGAGTGGTGTTGACGTGCATCCACTCTGCTCAGTGTCCGGTGTGTGTGTGTGTGTGTGTATGTGCCAGAAATATGTCGAAGAGTTGTGGAATTTCCACCAAACCATGACAAAATGACAGAAGCGGTTAACTTTTAGTAAGGACTCGAACAAAGGTGACCGAATACCAGTTGCTAAACGTCAAAGTGCATTTTGTCCATTATGTCAACAGTGGACAAAGATATGTTCTTAAAATTAGGTTTGAAGGTAGCTTG
The DNA here is from genome assembly GCF_032717465.1 of Coenobita brevimanus. Lineage (NCBI taxonomy): Eukaryota > Metazoa > Arthropoda > Malacostraca > Decapoda > Coenobitidae > Coenobita > Coenobita brevimanus. The sequence goes on from NC_136985.1 coordinate 11,549,213, forward strand.
TACCTTTGCCAAGATATTTTGCCAGTGATCGGAATTTGGCCTCCGAATGCTTTTGTTTTTCATTTCACTAAAAATTTAACCAGACTTCAGAACGAGAATTCTTTTCTACGTTTAACCCAGTCACCCAGGGGTGAAGGTTTTGCGCATTTTCACAACATAAATAAGAAGAGAACCCCAGGCTGGGTCCTATGATCTTTGAAACTATGACCTGATAGACGAATGGTTGAACGCTACGAACCTTTCCCATAAAATCCCATCAGCAGCAACTTAGGGTTTTGGAGGGTTAAGTGCAGCGGCGGTGTATGTTACCCACCATTCATGACACGCTTTAGAAGCTACAGCAAAAATTTTTAATAATTTGTATTAAGATAACCAGCCATGCCTCGTCCTGTAATGGTTGTTCTGCAGTGGCACTGTTGAGTGTTTGAGCAAACTGGGAGGAACTTCAACTGCTTGTGTCTGAGCTTCACCTGTGTTTGCCTTCAGGAGACTATGGTGGGAGACAAGGCTCTACCTGCTCTAAGAGGATATACAGTCTTTCACTCACCAGCTCTTATGGACTGTGGTTCTTGAGGTGGCTGTGCTCTCCCATGCTGTACTGATGTTCCATTTACTTATTTTCCTGCATGGTCCCTCCTTCAGGCTGTGGCTGTTCAATTACACCTGGGGAGGAGTTACATATTTTGTTTTCTTTATTTGACCCCCTACCTTCCACGCCCCTCTGTGCCTTGACCACTTTATTCATTAGCTTCCTAGGCTATTTGTTCTTCTAGGTGACGTGAATGGGCATCATGCGTTGTGGAGAGGAAAATTTTGTAACGCCTGTGGTGATCTGGCATCTTTGGCTGAGGATTTGGACCTGGTTCCCCTGAGCACAGGAGACCTGACACATTTCTTGTATAAACTGGTACTCTATCTATTACTGATCTTACACTGGTATCCTTGACTCTTCGCTGAACTTTTCATGTGAGATTTTGTCTGATTTGATTTTCTATGACTTGAATGGTATTGATCATTGCCCTATTGTGGTTAAAGCATTCAGCTCTGTGTCTGTGAAGCGGGTCCCTCGCTGGTGTTTGAGTACGACTGAGTGGGAAAAGTTTGCAGATCACTGTAGTCTCGACTGTATAGTAGTGTTCCCAACTTTCAAAGAGCTGATGATGAAGAACAGTATTGCACATCTACTGTATATCAGGCTGGCCATTTTTCTATTCCACGAACGTCTAGAAACTTTTGCCTGTGACCTATGCCATCCTGGAATGAGGCGTGTGCTTTAAGTAGGTGTGACCACAAAGCTCCTTGTAAAAACTTTAGGAAGATTTTTTTTATGCGAGGGTAAAGGAACCAAAGGCCATGAGCCCGCAATAACAGTTCCCTCCAAGAGAAAAACAAAATACAAGAGAGAGAGCCAAATTCAAGATCCGATCATTTCGAGATGCCTGGACACACTACGTTTGAAAGACTGGAGATCATAGGAAGTAGGAAATGCAGACAGAGGGAGACAGTTCCAGAGTTGACCTGTTGCATAAATGAAGGACTGGGAGTAATGGTTAACTCTTGTATTAGAGAGTTGGACAGAAAAAGGATGAGAGTTTGCTGCTAGACGGGTGCTATGCTCCCGTGGTAGAGGTGGAGGAACGCATGCGACAGTTCAGAGGAGCAGTGACCACTGAAGTAGCGATAGAAAAGAGATAAAGATGCAACAGTACGGCGAAGAGACAGAGGTTGAAGGAAGTCAGTAAGAGGAGGAGAGTTAATGAGACGAAAAGCCTTTGAGTCCACCCTATTGAGAAGAGCTGTATGTGGGGAGCCTCCCCACACATGAGAGTTGTACTCCACACAGGGGTGGATAAAACCTCTGTATAGAGTCATCAATTGTGCAGGCGTAAAGATGGAACGGAGTCGGCTTAGCACACCTAATCTCTTGGAAGCAGACTTTACAAGAGATGTAATATGATCTTTCCAAGCTAAGTCCTGAGTGAATGAAACCCCAAGCATGTTCAAGGATAATGCAAGATTAAGCTAAATATTATTAAACATTAGTGGGTACACCTGTGGATGATTTTGTCGGGTTGATAGGTGTAAGAACTGAGTCTTAGATGCATTATAAACAACCAAATTAGTTTTACCCCAGTCAGAGATACGAGCCAAGTCAGACATTAGGTGTGCCATAGCTTCATCCCTTGTTTGTTGAAGTAACTGCGGAGGTGGGTGTTGTGGGAACCGAATGGAAAGATGAAGGGTGGAGTCATCAGCGTATGAGTGGATAGGGTTAGATGTATAGCTTAGAAGGTCATTGATGAATAAAAGGAAGAGAGTTGGTGATAGGACAGAGCCCTGAGGAACACCACTGTTAACAGATCTATGAGAGGAATGATGGCCGTCTACAACAGCAGCTATAGAACGACCAGAAAGGAAGCTAGCACTGAAGGCACAGATACAAGGATAGAAACCGTAAGAGGGCAGTTTGGAAATTAAAAATTTATGCCAGACCCGATCGAAAACCTTTGAGATGTCAAGTGCAATGGTAAAGCTTTCACCAAAGTCCCGAAAGGAGGATGACCAGGAGTCTGAAAGGTAGGTGAGAAGATCGCCAGTGGAGCGTCCCTGACGGAACCTGTACTAACTATCAGAAAGAAGGTTGTGATGGGAAAGATGACTTAAAATTTTTCTATTACGAATTGACTAGAAAACTTTTGAAATACAAGATGTTAAAGCAATTGGACGATAGTTAGAGGGTTGGGAATGGTCACCCTTCTTTGGGACTGGCTGAATGAGAGCAAACTTCCAGCAAGAAGGAAAGGTACAAGTTGACAGACAAAGGCAAAAGAGTTTACCTAGGCAGGATGTAAGCACAAGCACAGTTCTTGAGAACAACAGGAGGGACTCCATCAGGCCCATATGCCTTGTTAGTACTGAAGCCTGTGATGACAGAAAATACATCAGCTAACGAAATTTTAATGTCAGCCATGAGGAAGTAAGAGGGGGGAAGTGATGGAGGAACAGCACCTGAACCATCTAAGGTGGAATTGGAGGAGAAAGTCTGAGCGAAGAGATCTGCTTTATCAGTTGAAGAAATAGCTACAGAATCATCAGAGTAGAAAAGAAGAGGGGAGGTTGATGAGGTAATGTTGTTTGAAAGGTTTTTGGCAAGGTGCCAGAAGGAGTGGGAAGAATTCGAGTTGGAAAGTTGAGAGCATTTAGTACGGATGAAATTTTCGTAGCAGAGCGAAGAACAGACTTAGCATGATTCCGAACAGAAACGTTAAGATCATGTGATTCAGGGATGGGTTGGCTCTGGTACCTTTTGTAGGCCCTCTCCTTGTTGCAGACAGCATTAGAACAAGCGTGACTAAACCAAGGCTTTCTTGCGTTAGACAAAGGATACGAGAAAGGAATGTATGCTTCCATGCCCAAGGAAATAACCTCCGTAATGCGCAAGGCACAATCAGATGGCTCCAGGTCATTGATGCAATAATCATTCCACGGAAAATCAAAGAAGTGCCGCCTGAGGGCCTCCTAATCCGCAGTTCCAAAGTGCCACAGATGACGTGTCTTTTTTTTTTTTTTTTTTCATAATAATGTAATCATGGCGGCGCAACTGCCAGGGTCATATGCCGCCGTATAACAAAGAAGTAAAAAGCAAAAAACAAAAAATAGAGGATAAGCCACACAATAAAAAAGGAGATATTCTAAATATCCTTAAGAAGTCCTGCCTCCTTCACAAAGGAGAGGGTTGCCCCTCCCAAGGCACAGGCATCCTCCCCAAGCACGGAGGAAAGATGATACACACCTCCATCCGTTTGGTGGTCAGAGAGGAACCGACGCCGCAAATCCTCAAGACTAGGACACTCCACCAACAGGTGCCTAACAGTCAAGGGAACCAGACAGTCATCACAGAATGGAGGAGGAGCCCTCTCCATTAAAAAACCGTGAGAGAAACGGGTGTGGCCAATGCGGAGGCGGCACAAAGCAGTCTCCCATTGACGAGGGAAGCCCTGGTAACTGAATGAGCCCACCTTCTGGCAAATCGAGCACAACTTATTGGCACCCACAGCATCCCAATGCTCCTGCCAACAGCACCAAACCTGAAGGCAATAAAGGAGCGCATATCTGCAGCAGGCAGACGATACAGAGGGGACTGTGCAAGTGGGGGACGAGCCGCTGCCGCCTTGGCCAGCTGATCAGCTCGTTCATTCCCTGCCACTCCTACATGAGCTGGAACCCAACAGAAATCTACATGACGTCCACGACGCCCTAAAAGGAAAAGCCACTCTAAAATGGATAAAACCAAAGGATGAGAGGGATTAAAAGACTCCATTGCAGAAAGAGCACCTCGTGAGTCACTAAAAACAGTAAAAGCAGTGTGGGGGAGAGTGAAGAGAATCTGAAGGGCAAATAAAATAGCAGTCAGCTCAGCCGTAAAAACAGAAGCAGTCAAAGAGAGGCTCCCACCTCGACAGAAGGTGGGAAACACCACAACAAAGCCCACACCCGCATCAGACTTAGATCCATCAGTATAAACTGGTATGGAGTCCCCATGAGAAGAGGCATGCTCTAAAAACAGAGAAAATAAAACCTGAGAATGAAGGGAGGCCTTACTGGTTGAGAAGAAACGACAAAATGTCACCCTGGGGAGAAGCCAGTAGCCCACCCTCGGGACATGGTGGGGAGTGATCGGCACAGAAGGAACAGAGAAGCTAGACATAATCGACTGCACCCTGAAACCAAAGGGCTTTGGAAAGGATGGCCGAGTGGCAAAAATAGGTGACCGAGAATCTTGAGAGACTTTGAGAAAGGGCACAGAGTCTGGGAGACGAGATAAGCGATACCAACATCTCATCAAAAGGGAAGAGCGGAGCAAGTCTAGAGGAAGGACACCAGCATCAGCCAACAAACTCGAAATCGGGGAAGAGCGGAATGCCCCAGTGGCGAGACAAACACCAGCATGATGTATGGAATCTAAAATACGAAGCCGGGCTTCTGAGGCAGAGGAATAAACTTCACATCCATAATGAAGTTTGGATAAAATCAGAGACTGATGCAAGAGGAGGAGGGTCTTGCGATCAGCTCCCCAATATGTGTGTGCTAAAACTTTCAAGAGACCCAATGCTCTAAGACACTCAGCTTTTACGTACCTCAAGTGAGGGACCCAAGTCAACCGGCTGTCAAAAATCAGCCCTAAAAACCGGGTTTCCTTAAAACACGAAATACGACGCCCATCTAAAAAAAGGTTTGGGTCAGGGTGGACTCCACGAACGCGGCAAAATTGCATGGCAACGGTCTTCTTGAAGGAAAATCGAAAACCTCGTTCATCAGCCCATCTAGAGACACGGTTGAGAGCCATCTGCATCCTCCTTTCTGCCATTGACATCCGTGAGGCAGTGACAGAGATTGATAAATCGTCAACATAGAGAGAGCCACGAACACCATCAGGGAGTACAGAAATAACGCTGTTAATTGCCACTGCGAAAAGGGTAACACTTAGTATGCTCCCTTGTGGTACACCATCCTCAAGGGGACGTGTAGTAGACAGCTCACTCCCGACTCGGACCCGAATAAAACGATTAGATAAAAACTCCCGGATAAAAGTGGGAAGTCGCCCACGGAGACCAAACTCATAAAGAGATTGCAATATACCATGACGCCAGGAAGTGTCGTACGCCTTCTCCAAATCAAAGAACACTGTGAATTGATGCTGGTTAGTTGCAAAAGCCTGGCAGATGGAAGATTCTAAAGAAAGGAGAGCATCTGTGGTCGACCGCATCTTACGAAACCCACACTGGACTGGAGACAAGTAACCACCCTTCTCTAAGTACCACATGAGCCGACTATTCACCATCTTTTCGAGGACCTTACAAAGGCAAGATGTCAGCGAGATAGGGCGATAATTAGTGGCCTGCAAGTGATCCTTACCCGGCTTAGGGATGGGGAGAACCACAGCAACACCCCATGAGGTCGGAAACCCACCATTGCACCAAATTCTGTTATACAGTGACAACAGAAAATGAAGGGCTGCATCAGGCAAGTGGTGTAAGAAGGCATATGGGACATCATCCAAGCCTGGAGACGAGTCGCGACACTGCGACAATGCCGTCTGAAGTTCAGAAGCAGAAAAAGCAACATTATACGACTCCTCCGCAGTAGATGGAAAACTAATGCCCAAAGATTCCAGGTGCCGTCGGCGGCGTGCCGACGGGGATGAGGTGTCCTTCCTAGAGACATTAGCAAAATGAGCTGCAAATATCTCGGCAACAGACGAAGAATGAGCCTCCACCACACCTGCATGAGATAAAACAGGAGGAGAGGGAACAGGAAATTTCCCTGAAATCTTCCTCACCCGTTTCCACACTTTTGTGAGAGGAGTCTGTGAAGAAATTGAAGAAACAAATGATGCCCAAGACTTCCTCCTAGCCTCCTTCACAACCCGCCGGGCATGAGCTCGGGCCCTCCTATATGCCGCTAAGTAACCAGGGTCACCTCGGTGACGACGAAGTCGGGAGAAAGCAGCACGTTTAGCCCGAACAGCAGAAGCACACTCATCAGCCCACCAGGGAACTGGACGGCAAGGAAAGTGACCAGCTGTTCTCGGAATACTCTGCAGTGCCGCCAAGTGTAGTAAGTCTGTGAAATACTCAACAGCAGCATCAATGCTGACAAAATCCTCCACACATTGGTTCGGGGAACACAGCTCCTCAAAAACCGGCCAGACCGCCCTATCCAAGCGCCAGCGGGGAAGACGACGCCGAGGCGCACTCTGTGTCGATCTTAATAAAATAGGGAAGTGGTCACTGCCATGTAAGTCCGGTAACACAGCCCATGTAAAATTCAGGGCTACCCCTGCAGAGCACAGAGACAAATCAATAGAAGTAAAAATACCCGTTTGACTATGGAAGTAAGTAACTTCACCAGAATTTAAAATATACAGGTCCACATCCTCCACAATGGAGGCTAACATAGTACCTCTAGCATCAGCTGTGCAGCCACTCCACAGGGGATGATGACTGTTCATGTCGGCCAGCAAGAAATAGGGTGAGGGAAGTGCACGAATAAGATTTTCAAGATCAACCCTCTCAATAGTGGCACTAGGAGGGAGGTACAAAGAGCACACAGTATAACGACGGGGAAGGAAAATCTGGAGAGCAACAGCCTGCAGTGGAGTGTTAAGATTCACAGCAGTGAAAGGTATGTCACTGCGTACTAGAATAGCCACACCCCCACCATGACCCTGTCCAGGAAGAGGATCTGAATAAAAAACCTGGTAACCAGGTGGACTGGGAGGTGCAGCATCACCAACCATTGTCTGTTGTAGGCAAACACACACAGGTGAATACTCAGCCAGAAGCCAATGGAGTTCCTCCCAGTTGGCTCGTAAACCACGGCAGTTCCATTGAATAATATTAGCCATTAAAACTATTGAAATAAAAAGGGGCAGGGGAGAGGGACAAACAGAAAACCATAAAAAAATACTAAAAATTTTAAAATGGAGGAACTATATACACAAAAGAAAGGGTCACTTAGTGGAAACCACTGAGCGACCCTGGGAGACAATCTTCTTGGGAATGCGGATACGCCCACTAAAGGGCTTGCCACGGGCAGCAGCATGGCTAGAACGAGGGCCTGGGGTCTGCGAAGTGTTGGGAGACTTCACAGACACCCGTCGCTGCCCAGCAGGAGAGGAAGAGCTACTCCGAACCCTGCCCGGGGCCCCCAGTGAACCAAGAGGTCGAGCAGGAGGGATTGGGGTCCTGGCCTCCAAACGTGGAGGAGGCAGGACAGGATCCTCAGAGGTAACCGGAGGAGGAACATCCGATACCCCGGAGGAAGAGGTGCCAGACTGACCTGACACCCCAGAAGCCCCCGAAGACCCAGAAGCAGGGTCTGAGGGCTGTTGCACAGATGGACTAACTACAGAGGATGTGTACTCCACGACCGACACCTTGCTTGGAGGATCTTCAAGACTCAAAGACTCTGAGGAACCACGATGACGTTTAGCAAATGAAGAATGTGCACCATGACTACCAGGGGATACCATAGATGTAGAGGTCGAGTCTTGAATTATAGCGGCAACCGTCTCAAGTGCGGGAGATTGTTGCACTGGCATGGGATCAACAGATGAAGGCATAGGAGCTGACACAACAGGAGGAACTCGAGTCTGCTGCTGGACAGGACGATGAGGACGGCTATGACTGGACAAAACTGACGCATAAGACACTCCGTTATGGAAAACAGATGACATGGCTCTACTCCTGGCCTCAGAAAAGCTTATTTTATCACGATTACGGATGAGGAGGATCTCCTTCTCCAAGCAAAACCGGGCACAGTCTTTAGATGAAGCAGGATGTGCCTCGCCACAGTGCAAACAACAAACAGGTCCAGGACAGTCCTGTCCTGCATGAGTGGATTCTCCACAACTGACACACACCACTGGGAGGCCCTGTTGCAAACGACGACAGACTCGCCCAACATGCCCGTACATCTGACAGTGGTAGCAGCGTCGTGGGTTTGGTACAAAGGGTTTGACCCTAAGGGACAACCAAGCCACCTTGATGGATGAAGGCAGAACAGTACAGTCGAACGTCAGCAACAAGGATGGAGTTGGGGTAATTACACCATCAACCTTCTTCCGAAACCTCTCCACTTTGACAACCCTGTGGACCTGGAGTTCTTCAAGTAGCTTCTCTTCACTGTAGCGAAGTAAGTCTTTGGAGAAAACAACACCTCGACACTGATTGAAAAAAGCATGAGGGACACAAGAAAACAGCGCATCCGGGTCCTTACACTGGGCAGCCAGCCGGGAACCCTCTTCAGGGGATGTAACCTCCACTAGTAGGCTACCATCCCCCTGAGGTGAAATCTTCGGCTCCCTCCCACAGATTGACATAATGCGCCGATGAACAGTAAAAATATCCAAATTCCCAATAGGTTGACCATCCAAAGTACGAATGGTGTAGTACCTTGCAAAATCAACCCTCTCAAAGACACCTGGCAGGACCTCACGGGCATGTCCACTATATGTTGTTGTCTGTGTCCGGCTCTTCTTTGTAGTGGCTGCTGACCGTAAACCACTGGAACCAGGTAGGTATGGTGCCAAGGTGGCAATATGGGCCTCACCAGCCAGAGGCACAGGAGGCGCACAGGAGGGAGACTGAAAAGGATGATCATGGACGGAACCAGGGTCGTCAGCTGATGAAATTTTGCTAGCCATAATAAAAAATAACTACCTTCATTCCCCCACCCCTCCACCCACCATGGAGCCCAACAAAGGGAGGCCATATGCCAGGGAAAGCCCCACTGGCGACCCCAGAGGTAGTGGGAAAGTATACGCAGGTAACCACCATGGGACCCTGACAAGGGTGACTCCAGGACGATAGGAGCCACCAGGTCCCCCAGTGCCCGCTTGACCCTAAAGCCACTAAGTGACTAGCCTGGATGGCTAGCCAGTGACCAGCCGATTGACCTGGTCGGGCCCAACCAGGCCACCCGTCTAGCCAGAATAAGGGACCAAAGAGGTGTATTGCTAGCTGCAGGGCGCACCATGCAGCATCGCTCAACCTCCAGGACTCCCGTCTCCCAGCATTACGGGACGCCACGCACGGCAAACACGTGGGGAGGCAACAGTCCTGCCCTAGATGACAAATGGGTAGGGACTGACATCACCAGTAGGCCTCCTCTACCAGTGATGTAGGGAGTGCTTGGTCCACGAGGCCGACAATTGCCGAACCCTACAAAGGTAGGCATGCCTCCCAAGTAGGTGGCACTGCCAACCACGCTTCAAACCCCGCCACCACGTCAAGGTGACCCCCCTCAGCGGGGGACGTGTCTTTGGAGGGTCCACAGGCTGTACCAGAGTGATAGGACAGGTTAAGGTAATAAGGTTGTGATCGGAGGAGCCCAACAGAGAGAAAAGATTAACAGTGTAAGCAGAAGGATTAGTTGTAAGGAAGAGGTCAAGTATGTTGGAGCTCTCTCCAAGGCGGTCTGGGATACGGGTAGGATGCTGTACAAGCTGCTGTAAGTCATTAAGGATAGAAAAGATGTAGGCTTGTTCACCAGGTAGATCAGTGAAAGGAGAGGACAGCCAAAGGTGGTGGTGAACATTGAAATCTAAAATGGAGATTTCAGAGAAAGGAGAAATGAAAAGAATGTGTTCCATTGTAGAAGTAAGATAGTCGAAGAATTTTTGATAGTCAGTAGAATTAGGGGATAAGTAAACAGCACAGATATACTTAGTCAGAGAATGACAGGAAAGCCGAAGCCAGAGCGTAGAGAATTCAGAAGAATCGAGTTCTGGAACACGAAAGCAAGATAAGTCGTTGCGTATATTTACACAACATCCACCTTTTGCTTTGAAACGAGTATAGAGAAAGTAGGAGGATACAGAAAAGGGTTTGCTGTCAGTTGGCTCAGACAGCTGAGTCTCAGTTAGACAGAGAAGGTGAGGTTTAGAGGAGGAGAGGTGGTGCTCAACAGAGCGAAATTTAGAGGAAAGGCCGCGAATGTTGCAGAAATTAAGAAGTGAGTCAGACGGTGGTTCCAGGCAGCTCAAGTTGTCACCGGGAGAGTGGCGGAAGGTGTGGGCATTTATGGTCTGAGTGTTGAGTAGCCATGATTTTTTTTTGAATTTTGGAAAAGGAAGTGTAGTTTGGTTTAGATAGTTAGATAAATTTGTATTGGAGAGCATGCTGGCCTACTCTCTGTGTTACTGAGACACTGAAAAAGTTCAGCAGAGGGGGATGGTCAGGAACTAGTCCTGAGGGCTGATGAAACGGGAGCTCCAGCTCTCTCTGTCATCAGCTTTCCATCCACCTCGGGAGTACTGCCCTGCTCGACTGGTGCCACAGTTTAAGAAAGCTCGTGCCCCTTATCAGTGGGTTCTTAAGAACTCGTGTGAAACCTTGTGGAGAACCTATGTCTCCTCAGCCACCTTATCCACTCCGTTACCATTGGTCTGGAAGATGGTGATGAAAATAACGGGTAAGCAGTCACCTTCTCCTCCCTTGGTGCTTAAAATTCAGTGATCTTCTTTAACCAACGCCTCTGAAGTAGTTTCAGCCCTGGCAGAGCATTTTTATGATTTTTTTTGTTCAGATCCCTCCAAGCCATGTATCTTATTCCGGCTTCAACAGGAAAGGTTTGGTATTTTCTTTCTGTAGACTGAATGGGAACTTTATGTTTTCTTTGCCGTCTCTAAACGCAAGGCTGCTCTCCAGCAGTGTAATGACTCTGCTGCTGGACCTAATGACACTCTTTTTGCAATGATTTACCATTTTCCGTACAATTCTCTATTTTTATTAATAATTTATAATTCGATAAGGGATGAAGATAAAAGTATCCACTAACTGGGGGATGCAAATGGTTCTTCCATTTCCTAAGCCACTTAAAAACTATTTTAATGAGTCTAAATATTGTCAACATGTTTGACCTCTTGTGTATGCTGACTGAGAAGATGGTTAGCGTGAGGCTAACTAAAGAAAAGGTTTCTTCTCTCTGTCACAAAGAGGGTTTCATTGGATGAGATGTACATTGGATTACCTCATCGGACCTGAGTCAGCAGTCTGGACAACATCTAGCAGCTTTGTTCCTTGTCTTGGAAAAGGCATATGATATGGAATGGAACCATAGCATTCTGTATTTCGCAATTTGGAGCTACATGGCCACCTGCCATTGTTCATTTGAGACTTCTAGTTGAACTGCAGGTTTCAGGTCCATGTGCTCTCCTCACTCTGTCCTACGAGTTCAAGCAGAAGGTGTTTCATAGAGGGGTGTGCTAAGTGTTCCTTTACTTCCTGTTGCAGTCAATGGCATACTTGATTCCCTGCCACAAAGGGTGTCTTCTTTCTTTTATGTGGCTGACCTAGTGATATGGTTTGCTGGTTCCCAGATGTGTGCTGTTGAGAGGAGGATGCAGCTGATGCTGGAAAGGGTCGTCAGCTGGGCAGACTGGAGAGATATCTGTTTTACTTCAAGCCTGATTTTTCTGTCCAGTTTTATAGATTAAAGGGGCTGGTGCCTGCAACAGTGCATGGAGAAGACTAAGTTTCTAGGCTTAACGTTTGACTGTCAGGTTACTTGAGTTTTACATTTGAAATTTCTTTGAGTGTCATGTGTGCAAGCAATGAATTTGTTGAAGATAGGTTGCTGTCTTATATCTCACACCTCGTGGGGTGCTGCTCGGAGTTCACTCCTTCATTTGTATCAAGCCTTAGTGGGATCTAAGCTTGCCTACGGTTGCGAGGTCTACTCCTCCTCCACTATACCACAGCTTAGTGTTCTCAGTCTTTTGCATCATGCAGTTTTGTGTCTTGCCATTGATGCTTTCAGATCCTACCCAGTTCCTACCCTGTGGAGGTTGGTGTTCCTTCCTTTTATCTACAGAACAAGTCTCTAATCATTCATTGCTGGAGTCACATAAGATATAATCCATAGTCATTTATTGCTGTTTGTGTATCATGGCAGTCATTTTTTCAGTATCATGTTTCTCATCCTCGCACTCCACATTCCTTTGGGTACAGGGTCAGGCAGGTTATGAAGGATTTAGGTATCTCTGCATAGCCTGTCTGCCCTGCTCAGCAACAAAGAATTGCACCATGGTACCTTCCCGAGGTGCAGGTGTGCAGAGATCTTTAGGATACTAAATCTTCTCTCTCTCTCCCTTCTCTGGCGCTTCATCAGCCATCAACTGTTTCTGGAACATTCCATTCACAGAGGCACCCCTTCCTGTATATAAAGGTGGTTCAGAGTCACACACTTATTGTCTCTCATCCTCACACTCCACATTCCTTTGCGTACTGGGTCAGGCCGATTAAGTGAGCTTAGGTTTCTCTGCAGTGTGTCTGCCGTGTCCAGTTCCCCAAAATCCCTACATGGTCCCTTCCTGAGGTGCAGCTGTGCAAGGATTCTCAGGTTACGAAGTCTTTTGTGTTGTCTCTGGCTCTTCTGTAGCTGTTATGACACAATCGTCATTTCACAAAGAAACTTTCCTTGTATATACAGATGGTTTAGAGTCAGACACTGGTGTTGGGTATTGGGTGAATTCCCAGATTTTGTAAGGGTAGGAATTCTTCTAATTTCCACTATTTTTACTTCAGAATTGAATTCACTTCATCCCCTGTCCTTGCCTTTCTCGAGTAAGGCAAGGACTCATGAGCATGTCGGTGTGGACAGCAATGAGGCGGAAGATATATTAGCAAAATCCGCATCCTCCCAATGATCCCTGCCAACTACCCCCTTCCTGCTTCTGATTTGATGCCTTACTTGAAGTATGTGATTCTTTTTTGTTGGCAGAGCCTGTGGAATGCTGTTATTAATAATAAATTAAGGACTGTTTCTCAGAGAGTGTTAGTGCCGAGGGTTCTCCCCTCCATGTCTTAGCGATTTGAGGTGGCTTTTGTCCAGCTACGCACTGGGCACTCATGGCTTAGTCATAGGTTCCTAAAGTGTGGTGGGGCTCAACCGAATTGTGATGACTGCTTTGTTCCCCTTACTGTCCATCACATGCTAGGCCTGTGGCCTTAGCTTGGGAACCTGCAGTTGAGGTTTCTCCGTAGGCATAGCAAGGTGGATGGTGCCTGTTCTCTATCCTTCATACTTGGAGGAGCCTCCGGCTATCAGACTGATATTTTATTCTTAACCAATTAACTGCGGGGATGTTGGGAGTGTGCCGTGCCAGTCCCGTGGGGATAATCGTGCTTTGACTGAATTTTTAAGAATATTTGCCAAAAATCAATTATTAGTCCTAGAATATTGTAATTAAATAAGCATATGGCACATACCTTCAGCTTTCTCCTGGGATGTTTGTTAAGCCTTCGTCGACTACAGTAGGACTTGTGGAAACTTCTGAAGTTGGGTAAAGAAGTCTCCACTTTACACTTCCCGATACCCCGTAATATGGTTACCGCTGCCTGATATTATCACTGCAAACACTATTCTATGAATTTCAAGTAGTTTGGAATCCATATTCCAAAAAAAAAGAAAACAGTGTGAAAGCAATGTAAATTACGTGTGCATACGAGCTTTCCACCCGCACTCGTTCCCTGATGGTATTCTAATGCAGAGCTGTCATTTATTATCTACAAACACACTCAAACTTTATATTCCTAGTACTTTATTACACTTGTTTATATATACAATACTTATCCATAAGTTTCTTTCAGTACCAGTGGTTTATTTTCACTCCAGGCATTCACTTTCTCGTTCAGTAAACTGGCGTAGAGAGCGAAGCTTTCACTTTCACTTTCATTACTCCAAGTATTTATATTCGTATTCTTATATTACTAATAATTTACATTTCTATTTACATTTTCTATTTTATTTTCATTACTTACATTTCTATTTTATTTACACTATGTTATGCACTGTCACTTGCAGTAACTTATAAAACTATTTTCCACTATTCAATTATATTTACATTCATTGCTTTCACTTGCTATTTACATTTGCCAGAAATTCTACCTTAAAGGAAGCCAGCCAGAACGTCCCAACACTAGAACTTGACTCTCCTGAAATTGTTCAGCTTAAAATACAGACAAGATACGTGAAATCCAGCCTAGACAATTTACCTACCGACAAAACTCCAGGCCCAGATGGAATTCCACCAATTGTTTTGAAAAAGCGTTCCCCAGAACTTGCCTCTGTTCTTGCTAAATTATTCAGATTATGCATACGTACTTCTTCATTCCCTAATTCGTGGAAAGAAGCCAATATCCACCTAATTCCAAAGAAGTTCCTCTGACCTCTCTGATTACAGACCAATAGCTGTCACATCTTCTCTTGGTAAGGTTTTTGAAACTGTAATTGATAAGCACCTAGTCAAACATCTTGAATCCAACAACTTAATTAGTGATAGACAATATGGTTTCGCCAAGAATGTTGCACCATTGACATACTCAATCTCCTGACTCATACCATCCATCAATCAGTTGACCTACATGGAGGAACTCATACAGTAGCCTTGGATATTTCTAATGCTTTCGACAGAGTGTGGCACCGTTCCCTGTTGTCCAAACTCCCTTGCTATGGATTAAACTCTTTTATTTCTTTGATTTGCTCATATCTCAGCAGCAGAAAAATAAGAGTAAAAGTAGATGATATATATTCCAATTTCCACTCAACGCCGGCGTGCCGCAGGGATCAGTTCTGGCACCAACCCTGTTCCTGGTTCATATTAATGATCTCTTATCTGTCACCCACAATCCCATCCATTCATATGCAGATGACTCAACACTTCATAGTTCATTCACACTCAGACATCCATTTACAAAGTCTGATATCTCTAACTCTCAACTCAGTACAGCCATCTCTTTAAATCATGACTTATCCATGATCAGTGCATAGGGACAAAAAAAACTTGTCTCATATAATGCTAGTAAAACTAAATATATACAATTTACTAATAGACAGGTATTGCCAGAATCGTATATTACCTTCAATGCTACAAATATTCCCATTTCCAAAAGTATTGACATTCTCAGCGTCTCGCTTAACAATGCCCTCAGCTGGACCTCTCATGTCAGATCACTTGCTAAAACCGCCTCAAAGAAACTTGGATTTTTGTACAGCGTCCGTAACTTCTTCACTGGCGAGCAGTTAGCTATAATTTATAAGAGTCATGTGCGCTCTCAGCTTGAATACTGCTCACCCTTGGGGAATGGATGTGGAGAGATTGCATTAAAACAACTAGACAAAATTCAGAACAAAGCTGTTAGAATTATTAATAACCCTGCTATTACTAACAAACTACCTCCCCTACAAGAAAGAATTAATACTGCCTCCCTTGCATTATTTTACAGATATTTTTATAGCAAATGCTCAGACGAAGTTGCATCCATTGTGCCACCTCCCCATGCTTTCCATCGTGCTACACGGGCATCTGGCAGCACACATGACTGGAATGTCACTCAACCATATCGCAGAACTTCTGCCTATCAGAATTCTTTCATTCCTCGAACTGCATCTCCCTGGAACTCGCTTACCCAGAGTTATTTCCCTCGAAACTTCAACCTACAGCTTTTCAAGTCTAACTGTTACAGATATTTTATGAACAGACAACACCAGTAATCTGGGGCATTGATTTTTTTTTTGTTCATATGTTTTTCCTTCCTCTGTTCTATTCTAAAAAAAAATATATATATTTACACATTATTTACATTTCCACATGCATTTTTTTAGAGTCACCAGAAAGATCGTAGTCACTGTCCATCATTATCATTGATACATTAGTCAGTTCACATTCCACAGCAGACTCACTTAGCCCTTTACCCCTTCCCACACGAGGTTTAGTAGGGGTAGAGATAACAGGGCCCTTTGCAGTGGGCTGAGAAGCGGCGGAATTGGACAGGCGCGAAACCGACATGGTTTCACCTGGAAAGATGACAGTAAACTGAATGATGTGGCCTATGGGCAGGGAAGGGTTGACAGTGTCAGCATGGTGACAGCTGCTAATTTATATGCTATGAAATGATTGGCAGGAAATCTATACAATACATAATAAATTAGGTAGGTCCAGGTGAATGTAAATATCACTTAGGCTTCTCCCATCCTTTCCTATATATTTTTTTATTATGAGAATAGGTCATATGGCATATTTCAAGGGGAAATAAACAAGGAAAATTAGCTAACGAGTGCATGTGGGGTGTTGCCAGGTGACACTTAGCCCATTCCAGATGAATGGCAGTATCAATTACCATTTCTTTTTCTTTTATATATTATTTTGTATAAGAATAGGGCATAGGGGACATTTCAATGGATAAAATGAGTGGAAAAATCCAACCAGGATTTGTGTAGTGCAACGCGACTGGGCAGGTGGGAGGAGAGGGTACTGGAGGGGAGGTAAGGAGGGGAGTCAAGGACAGGTGAAAAATGGTTGTCAGCAGTGGATGGGAGTACAGATGACATTAGCAGAACTGACTATAGCTGGACACTGGTAGTACTGATAGATGATACAAGCCACCACTTGAAAACCCGGGCGAATTCAAAATAACACAGAATCACAAAAGTGACGCCCCACGGTATGATCCCTTGCTCCTGAGCGTCACGCAAGTGATACCCCACGGTTAAGGGGTTAAGGAAGTGAAATGCTTACACCTTTTATAGATGACTGATAATCGAGCTGTTGCAGTGCCACAATTATTATTTCCAATAATTAAGTTCAATTCTTTTGTCATTTACAGAAAAATTGTACTGATCTCTGAGAATGTAACTCGTCGATGACTTGGAATTGGTGATGACTCATTCACTACTAGGGATTTATCCACAACTGGGTAATAGTGCTTGGAGGTTGCAAAAATACAATATGTAAGACACCATCCTTGTGAAATTAATAACTTCTCTACTACAATAATATCTTTAAAAATATTGCTACCTGCAGTCATTGTGAAATGCTCAGAGATTTTTTCACCAGTATAACGCAAATTTTAGACATTAATAAATGACACCCATGTAATGCTGGGAATTTTAGAGATTATGGAAAATGGGGTAGCGTGATCTTATTAGCGAATTTTAGAGATTAAGAGAAGTAGGGTAGTGTGATCTTATTTGTGAACTTTAGAGACTAAGAGAAATAAGGTAGTGTGATCTTATTTGAGAATTTATGGGAAATGAGGTAGCATGATCTTATTAGAGTTTATAGGAATTGTGGTAGCGTTATCTTATTTGAGAGGGCGTGAGTAGTTAGATATTAGCACACAATACAGGCCACTCAGTCTCATCTGTACCACTCCTTAAAGGATAGCAAAACTCGAACTCGAAATAACTTACCCTAAGATTTACTAAGCATTAAGAACTGAGACAGATTACTCTTCAAACTGTGAATGAACCCAAACGAAATAGTTATGAGGATCTACATCACTAGAAATGTGGATCTTTACAAGCTAAATTACAATTGAAAGAATACCGATACACCTGGATATATTAATCCCGTGGTCACAGTTGGACTATCGGGAAGATTCAAAGAATACCGATACACCTGGATATATTAATCCCGTGGTCACAGTTGGACTCTCAGGAAGATTCAAAGAATACCGATACACCTGGATATATTAATCCCGTGGTCACAGTTGGACTCTCAGGAAGATTCAAAGAATACTGATACACCTGGATATATTAATCCCATGGTCACAGTTGGACTCTCAGGAAGATTCAAAGAATACTGATACACATGGATATATTAATACCC
This sequence comes from Coenobita brevimanus, assembly GCF_032717465.1. Classification (NCBI taxonomy): domain Eukaryota; kingdom Metazoa; phylum Arthropoda; class Malacostraca; order Decapoda; family Coenobitidae; genus Coenobita; species Coenobita brevimanus. The sequence goes on from NC_136985.1 coordinate 11,567,388, forward strand.
TGGTCACAGTTGGACTCTCGGGAAGATTCAAAGAATACTCCCAAGATATTCTCTTGAGATTAAACTCGTATAACTCAAGAATCATATGCAGTAAAGTTACAGTATTTATATGAACAGTGATCAAATGGACTGTAATCAAAATGGACTAGCCAATATATTCGTTACTTAAGCTACATGAACTAGGAAAAAAAGGGGGGTTGTTGTGATTTAGTGTCATGCGATTGGCAGTGGCTTGAAGGGACGATCTCAGTAAAGATTGAAAGCGGAGCAGCATCTCATTATACAGTACAAGAGAGATCAAGGGAAATATCACAAATTTAACTTACGTATATGAGGACTTATCACACGAGGGAGAGAGGGGGGTGATGAGTGTTCAGACACTATCCTGTAACGATGAAGAGGAGCGGCAATCTGAAATATTTGACGCCGCTTCTTGCCGTTTATAAGTATCAAGACAGTGTTCGGGAATCGGCTAAAACTTTAACTAATTACTTTGTAGTATTTTGTTTCTACTAGATCTCCAAAGAATACGAGATATAAGTTTGTACTTGACATACGCAGATGAATGACTTATGATGTTTAAAATTTTTGTAACAAGCATACAGGAACTTTAATCATAAAAAAGCCAAATCAATTGGGAATCAGAACAATTTTATTACCCATGTCAGTTTATATGCCTACGTGACTGTAAGCAAGACTCCAATAACACGAATTTAGCGCTTCACTAATGATTATCAGCAACAACCTTACTTCAGACAGCTCTCAATCACCACTGCATGGTTCAGAAGGGGACTACTATTGACTTCGGCAGGTAAACCTCTAGATCAGAATACGAAAAAAGACTCACGATTATTAATCCCTACTAAAATTTCCACGGTTATACTTCTTTGTTGAAACGGCTGGTTCATTATGTATAAACATTAGTCATATTTACACCAATACTCAATTTGGTACTGTCAATAACAGAATCATGCTCAAATTATGAATATCAACTAAGACTAGACTTAAATATAGAACTTAACCCTCCCAGACACAGTCACGCGATTCGCGTGACGTCGCCCAGCACTCTGTCTTGCACAGTCACGCGAATCGCGTGGTTTAGGCACAAAAATATTTGTCAGAAAAAAACTTATAGGCCGATTTGGGTGATTTTTGGGCGTGTCATAGGGTCGCCAAAGCTCTCTAGAGGTAAGTCATTGGCAGCGCTGCTTTGCCTTATCTACCTCAGCCCGCTCCGTCCAACCTCAGTGTTTGTTGAGCAGTCAGGCGGTGGTGTTTGACAGCTCGTGGTTCCCTTTAAATCATCCATAATTCTCCCCCTCTCGCCCAAGGCAAAGGCCCTATTGACTCAGTGAGATAATACATTGTATGTGAACATATAGTGACGTGATATTGTCGATGGAACATACATATATGTATTGAAAAGCAATTCTGGCCGTTAGCAATCGTTGGGCCTTGGAGCCAGACGCATGGTCAGTGTAGCGGGGTTTCGCCACTCCGCCCCCCCATAGGCCGTATGGCGTGAGTGGAAATACGTATATAAATGAAGCCAAGGCATAAATATATATTGTGTGAAACATACTGTGGATGGCTTGGTGAAATTATGGAGCCAGCAAGCGTTACGTGTGGCATGAAACAGAGTGTTGTGAAGGGGCAAACCTGAAGTTGCGAGGGGAGAATTACCGGTGTTTTAGGGCTGGAATTATTGTGATTCTGATAGTGTAAATGCGTATGGAATTGTATGAAATATACGTCAAACAAGCTGCGAGTTTCCGTGAACGAGTGTGGTGTGTGCTAAAAATAGCAATGCCTTATACTGTCAGGGAGAAGCTGACTCACACACACACACACTACATAACTCCTCATCTTCAAATTCCTGGTCTAACTGGATCAACACCCCTGGAGGAAGTGAGTTCTGCAAATTTTGTTGATATATGTAATAATCTATTACCATTACCTCTCACACTTTCAGACAAATAACCATTTTCTCCTACAGATTACACATATGAAAGAAAGTAAATCTCCACAGCAGTAACTATAGAAGAGTTATGTTTATGTGTAGTAGGTTATAACAATAGAAAAACATCCATGGAAGATGTAACAGTCTGTACAGATAGGGGAAAAAAAAAGTTAGTAGCATAGTCTTCAGGCAGGTGTGCAAGGAAAAAACAGTGTGTGTAAAAGTTGGTAGCGATCGGAAGAGTAACCTCACTTTGTCGGCCAATTACTCGAAAACTATTAGACTTATCGATTTCCTGTTACAACCATCATCAATACCACTAAATTCTACGTAAGATCAATACCAGAATGTAAGCCTTTGGTAGCGTTTTGGGGGGTAAAAGGCGAGAGAAATGTTTCTGTTCCTAGCGGTTGTTGTGTGACATGACAAGCGCTCGGAGTAATAACATCATTTTGTCGGCCAGTTACTCGAAAACTATTAAACTTATCGATTTTCTGTTACAACCATCATCAATACCACTAAATTCTACGTATGATCAATACCAAAATATAAGCCTTTTATAGCGTTTTGGGGGATAAAAGGCGAGGGAAATGTTTTTTTCCCTCGCATTTGTTATGAGTGACATTCGCTTGGAGTAATAACCTCACTTTGTCGGCCAATTACTCGAAAACTATTAGACTTATCGATTTTCTGTTACAACCATCATCAATGCCACTAAATTCTACGTGTAATCAATACCAGAATGTAAGCCTTTGGTAGCGTTTTGGGGGCATTTGTTATCAGTGACATTAGCTCTGAGTAATAACCTCACTTTGTCGGCCAATTACTCGAAAACTATTAGACTTATCGATTTTCTGTTACAACCATCATCAATACCACTAAATTCTACGTATAATCAATACCCGAATGTAAGCCTTTGGTAGCGTTTTGGGGGGTAAAAGGCGAGGGTTTTTTTCTTTTTCCTCGCGTTTGTTATCAGTGACAAGCGCTCGGAGTACTAACCTCACTTTGTCGGCCAATTACTCGAAAACTATTAGACTTATCGATTTTCTGTAACAACCATGATCTATACCACTAAATTCTACGTATGATCAATACCAAAATGTAAGCATTATCTTACGTTTTGTGCGAGAAAAGGCGGTGGAAATGAGTGTCTCTTCCCGGCTGTTACCATTGAAAAATGCTCGTAGTAATACTCTCTGTTTCTCTGCCAATTACTCGGAAACTATTGGACGTATCGATTTCACGTTTGAACCATAATGAAGAGCAGGAAATTCTACATATGTACAATACATAAATATGTAATATTTCTGATAAGAATTCGTTGTTACGTAGACGGGAACATTGCGTACGCCTTGCGCGCATCACGAAAGTCAATCACGCACGGAGTGCCTTGTACTTTTTTCGATTTACTCGAGAACTATGAGGCGTATGGGGTTTTCCCGTCACAGTGGGAAAGCTGGATAATTGGGGCATATTACTATGTAATAGAAACATAAGGTGCCAGGGAAAACTTTGCTCTCAGAGGTCAGTGAAATTTTTCCAAAAATGGCTCTCAGTTTTTGGCCATTTTCTCGAAAAGTATACATCGTATCTCAACCGGATTGGTTTCGTTAGAAAGCTGATGAAATTCTCTCTAAAAACTCATTAGATCATTTTCCTGTATGATGGAAAACCTTCAAACGGCGATGTTGGGAAGTGAAAAAAGTTTACTCGACCATGCTTCCAGGGCTAATAACTTTTTTTGCTGGTGTTTTCCTGTGTTTTGGTCATGTTTATCAGATAGAACAAACATCCATGCATACCTGGAAATAGGTTTCATGGGAATACATGGATTTTTGGGTGGCAAAAATAAGGCAAGAATGTGTTTCATTCGCTCAAATTTGCTCAAATTTGCCGCGCTCGCGCTCCCCGGCCGGGCGGCTTCGTAATGAAAATTCCTGCACCAGAAAACTTACTGAAACTTACCATGCGGGAAAGGGTTAACTGTTATATCATGAACTGTACAGACTATATTTATAACATTACCTACTGTAAGTTTAAACTTACAATACTGTCTGTTAGTAACGTATACTAATACTTAATATTATGGCACTACACGGGTCCTTCCTCCGGGAAAAAAAAAAAATTAACATGGGAAATCAACATCCAAATTGTTCATCTACATTTCCTAGGGACGTGTGTGCGGATGGGACAGACTTACCATATTTGACTGTGAACCTCTCTATGAACAAAGATTTGCCTGACTCGTCCTCCAATAAGTGGCACCTGTTGGTCCACAAGTAAAAACACGTACCCCAGGGGGTCGTTTCTCTGTCACAGTAAACTCTCGAAACCCAGTGGAGAGGTGTGCTCCAGCCAGCCTCCTGCCTGGGTGGCAACAAGGTCGTCTCATTTGGACTAACCCGTAATCTCACTGCCAGGATCATCCCAGGGGTGCTTACCATTCACACAACATACGGACTAATTGCATCCTCACTCTCATCCATTCATTCTTATGCTTCCACCTCTCCACCAAGCAATTGACGAGGACCTATCAGGTCCTGAAGTCACTGTTTCACCCTAGACCGTGTTGACTGTAACTAGACGGGGGGTAGGTGCACACTGCCCCTCGAATTAAGATAACCTTCCCACTGAAGTGGGCTGCGCCAAATACCCCAAAATCCTATGAACTCTATAAACAAGATGAAACTCTCTGAACTCTCGATCGATGAAACTTCTCTTGAACTCAAAATTGTCACAGTCAATAATCAGACAGTCCAACCCACACACATTTCCCTAACCATCCCTTAACTTAATACTGCAATAACCAGCTTCGACACTCAACATTCTTCAATAAGTCTCTGGGGAGGGCATCTCTCATGGGGTGGTAATTGTTCATCAATCGAATCAGGTTCAAAGGCCTCTTCCAGGGGTTCTAAGAGCCACTCTTCACCTCCATACTCGGGCTTCACTTGTCCTGCGGCTCTTTGCACCTTTTTCCCCGTGAGCACATTTTCTACCACATACACACTTCCGTCCATCAACACTTCCACTACACGGTACGGACCATCCCATTTCACACTAAGTTTTTGACCAGGTGCCACAGTTTCCGTCTTAATCCACACAAGGGTTCCAACTCCAACCGGTTTGCCAAGTCCTTATACCAATGCATCATCTTCCAGTATGTTTCCCAAATGAAATCATGGGCGACCGCCATCTCGTCTTCCTCACCGTCGACAGAGGGTAAGGGTGCGCCGACCAACCTAGGTGGATGGCGAGAGAAGAAGGCGAAGTAGGGTTGCTGTCCCATGGATGTATGGACTGCCTGATTCATGATGATCTGACATGACTGGAGCAGATGGGGCCATCGAAGAGGGTGGCCCTGACATAGGGCGGACAGGACTGACTTCAGAGTCTGCATCCGCTCGGTGACGCCATTCCCTTGGGGATGATAGGGGGTCGTGTAGTAGAGGGTGATCTGGTGTTGCTGGCAGAATCGGTGAAAGTCTCTGCTGGTGAACTCGCCTCCGTTGACCAGGACGATACCATGAGGTGTGCCATAGTCTGCCACGTACTGCCCAAGTTTGTCTGTGATTGTGTGGACTGTTTTGTTTTGAGGGGGACGAACCTATTGAATCGGCTCCAATGGTCCACTACTGTAAGAACATAAAGGTACTCCTGGACTCCAGCAACCATATAAGGAAAATCTATCCCTATCCCCTCCAGCAGCTCATTCACTAGAGGCAATTCCTTCCACTGTTGCTGTAATCCAGTGTCCCCTTGGAATCTTTGACAAATTACACATTTTGTTATTTATTCACACACATCAACCTTAAGATTTTGCCAGTATTACAGTTGTTCTCCCTTCTTGATAGTTTTCTTTTGTCCTAAATGACCAGTTAACCCATGTGCATGTTGAAGGGCCTGTACAACTAAGGCACGAAGGACTATGAGGCTGTAATGAAGACTACCATCTGTCTTCTCCCGCACAAAATATAACACTTCGTCTATTAAGGAAAACTGATCTAAGGTGGTTTTAGGTAGTATTTTGGCAGGAACTCTACCACCTTCGAGATACTGCGCTAGTTCTCCCCACATGGGTTCTTCTCTTTGACAGGCCTTCATTTGTTCTCGATCTAACCTGAGCCAGGTGGCTTCAGGTGGATGGACTACTGCTCAAACTGGGCGTGACAACTGATCTGCTACAAAATTGTTCTTACCCTTGAGATACTGGATATCATAGTTATATTCTTGCATTTCTAGGATCCATTGATTCATTCGAGGCAATTTAAACTTCTGCTTGAATATACTAGTGAGAGGTTGGTGATCAGTAACTAGGGTAAAACGGTACCCCACGGATAATGATGGAAGGTACGACATGCAAGGACTACTGCTAAGGCCTCTTTATCTGTCGCTGAATATCGAGTCTCACAGGGGTTCAACTTTTTAGAGAAATACCTGATCGGCTTGTTGGAACCATCTAATTGAATCTGGATCAGGACTCCACCAACATGAGTTTTACTTGCATCAGTAGTGAGAATGAATGGTTGTTCTACCTGAGCTCTAAGACTGGGGCATTCATGAGGCAAGACTTGAGATGTTCAAAGGATTTCTGGCATTCATCCGTCCAGATAAATGTTACTCGAGATTTAGTTAAGTTGGTAAGGGGTGTAGTAATTTTTGCAAACGATGGAACATGTTTTCTGTAAAACCTGCACATTCCTAGAAATCGCCTTACTTCCTTTACTGTGGTGGGAGGTTTCATCTTTGCGACTGATTCAACATTTTTTGGATCAGGTTTCCTTCCTTCAGCAGAAATCTGATGACCTAGGAAGGTGACTTCTTTAAAGCTGAATTTGCATTTACTGAGATTTAATTTCACTCCTTTTTCAGTAAGTAACTAGAAAAGCTGCCTCAGGTGGTCTAGTAAAGTTGGGAAGTTTGGAGCCCAAAGAATCAAATCGTCTAAGTAATTTCTGACTGATCCTTTCTGTAGGTGGGGTGTAAGTATTTAACTCATTTGCCTGGAAAAGATTGCAGGGGAGCAATTAAGTCCGAATGGGAGTTCGTCTGAATCTGTATTGTGCAACCCCATCACTGAAAGTAGTAAGGTCATGACTTTCTTCATCTAACAGAATTTGGAAATAAGCCTCTTGCATGTCAAAAGTGACAAAATACTGATGTCCGGTCGCTTGTTCTACTAGTTCATCCAATTGTGGGAGGGGGCAGATGTCTGTCGCAAGGTGTTGATTCACATGACGATAATCGAGACACATATGTTTGCTACCATCCAGCTTATTTACAAGTACAATGGGTGGCAGCCAGGCACGGTAGATTGTTCTGTGATTTCTCTGTCCTCCATATTTTTTACCATATCCACAATGATCTGTTTCGCTTGTTCGGGATAGTGGTACCTGGGTCCATGACTGGGTTGAGGATCAGCTACTTTGATATGAGCAGGAGGGCCACTGATGAGTCCTAACTCACTTTTGTCGAGAATAAGGAGAGTCGTGCTTAACCCTCTGTGTGCCAGTGCCGTTTTAAAAAGGTCTGACATAATTCCACGGCCAGTGCCAGTGCCATTTTAAAACGGTTTAAATTACAACTTCACTGTGACCGCATTTTTCAAGATTCGCGGGTAAGTTTGGCAGGCATGTAAGGTAACTGTTCCTCTACCATCCCCCAGGCTGTCAAGGCCATACACTCACTCTCTCCCCCCCCTTCACTCTCACTGTGGCTCACTCTGTCTGTGTGCCTCACCCACTGCTGTACATAGTGAAGGCATTTTGTAAATATTTTCATCTAAGTGTAAGTTGTAAATATTTTCTTGTAAGTGTAAGGACTATATAGTGAAATCAAGTTGTAAATACCTTCTTGTAAGTGCCAGGACTGTACATAATGAGGTCATGTTGTACCTATCATCAAGTAAGTGTAAGATAATGCATTAACAGTGAGAAGGACATGCAAATTGTGATAGATGCTGAAGTAATAAGCAATCAGAAAAGTGTACTGAACATGGCTATACCTTCCCAGCATAAATACCTGAGTATACCTAACACAGAAAACGGCTCTCTCTCACGTACATGGTGAGCATGGGAGAGAAGCTGTACCTGTACACGAGTATGTAGGACTCAATAAAACTCATTTCCGAGCCTCTGTGAGCATTTTAATGGCGAAATTCATTGTTTCCACATCAAAATCTATCATTTTAGCCAAAAAAAAAAAAAGGTTGAAAAATGGCCGGCACTGGGGTGACCCATAGGGCTAAAAATAGCCGGCACACGGCGGGTTAAGGATTAACTGAGATAAGTCTTCTTGCTGGGCACTAGTGAGATGTTACCAGTTTAGTTCTTCAATCAATTCTTTCAACCTCTGAACACATGTCCCGCTTTGTCTGATGATCATTTTCTGGGAGTAGGTCATTGTGACTTTAAGTGACATTAACCTTACCAGGTGGATTATCAATTCTCTTGCACGATCCAATAATTGTGCCCTTACGAAATACCTTCTCCTTCTTAGCTGCATTAGTGAGAGGAAAGTAGACTGAATTCTCAGAACTGACTTTGACCAAACTTGGGTGACTGTTATGACTGATCCTAGGTTGAGGATAAATGATAAGGTTAGTGCCTGGGTCGTCTCTTACAGGGATAGGCAACTGATATGGATCTACTTTCATGATGGTAAGAAGATTGATTTGTGGAAAGTGTTGTGATGGGTTGGAGGGTTCGACTGGGTCAGCCTTCACTCTTTCAACTATGTTCCTTTGTCAGTGAATGTGATTCACAACATAAGGGGTGCCTCCCCATACCATGACTCTCCTTACTCCATCCCACATGAGAGAAGCTTGACCTAGTACATCGCAACCTAGGAGCAGATCCGTATTAATATAAGAATTTGGCACTACCGAGAACCATTGTTTATGGATCTTCTCATCTCCAACTCCAATTTCTGCCAGCAACATTCCCCAAAATCTCAAATGGGCGCCAGTGACTCCATGCAAAAGAGGCGGGTTTTACTGTGTATTTACTTCTCCCCCAATTCACTAGACAGGTGATTCCTTAATTAGAGTGTAGCTACTCCCTGTATCAACTATAGCTTCTACTATCTTTCCATTAACCAATACAGTGACGGTGGGGGATGTATGACCACCGGTTAGTCATAACTTCTGGGGTGGATTTTGTGAATCTTTTGATTTAGAGTCATTCTGTCCTGGAGGTTTATAGTTACGTCCAGGACACCCACGGTCTCCACGACGACATCCAGGTCTGCGGCAGTCAAAACAATGTCTGGGAGGAGGCTTCTGCCAACACTCTTGGAGACTATGTGATGAAGCTAAACAGTGGGAACAATATTTACCACTACATGTTTTGGAGTTACTAGGTTGCCCTTTATTCACTCATGCTAGGCTAGATTTGAGCTTGCAGACCTGGCGTTTTAATTCTTTCACTTCGTCTTTCGGCCCAACTGGACTCGAGTGATCTGTCTGGTACACCGATGTGGACGGCAACGGCCGATTCTCGAACTCCTTTCCTTGACGTTATTCTTGGCAGGCACTGCATTGACACGAGGGGTCTGAATCACTTCAAACAACTGATGTTCATGTTCAACTCTATCAAGCAACTTCTTTAATGGGTACTTATCGTCTAGGAATCCCTTGAGTTTTTCTCGTGATGGGAGAGGTAAGCCATACCACAGCTTCCATGTGACTGCTTTGTCGTGGTCAGGGAACTTTTCGTTGGAGAATTTATGTTCTATCGCCGCATGCTGGCAGATGAAACAGTGTGTGTGTGAAAGCCTGGGGTGATTCTATCCAATCATAACACATTGATTCTAATTCCTGCCAAGCCCGATCAATACTGACTTCAATGGCAAACTCTGTTCAAAGAAATTCCTTAACCCCTTAACCGCAAGCTTGTTTTGCTTTTTTCTTGCGGCTCCCGTGGGCATAATCACGCTCCAACAGACTCTTTAACCCGCCCCGTCCCGACCACTTTTCGACCACTGGTACCTCCCAATCCCGACCATTTCTCGACCTTTTTTTTTTTTTGCTTAAACTTTCGCTTTTGGTCAGAAACAATGGTTGGTGGCAAAGAAATTGGTCCCCGGGGTCCCTAATTACCTTAACCAGGTATGCCTTGGTCCCACCTGGCCCCGTGTTCTCCCTAGGCGGTCTGAGCCTCAAACGTTTTCTATGGTATTATAAGTCTGGGAAACCAATGAAAGTAAGTAGAAATGAACTTATTACAAACATAAAAACATGTGATAAAAGAGTATATTGGATTTTATACAAAAATAGAGCAGAAATAAGCATTGTACCATCGTGCAAAACGAGCAAATTCGGCCAACTTGATCACGATGAATCGCCAACATTCTAAAATCATGATACATATAATTTTTTTTACTTACATAAGACTTCTACAATAACATTATACCATTTTACATTTTATTGAACTGTTTTTACGTATTCACAGGCCTTTTGATAACATTTAGCATTATGTTAGCGCTTATTTACGTAGTGAGTGAACTCGCTGTGACTGTTGTTTCAACTCGTATTGTGCTTTTTCTACTTACATAATACTTTTCTAATATTATTATACACTTTTCAACTTTATAGAACTGTTTTGAGATTATTTCAGGCCTTAAGTAAATATTTAGCGTAATAATAGCGCATAATAACACAGACGGTGAAGTCGCTATGACTACTATTTCAACTTACAACCTATTTTTGTACTTATATAATAATTCTCCACTAACATTGCACATGTTTACACTTGATATAATTGATATCACATCATTTCTGAACTTACGATGGAACTGAGCGTCATATTTGCGCGTACTTACACAGGGAGTGTTATCGCGATATCATTTGTTTCATCTTACACTAGTATTCAACTTATAAAATACCTTACTATCATTACAACATCTTCCACTGTATATAATTCCTATCACATATTTACTGACCAGAATGTGGGTGTACTCGTGACATCAATTATGACAACTTACACTAATGTTCAACTTATACGTTTTATTCATGCTAACATTACACCCGTTTCCACTTTATTTCCTTGCTATCACATATTTACTGACCAGATTTACACAGTGGGTGTAGTTTTGATAACAATTCTTTCCACTTACACTAATTCTCATCTTATACATTACTTTTCTGAAAAAATAACACCCGTTTCAACTTTATATTTGACTTAGCACCTACTGACTGGCCTTACCATTATCATGAGCGTCATTTCGCCTTCCCACACAGTTTCAGTAGTGTAGGAAATTATGATACTCCTTGAAACAAGGCTGAAGGCACAACGCAACATTGCACTCGACACACTCGTGTCTTGTGTCTTTTCTCTGAGTGGATGGTCTGACTGTCGAGTGCCTACATACATGGCAGCGACGCTGGGGTTTACGACGGTTTGGTTCGGAAGGGATTGCGCTGGGATAGTGGCGTCCTGCAAGACGTAGGGGAGTCTGAGCAGCCAGGGGGGTGCGGGTGCGGTGTGTGGGTCTGTCCTGGGCATGCTTGGTGATTGTTTCACGTGCCAGCTCCCTCACAAACCCCTCAAAGGTCTCGGATACTCCGGTGGTCATTGCATGCAGGTAGTGGGCGTTCAGGACCGTGATGTCGAGCAAGTGGAAAAAAGAGTTTCTTGTACAACTTCATCGTGGTCCTGGCACAGTCAACACTTGAAATCATCGAGTCTGACTGATCGACTTGCCTCATGTTCAGATTATAGGCAAGTACAGACTCTGGTTTCCATACGTTGCGCCTCCTCTCGCTACGGTGATCCACGGAGTCTGTGCGGTGCATCAGGGGGCTGTGAACAGTTGATAGGAGGCAAACTTCCCTGTTGTGGTTCCACAGGGTTGCAAGGATGTTATTGGCCTGGAAGAAAACCACCTCGTTCTTGTCAAGTTTCCTCCCTATCTTGACCATATGGCGACGGTTTCTCTTGACTGTACCACAGACTCCAGTGTCGTGTTGGTGGAGGAACCTAGCGAGAAGAGGGCTAGTGTACCAGTTGTCCAGGTACAACACATGACCACGATGAAAGTACTCTTCTATCATTGTCTTCACCATGGCCCCAGAGAGTCCTATACTCCGATCTTCTATTATATCTGTCTGTGCGCCCGTGTACAAGACTATGTCTTGCACATAACCAGTCTTACAGTCACACATAACAAAGATCTTGAACCCGAAACGGTGTCTCTTGCTGGGTATGTACTGCCTAAAGGAAATATTGCCTCTCCACAACACAAGACTCTCGTCTATGACGAGGTCTCTGTAGGGATAAAATGAGGAGCGGAACATTTCCCGTAAATGATCAAATACCAGCCTAATTCTCCTCATTTTATCGGTGTTATTGCATTGGCTGGATCATCTGCATCAAAAAAGTGGAGGCGGCCGAGAATATACTGAAATCGGTTACGACCCATCACCTTTCCAAAGAAAGGTAAGAGGATGATTGGGTCATTTGTCCAGTAGGCAGGAATTTGGTTTTTCCTTACCACACCCATCAAGATAACCAGGGCCAAAAATAGGAACATCTCTGAAATAGTCACGGGATAGTCATACTGTTGGGAATGCCTGCTCGTGGTTCCCAAACGTTCACTTTCACGGCGCTGTGACTGTGAAAAAATATTAGTTTGTTCAACTATGCGCCCCACAAACGCCTCACCAAAGAACAAGTTGAAAAAATCCAACCGTGACGAACCTGCATTTACACCTGGAGCCGTGCAACCTGACCGCCACTCCTCAGTGAAAGGGTGAATGATGGGAGTAATTACTCCCATCTTCCCAGTTCCACGTGACACCACCGTCTCCAGCCACGTCACCATCGTCCCCTTCGTCAGGGTGGGGAGGTGAGGGTGGTGGGGGAGGTTGGGGAGGTGGAGAGCGGCGCCTTTCATTACTCGCACTTCTCTTCCCTCTCCCTTTTCCTTTACCCTTTCCCTTCCCTTTCTTTCCTTTCCCCACATCCTGGGGCTGTGGGGAGGAAGTTTGGGAATATTCAGGGGCGAAAGAAGTGCTGGGGAGTGACTCAACCTCCTCTCCCCTAGGCCTACGAGCACCACGTGCTCGTGCTGCCTCCCTCACACCACTTGCCCCTTCACCCCGCACTACCCCCACACCACTCTCACTTTCACCCCGCGCTGCCACCACAACACTTTCCCTTTCTCCCAGCAATCCCACCACACCACTTGCCACTTCCCCAGACAAAGTACTTTCACCATACCTTATGTGTCATCTCGCCCCACCTTCTGATCCTCGTGGTGATATTTTCTCTTTTCCCAACCACGCGGCGATATCACGTCCTAGGCCTCCGTCATCCTCATCGTTCTCATCCTCGTCCTCATCAGATTCGGGATGGAGAGATAGCTGTGCACGTGGCTGGGGAGCAGGCTGGCCTTCCCTTGCCTTACGGTATGTCACATACCTCGTTTTTCGGGGCGAAGGGACCTCCTCATCACTGCTACTTATTTCTTCCTCTGGCTGGACGTAATCGCGATCCACCACATCATCATTGAGTGGAGAATCACTGTCTCCAGTGAAGGCTTCCAGGACGGATGCGATTTCCTCGTCTGAGAGACTTTTCCGTGCCATGTCTGACCTAGGTCACTGCTAGCAGGTGAGTGACCGAGACAAGGGCGAGCGTGGGTCACGCAAGGTCTAGGACGCTGCCCGCCTGGCGGCAGGTAGGGGAGGCTTGGGTACCCAGGCGAAACGAAAATCTCGCGCGAATTTTGAAAATTGTGGAAATTACGAACCTTGCAATTGCAGGACGTTGAAGTACATCGCCGGGATTGGCTGTGACAAAACGTGAGGACGTGGAAGTACGTCCCCGGGACGCCGCGGGTTAACCCGCCCCATCCCAACGTTTTTGGACCTTTTTTTTTTTTGGGGGCTCAAACATTCGCTTTTGGTGAGAAACATCGAAAATTCATTGAGAAATCGCTCACCTGAGGTTTAAAATACCCGATTTAGGTACAAGTCCTTCCTTACCTGACTGGGTTTTCTAACAGGCTGGCACCAAAGAAAACGAGTTCTATGGGAGGGTAACTATTTTATCCACTCATAAACAGTATTTATTTATTTACTTGGTACGAATTTATATGTAGTACAAGAGTATATTGGTTTTCAGACAGTAATATAGGCATTATAAGCATTGTTTCACTCACTAACTCATCACCATTCATGATCTTTTTTTTTCCACATTACCTGATCATCATTTCTTCCTCTAATGCTATGTAAACATTGTCCTCCACATTGTCATCGATTGGGGAATCACTCTGGCCCTGAATGTCTTTATTGGCCAGGTCACTGGTAATAGGTGAATTTCCGAGACAATGACGTGCAGGGGTGGGGAGAGGTTATGCGGTGTAAACCATTGTTCCTGCTTGGCATCTTGTAGAGGAATAGAGGAAGGTGTCCCGTGCATACGTGCCAAAAATCACTCGCGAAATCACTCGCAAAAATCGAAAATTGTGCAATGTTGCCGCATTAATTCAAATCGCCTGGATGGCACGGTTAAAAATATTTTGCCAAAAATAAGTTATTGGTCCTAGAACATTAAAATCAGATATGCTTATGGCACATACCTTCAGCTTTCTCATGGGGTGTTTGTTGAGCCTTCGTCGAGTACCGTAGGACTTGTGGAGACCTCTGAAGTTGGGTAACAAAGTCTCCACTTTACACTTCCCAACAACCCGTAATATGATTACCACAGCCTGATATTATCACTAGAAACACTAATCTATGATTCTCAAATAGTTTGGAATCCATACTCCAAAAAAAAAAAAAAACACTGTGAAAGCAATGAAAATTACGAGGGCGTATGACCTTCCCACTTCTGATCGTTCGCCGCTGGTGTTCTGTCATTTATTATTCATAAAAACACTCAATTTCTATTTCTATTACTATATAACACTTATATATATCTACAGTCTTTATCCATAAGTTTCCTTCAGTAATAATAGTTTATTGTCACTGTAGGGATTCAATTTCTTTCAGTAAAATACGTAGCATTCACTTTCTCGTCCTGTATACTAGCACTGAGAATCAATGTCACTTTCACCTTCACTCTCATAACTCATAGTATTCATACATGCTAGAGTGAAACTTTCACTTTCATTACTCCTAGTATATATACTCGTATTCTTATAATACTACTCATTTACATTTCTATTTACGTTCTCTATTTTATTTACATTATTTACATTTCTATTTTATTTACATTGTGTTATGCACTGTCACTTGAAATAACTTATAAAACTATTTTCCACTGTTCTCTTATATTTACATTCATTGCTTTCACTTGCTGTATACACATTATTTACAATTCCACTTCCACTGTTTTACTCAACAGAAAGATCGTAGTCACTCACTATCAATTGTCAGCCCTTTACCTCTTTCCACACGAGGTTTAGTAGGGGGTAAAGGTCACAGGGCCCTTTGCATGGGGCTAAAAAGCGGCGGAAGTTAGCAGGAGCGAATCCGACGTACTTTCACCTTGAAAGACGACAGTAAACTGATAGTGGTGGGCCGGGGTGGCCTACCTAGGGAGAACGCATTACTGCCAACGTCAGCCTCTTGAGAGCTGCTAATATATAGCAGTGAAATGATTGGCAGGAAATGTAGACAATACATTATAAACTAGTAGTTCCAGGTGAATGTAAATATCACTTAGGCTTCTCCCTTCCCTCCTCATATATATTTTTAGTAAGAGAATAGATTATACAGCATATTTCAAGGGGAAATAAACAGCGAAAATTAGCGAACGAGTGCACATGAGGTGTTGTCAGGTGATAATTAGCCAATTCCAGGTGTATGGAACTCTCACTTACTTTATTTCTTTTTGGTATATATTATTTGGTATAAGAATAGGGCATAGGGCTTATTTCAATGGATGAAATCAGTGGAAAATTCCAGGGAAGATTTACTTAGCATAGCACAGCTGGGCAGGTGAGAGGAGAGGGTAATAGAGAGAAGGTAGGGAGGGTAGTCAAGAACGGGGAGAAATGGCTAAATTGTCAACAATGGATGGGAGTACAGATGAGATTAGGAGTGCTGACTAGTGTTGGACATTGGCAGTACTGACAGATGATACAAGCTACCACTTGAAAGGCTGGGCTAATTCAAAATAACACAGAATTGCAAAAGTGACGCCCTGCGGTATAATCCCTTGCTCCCAAGCATCACGAAAGTGACGCCCCGCAGTTAAGGAGTTAACCCATTAACCGCAGGCTTGTTTTGCTTTTTCTTGCGGCTCCCGCGGGCATATTCACGCTCCGACAGACTCTCTAAAAATATTTGCCAAAAATCAGTTATTAGTCCTAGAATATTAAAATCATATATGCTTATGGCACATACTTAAGCTTTCTCCTGGGGTGTTTGTTGAACCATTCGTCGAGTACCGTAGGACTTGTGGAGACCTCTGAAGTTGGGTAATGAAGTCTCCACTTTACACTTCCCGACAACCCGTAATATGATTACCACAGCCTGATATTATCACTAGAAACTATATTCTATAATTCTCAAATAGTTTGGAATCCATATTCCAAAAAAAAAAAAAACACTGTGAAAGCAATGAAAATTAAGAGGGCGTATGACCTCCCCACTTGCACTAGTTCGCCGCTGGTGTTGTCATTTACTATTCATAAAAACACTCACAGTTTATATTTCTATTACTATATAACATTTATATATATCTACAGTCTTTATCCATAAGTTTCCTTCAGTAATAGTAGTTTATTGTCACTGTAGGCATTCAATTTCTTTCAGTAAAATACGTAGCATTCACTTTCTCATCCTGTATACTAGCATTGAGAGTGAATGTCACTTTCACCTTCACTCTCATAACTCATAGTATTCATACATGCTAGAGTGAAACTTTCACTTTCATTACTCCTAGTATATACACTCGTATTTTTATAATACTACTCATTTACATTTCTATTTACGTTCTCTATTTTATTTACATTATTTATATTTCTATTTTATTTACACTATTATGCACTGTCACTTAAAGTAACTTATAAAACTATTTTCCACTGTTCACTTATATTTACATTCATTGCTTTCACTTGCTGTTACACATTATTTACAATTCCACTTCCACTGTTTTACTCAACAGAGAGATCATAGTCACTCTCTTTCAATTGTCAGCCCTTTACCTCTTTCCACATGAGGTTTAGTAGGGGGTAAAGGTCACAGGGCCCTTTGCATGGGGCTAAAAAGCAGCGGAAGTTAGCAGGAGCGAATCTGACATACTTTCACCTTGGAAGACAACAGTGAACCGATAGGGGTGGGCCAGGGTGGCCTACCTAGGGAAATGCATTAGTGCCAACGTCAGCCTCTTGAGAGCTGCTAATATATAGCAGTGAAATGATTGGCAGGAAATGTAGACAATACATTATAAATTAGGTAGTTCCAGGTGAATGTAAATATCACTTAGGCTTCTTCCTTCCCTCCTTATATATATTTTTAGTACAAGAATAGATTATACGGCATATTTCAAGGGGAAATAAACAGCAAAAATTAGCAAACGAGTGCACGTTAGGTGTTGTCAGGTGATAATTAGCCAATTCCAGGTGTATGGCACTCTCACTTACCTTACTTCTTTTTGGTATATATTATTTGGTATAAGAATAGGGCATAGGGCTTATTTCAATGGATGAAATCAGTGGAAAATTCCAGGGAAGATTTACTTAGCATAGCACGGCCGGGCAAACGAGAGGAGAGGGTAATGGAGGGAAGGTAGGGAAGGGAGTCAAGAACGGGGAGAAATGGCTAAATTGTCAACAATGGATGGGAGTACAGATGAGATTAGGAATGCTGACTAGTGTTGGACATTGGCAGTATTAACAGATGATAAAAGCTACCACTTGAAAGCCCGAGCGAAGTCAAAATAACACAGAATCGCAAAAGTGACGCCCCGTGGTATGATCCTTTGCTTCCAAGCGTCACGAAAGTGACGCCCCACGGTTAAGGGGTTAAAGAGGAGGAGGAGACACCTTCATCTAGATCTTGGGTAGTGAATGAATTAGACGAGTTAGAAACTCAACTGTTCCCCACGAATCCTTCCTATCATTCATCTTCTTACTCTCATCCAACAATGAGAGCAAAAAGGAGCCTCGCAAGGCCTCGCAATATCCGGATTCTAGAACTCCACCAGTTACAGGGTATCGATGCAGCAGCACGTCTGGAAATGTTTTTTGAATTAGTTGAGCAATGTGATTCTGATGATGTGATGTGTATTCAGATTGCGAAGGGTAGAGTGACCCCTGAACTTTCCGTTTTCATTCATAACAACCAGACATAGCATTGAGTAGCTTCATGGCTAGCACTTAATTTTAAATTTCATATTATCTCTCCAGTTCATGGTGTTAGGAAAGGGGGGGTTTACTCTTATTTCAACACTGTCTCACTCTGTTCTCCTTGAAATGTGACCCTTAATTCCATTAACAACTTATCTTTCACTTTACTCCTCCTTTCACTAGACCAAGCCACAGTATACATAAGTTGTGTTTCCATGTCGATATTCATTCTCTTATTGATGAAGAATAATTTTGCTCGTCCTCCAGGAGATTTAGGATCATTAATTCTAGAAATATCGCGAGATTAAGTGGGCCTCCAGTGTACTGTTATTGAGGGTTTCTAACTCAATTCGATAATTAACTGTAACAATATCTAACCCACATCAATATCTTATCCACACCAATATCGTATTCCACCGCTGCCACCAGTGCAATGCTCAGAGATTTTGTTACCAGTGTAACGCAAATTTTAGTCATCAATAAATTACACCAGTGTAATGCTGGGAATTTTAGAGATTATGGAAGATGAAGTAGCATGATCTTATTAGAGGATTTCAGAAATTAAGAGAAATAGGGTAATGTGATCTTATATGAGAATTTATGGGAAATTAGGTAGCGTGATATTATTTGAGAGGGCGTGACTAGTTAATTATTAGCACACCTTGTGGGCCACTCAATCTCGTCTGTACCACTCCTTAAAGGATGGCAAAACTCGAACTCGAAATAACGTGACCTAAGATTTACTAAACATTAAGAACTGAGACAGATTACTTTTCAAATTGTGAATGAACCCAAACGAAATAATAATGAGGATCTACATCACTAGAAACATGGATCTTTACAAGCCAAATTACTATTGAAAGAATCCTGATACACGTGGATATATTAATCCCGTGGTCACAGTTGGACTCTCAGGAAGATTCAAAGAATACCGATACACATGAATATATTAATCCCGTGGTCACAGTTGGACTCTCGGGAAAATTCAAAGAGTACTCCCAAGATATTCTCTTAAGATTAAACTCATATAACTCAAGAATCATATGCAGTAAAGTTACAGTAATTATATGAACAGTGATCAAATGGACTGTAATCAAAATGGACCAGCCGATATATTCGTTACTTAGGCTACATGAACTAGGAAAAAAAAAAAAGGGGGGGTGTTGTGATTTAGTGTCATGCGATTGGCAGTGGCTTGAACAGACGATCTCTGTAACGATGGAAAGCGGAGCAGCGTCTCATTATACAGTACAAGAGAGATCAAGGGAAATATCACAAATTTAACTTACGTATATGAGGACTTATCACACGAGGGAGAGAGGGGGATGATGAGTGTTTGGACACTATCCTGTAACGATGAAGAGGAGCGACTATCTGAAATACTCAACGCCGCTTCTCTCCTTTTATAAGTATCAAGACAGTGTTCGGGAATCGGCTAAAACTTTAACTAATTACTTTGTAATATTTTGTTTCTACTAGATCTCCAAAGAATACGAGATATAAGTTTGTACTTGACATACGCAGATGAATGACTTATGATGTTTAAAATTTTTGTAACAAGCATACAGGAACTTTAATCATAATGAAGCCAAATCAATTAGGAATCAGAACAATTTTATTACCCGTGTTGGTTTATATGCCTACGTGACTGTAAACAAGACTCCAATAACACGAATTTAGTGCTTCACTAATGATTATCATCAGGAACCTTACTTCAGACAGCTCTCAATCACCACTGCGTAGTTCAAAAGGGGATTACTATTAACTTCGGCAGGTAAATCTCTAGATCAGAATATGAAGAATGACATTTACGATTACTAATCCCTACTAAAATTTCTGCGGTTATAATTCTTTGTTGAAACGGCTGATTCATTATGTATAAACATTAATCATATTCACACCAATACTCAATTTGGTACTATCAATAACAGAATCATGCTCACATTATGAATATCAACTAAGACTAGACTTAAATATAGAACTTAACGGTTAAATCATGAACTGTACAGACTATATTTATAACATTACCTTAGTTTATACTTACAATACTAACTTATACTATTACTTAAAATTATGGCACTACACTTGTTACTCAGATAAGGAGTGATTTCGTGTAAAACACATATTAAGCCCAAAGATTAAATTCTCTTACCCACCTGCGATATAATCCTCAGACATTTATCAATCTGAGGTGTGTAGGGGGCATCATGAGGCACTGGCCAGGCTATCGAAACCTGTAACAGCTTTTCCTTGCCTATATACAACGGTGAAGTGCCATCTAGTTTAGCAAAATTTCGGGATATTATCAGCTGCAGGGTTAGAGTGGCACCAAGATGGGCACTCCTGAAATAAACACAAAAAATAGTAAAACATAATAACCCAGATGCTTTCCCCACCTAGAAACAGCATAGGGTATGATTATATAAGGACGGAATATTCGATACTGGGAGAATAATGCATAGCATGCCCAGTAGAATGGGCCACATAATCTTTCGTACACCATTCAGTCCTCTGGAATCCTGGCGCTTCGTCAGATGCCAAACCATCTACACGGTTTTTTCTCCTTCAAATTCAGCTGACAAATGACTTTTCAACTGGCTGTTAGTATTACAAGGTAAAAAACGATAAGAGCATATTCAGTATTAATAAACAATTTCATACCCTTCATGTGAATGAACCACTCCTTTGAGAAAGGACATAAATATTGGTTCATTTACGCTCAAACCTGGAAATATTTATTCAGCTGAGAGACATATGGATAATGAAAGGATTAAAGAACATCGGTACAACATCTTTTTTTTTTTTCCTTTGAAAGCCTGATGAATGGGAATAGAGAGAGCAGAGCGACTGTAAACATGATTGGTTTGGATGTGTGGAGAGAAGGAATGCAGTGCCAGGAGACGTGACACTCGCACAGGTGAAGAGTGCTGTGAAGCGGCTGAAAAATGGGAAAGCAGCTGGGGTTGATGAGGTGTATGCAGCCATGCTTAAGTGTGGTGGAGAGAGTGGAATGAAGTGTTTGCTGGAGATATGTAAGAAGGCGTGGATGAGTGAAACTGTGCCAGCAGAGTGGAAAAAGGCTGTGATTGTACTGCTGTTCAAAAATTAAGGTGAGCTAAGTGGGTGCAAGAATTATCGTGGCATAAGTTTATTGAGTGTGGTAGGGGAGGTATATGGAAGAATTATTATAGAGAAAGTAAGAGAGATATCAGAAGTCCTAGTGAGTGATGAACAGGGCGGCTTTAGGAGTGGCAGGGGATGTGTGGATCAAGTATTTGCAGTGAGACAGATAGCAGAGAAGGCTTGCAAGAAGGACCGTAAGGTGTTTATGGCATTCATGGATCTGGAAAAACCATACGACAAAGTAGACAGAGGGATTTAGGAAAGTTTTGTGCACGTATGGTGTAGATGGTAAGCTGCTAGGTGCTATCAAGAGTTTTTATGATGGTAGCGAAGCATGTGTAAGGGTTAATGGGCATCTTTGTGAATGGTTCACGATCGGTGTGTGCGTGTGACAGGGTTGTGTGATGTTCCCATGGTTGTTCAATATATATTATGGATGGGGTGATGAAAGAAGTAAAAACACGAGTAATGGAGAGAGGGATGGCGTTGGTAATGGAAGGTGATGGATGGAATATTTCAAATTTGTTGTATACTGATAATTCAGTACTGCTTGCAAGTACCGGACAAGAACTTGGTAGGCTAGTGCAGTTTTGCTGATGTCTTTGAGCGTCGTGCCCTGAGAGTTAATGTAGAAAAGAGTAAAGTGATGGTTATTGAGAAAGAAGGTGACTCCCAGTGTAATGTTACAGTGAATGACTGGAATTGATGAGAGAGTTCAAATGCTTGGGTACAGGGATAGAAAAGAGAGGAAAATGTGCAAAAGAAGTTGAAAGTAGAGTGACACAACGAAGAAAAGTGCTGGTGCAATGAAGGCCTTGATAAGAAACAGAGGCTTGAGTGTTGCAACTACACGAGGCTTACATGAGGGAGTGTTGGTGCCAACTTTAACATATGGATGTGAGACTATGGTGTGGCATGAAAATGCAAAATCAAGAGTAAGAGCAGTGGATGTGGGACTGCTGAGGAATGTCTGTGGAGTACAGAGAGTGGATGGGATCCGAAATAATGTGATTCGTGAAGGTGTGGAGTGAGGAAGTCGGTGGACACCAGAATCGAAGAGAGTGTACTGAAATGGTATGGTTATGTGGAGAGAATGGATAACAATAGAGTGGTAAAAAGGGTATATCTAAGTGATTTTGAAGGTGGGAGGAGGCGAGGTAGACCACAGGGAATGTGGAAAGATATGGTGGATGAGTGTGTGAGGAAGAAAGGTTTGGAAATCGGTGAGGCTAGGGAACTGACACGAGATCGAGCTAGGTGGATGAATGTTGTGAGAAGAAATGCATTATCAGGGATTTTGGTGCCCCTTTTTAACGTGGCAGCATCTGGATTGACTCAATCGGATACGTTTATGTGAAGCTACAGAATGTGGTTAATGTTTCTGGCATATCCGATGGAACCAGGATTCAGTGGGCTTGAATGATGAGTAAATGAAAGCGTGGCCCATTGGATAGGGCAAATTTGGGCTGTCTGGACATTGCTACTCCTCACTCTGCCCTGGAGTGGGAAAGGAGGTCCGGATGATGATGATGATGATGGAGTCTTTCATTTTCAAAGTTTCTCTTAATTCCTTTACTTGGAGGACACATTTCCTATTTAGTTCTACTTAAAGTCAGATCACTGTATTCAGCCTGATATGAAGGGATTATTGAAAGCTGTATCTGGCTTTTCATCCTCTAAAGGTCTTCAATATAATCGTGAGGAGATCGTAAGATGTTAACACAAGGTATTTAGTGAACAAATGTAGCATGACAACTAACATGAACTGTGGCGATTTAGTCCACGGTTTCTTAGTTTAGAGGTTTCTGTCACTTTTCCACCGAGTATATTATTGCAAAGGGAAAAAATCAATTATTAACGCGTTGCATTTTCTCTCTGTAATAACTGACAGTAATGCCAGTCAGTATTCTAAGTTCACTCTGAATGACATGTAACAGACTTAGTACATATAACAAGGGTCACTGTTGATATAGCTATTGTGACCTGTATTATCGTTGGCTAAGAAAGCTCCATAACATCATTTCCTAAACCCTTTATTTTGCTTATTGCACTTTACTGTTATATTCCGTGTTATAATCCTCGAATCATCGCCGTACTCTGCATAAATAACGTACAAAAGGATTTTAATCAGCCATATCCAAAAATTAATCGCTATGGATGGGGTGCTAGGGAGCCTTCTTATCCAACAAAAATACGGGCCTATGTCTAAGAGAGATGCATTGCTTTGGGGAACAGACTAAACCAAAAACAAGTACTTTTTCGCTATTCTGGAAAATTGTATCAGTGTGTTTACTTGCATTTTTTTAAAACTCTCGTATCAGTATGATAAAGATTTGTAGATCGAAAACCGTAGGCAAAAATATGTTTATGATATATTGTGAAAAATTACAAAAGAAGAGAAAATCTTCATAAGTTTAGCTCAGTTATAGTTATAATTTGTGTTCCTCCAGCTTTATTTGTTCATAAACTATTGCCATGACTCTTTGTGAGGTCAAAATACCAAACAAATTATCACCATACAGAATTATAGTTTGTCTTCTCCGGATAATAAGTAATTGTTTTAAGTAATTACATCACATGGAAGTCACTGCTGTAAATGGTCGAGAATAAATACAGTTGACAGAAGCACTAGCGAGACCCCTACGTTCTACTGTTACCTTCAGTCCGCTGACACTTGACTTTTCAACCATGCAATATCCAAGCAATGTCATTCAGGTCTGGAGAGATTTTTCAAACAGGTGAGGACGGATCGAACATCCATTTACCCCTTCATGACAAGAAATCTGCCTAAAACCGAACAATGTCGTCTGAGGAAACATGAATTAATGAAACAAATGCATTCGAGGGCCGAATGCTAATCGCCTGCCAAAATATGTCATTGTATAAGGAACACTACAACATAAATCTGAAGAAGATTCACAAAACATTACGGAATTCAGTCACCGCACTTCGCACAAAAGCCCGTCGATATTAAAAAACATATGGCGGCTGACATTCGGCCGTCATTGATCAAATTCACACCATAAGTAATAGGATTCTGCACATCCACAGACACTAAAAAAAGAAAAAAAAATATCTCTCCACCTTGCTGAAGGCGGACGGTAATGAGGTTTAAGCAATCCTGTATGAGACAGCCCTAGCATGCATTCAATATGGATGGTTGGTGTTAACTCCGAAAGTGGTGACATGTAGAGGTGTATTGTATGAAGAAGGACTACTGGGCCTTGAGAGCAGGCTGTGAAGCCTATCCCCAGAGTCAGACACACACACACACACACACACACACACACACACACACACACACACACACACACACACACAAAACGGACCCTGGGTAATAATTATCGTTATCTATTGGTGGCCGAGTCGGTAGAAAGGTGTCCTAATATCCCAGTGGATGCGGGTTCAAATCCCTGCTGGGGCAGGGAACAGTTTATTGATTTGAATTTAGTTAAAAAGCAGACTTTACTGACCCGCTAACATGTTGAAACAACAACCTCGCTGATATCAGTACACCAGTCCTGTTGAGACAGCCTTAGCATGTTTTAAATATGGATGGCGGATGTTAGCGTAGAAGTGGTGACATGTGAAGGTGTATGGTGCAGTACGCAGAGGGACTGCTGGACTTCAAGGAACGGGATCTGGTGCTTACACCCTGATTCTGACACATTTTAAAAAGTCATGATATTAAATTATCTTACTTGAAACAGTAACGTAAGGCAGTGTATAATATACGGTATGCAAAGAAAAAAAAAAATCATAAATAATTTATAATGCCGATACAATTTTCTTTTCTTTTTAATTTGTTCATATACAGTAAAATAGCTATTTTTTTTCTACTGCAAATATATATGACAAAAGATTTACGCACATTAAAAGAATCAAAGTTATTCATGCAAGCATCCCAGTAACTTTATTATATGGCAGTCAACGTATCTCCGAAATACCAAAAAAATATGTAACAAGTCATCACCCATTCCCCCACTAATATCTTCAGACGGTAGCATGACAAATGACTCACGTGGTAAAGCGAATATTCTTACTAGTAAATTTGAAAGAATTGCTACGTTACAAGAAGTCAGCTAGAACGTCCCAGTACTAGAACTTGAAATTGCTCCACTTACTGTAAAATACACACTAGATACATATAATCCATCCTAGACAATTTACTAACCAACAAAGCTCCAGGCCTAGGTCGAATTCCTCCAATTGTTTTGAAAAAGTGCTCCCCAGAACTTGCTTCTGTTCTAGCTAAATTATTCAGGCTATGCTTACGTACTTCTTCATTCCCTAATTCTTGGAAAGAAGCCAATACCAACCAGTTCTGAAAAAAGGAAGTTCCTCTGACCCCTCTGATTACATTCCAATATCTATCAGGTCTTCTCTTGGTAAAGTATTTGAAATTGCAATGAATAAGCACATAATTAAACATATTGAATTCAACAACTTAATTAGTGATAAGCAGTATGGTTTTCGCCACGAAAGATCCACTATTGATATACTCAGTGTCCTGACTCACACCATCCATCAATCAGGTGACCAACATGGAGAAACTGATGCAGTAGCCTTTGATATTTCTAAAGCTTTCAACAGAATGTGGCACCATTCCATGCTATATAAACTCCCTTGCGATGGACTAACATCTTTTGTTCCTCTGATTTCCTCATATCTCAGCGACAGAAGTATAAAAGTAAAAGTGATGATATATATTCATATATCCCTCAATGACGAACGACGTGCGACAATTATCAGTTTTGGCTCGAACTCTACTTGTAATTCATATGAATGATCTCTTATCTATCACTAATAATTCATTCATATCTAGATGACTCAACACTTCACAGTTCATTCACACTTAAACATCCATTCACAAAATTTAGTATCTCTAACTCACAACTCAATACAGCCATCTCCATAATTCAAGACTTATCTAGGATGACTGAATGGGGACAAAATAACCTTGTCTGATTTAATGCTAGTAAAACCAAATATATACAGTTCACTAATAGACAGATAGTGCCAGATTCCTATAATATCTGCAATGCTACTAATATTCCTATCTCCAAAAGTATTGAAATTCTCGGTGTTTCACTTAACAATGCCCTCACCTGGACCTTTCATGTCAGATAATTTGCTAGAGCTGCCTCAGAGAAATTTGGATTATTGTACAGTGTTCGTAGCTTCTTCACTGATGAGCAGCTAGTTATAGTTCATAAGAGTCATGTGCACTCTCAGCTGCAATACTGCTCACCCATGTGTAATAGATGGGGACAGGTTGCATTAAAACAACTAGACAAATTCAAAACAAAGCTGTTAGAATAATCAGTAACTTTGATATTACAAACAGACTTCCTCCCCTACAGGTAAGGAGTATTGCCTACCTTCCATTATTTTACAGATACTTTTATGGCAAATGCTCAGACGATGTTGCATCCATTGTGCCACCTCTCCATACCTTCCCCTGTGCTACATGGGCATCTGGTAGCGCTCATGACTGGAATGTCACCCTACCATATTGCAGAACTTCCTCCTATCAGAAATCTTTTATTCCCTCAAGTACATCTCTTTGCAACTTTCTTCCCCAGAGTTGTTTCCCCCCAAATTCAACTTACAGCTTTTCGTGCACAACTGTTAGAGACTTTTATTAACCGAGGACTCCAGTAATTTGGTGTATGGATTTTTTTTAGTCATATGTTTTTCCTTTCTCTGTTCTGTTATTTAAAAAAAAAAAAAAGTATCACTGTAAGCAAAACCAACTCACTTCATCTTCAGAGCTGCGTTGAGTCCGTCCATATCATCTCCCTCGACCATCATGCTCCCAAGTTCTCTAAAGGCACTTGATTCCGAGTTTAAAAAGAATTTCGTGTTTGAACCACCAGAAGATCTTACTGTCACCCTGTAACATGTACAAGTAAAAATTGTTTAATTAGTATTACTACTGAGGCCCCTAGAATAACACAACACCAACACTTAACTTCAAGATACATTTATTTATTTATTTATTTATTTTTTTGGTTAACTTTAAAATTGACCTAATATTGCCATATTTGCATCTGGAATGCTAACTTGTGACAATTAAAACCAAGATATGATGCTAGTCGCGAAGAAGTGCCACTGAGTTTCGTGAAATAAGGTATAAATGAAAAAAAAAAAAAAAATGGGGCAAGTTAAATTGAAAGACCTATATATAGAACTATTGTGTTTTAATTTCGTCTTTGTCTCTACCGTTTATTACAGCACATTCTTTGCATTTATCCAATTGCAGTATAGGAATAGTAATAAAGTTACACAACTGTCTGAATATACGATAAGCAATGAACTGAATAATTTCCAAAATGTTACAGGATGTGCGGATGAAGTCCATATAATATGGCAGACAGTGGAGGAAGCATAAACGAAAGACTGTGCGTCTCTGGAGGGCAGTGCATGTGGAAGAGAATAAGGTTAGCGGTGAGCACAAATGTAATGACAAAAGAAAAAAGTAAAGCCGGAGATAAATATTGAGGTATGGAATATTTCAAGTATGGTTATGTGGATGATGTATTACGTGGTACTTGAGAACATCATTTATTGAATCTTTCAGTGTTGCCCTGCTTTTGAACAATCAGGGCTAAAGTACCGTATCGAAGGATTTGAATAAAACACCAGCTGCTGTGTGAAAGCTAACTCACTGTGTGATGTGTTAGTGAATGAGGGGAAAAACAGAACTGGGGGTTTAAGAACTTTGATGCAGTGATAGAACATAACCAAAGGGCCCAGCATTAACTTACTTTTCAATTTCATCCAACACCTTTGCATCCAAACGTTTGTTCCTCGATGTCTCACCTGTCAATTACTTTGACCAGCTCCTCAACTGTCTCTGGTCTGGGTGGCATCCTTGGGAGGGTGAGGGAAGCGATGAGACTGGCGCGATATGCTGTGCCAACCACCACACCGAAGAACAACCAAGTGCCGACCAGGATGTGGTTGGACTGGCTTGTTGAGAGTCGTCCGTACAGTCCCTGGCCCAACAGGGTGCCCACAGACTCCAACACCACCGATCCAGTACTCAGCCCTCCATGCCGCGTTTGCCACGTTTTACTCCTGGTAATCTGTAAAACATACTGTACATATAGAATGATATACATATACAATGATATGAATGTGTAGCTGTTTCTTTATTGTGTCATAGGGGCGAACAGTGATGTTTCGGACAGTGGAATAGTTTTGATAATACGAGCCATGAAAGAAAGTGCACCTCCTCGCATCTGCTACCGTTAGGAAGACAAAGAATTCTAATGATGTCATTTGCACCATTTTTTTGCGGAGCTGCTTGGTATGTCCAGTTTCGTAAGGTAATTTTGATCTTTTACTGCTTTTCTTAATGTATTATTTCGGCTACATATAGCACGCTCTAAAATGGTGAAAATGATATGGAATAGTCAGATACTGGTTATAGTGAAGGTAAGATGTATTGTACATTTTTTTAGAATTAATTTGATTTGGAATGGCTAAAGTTCTTTCCTCGTCGAAAAAGGCAGATCAAATTAAAATTTTATGAAAGCAGAATTAATCAACAATTCCATGTTGTGGTTTCAAGAAATCAACAGGAGTGAAGTATCCCACCACTTACATGACACTTGTTGTTGTAGTGGAGGCTCGGGGTGGAAGTTACAATCGGAGCCCATACTTTACTCATCTATACCTTAAATATATATTCCAGCAAAGTGTTTAAGGATATGTTGTATAAAAACAGCAATATATATTCTTTAATTTCTTATTGCATGAATCTAACATCATCCAAGAAGGGTCGGTATACTTATAGGTGTAAAATGTAATCAGTATTTTTCCATTACAATTCTTTATCGCTTGCTCTGATTTTCCTCTGTGTCTCCTGTTAAACACTCTCTTGAACCTATCCTCTGGAGTTAACTGGAAAGATAATAGAATTAACCTAACCAAGGGAGTGTTCATGGTACCAGAATAAGAACCTGTCTCCACTGACATATTCACCTAAATGTAAATCGTATACTGTTGGCTCATGTGATATAAAAGGGAAGAACAAGAAAGCGCGACCATGAGAGGGTTAAATGCATCATTGTCCTCGGTGAGTATAAAACAATAAAGAACAATGGCAACAGACATATTTGGCACCATACGGGACTTCGCTAAACTGAAGAACAATATTGTGCTTCGCTAGAGTAAAGCACATTTGTGTAAATATCCTGAAAGAGCTAAACAGAAGCACCTGCCTGGTGAAAACACCGGAAGATGGACTCGGGCTCCTAACTGAGAATGTCCCACGTCTAAATTGATGATGATGATGATGATGATGATGATGATGATGATAATGATGATGATGATGATGATAATAATAATAATAATAATAATAAAAATAATAATAACAACAAAAACATAAGGAACCGTTTTCTGCTGCCTGTTATTACTAATACTGGATGTGCCCATGCCTGACCACTTGCATGTTTACCTTGACAAGTGTGAAGCAGACAGTCAGCGTACAAGCCAAGACACCGATCCACACTTGGCCACTCAGTGGGTAGTAGAAGCTCAGCCAACTGGGTGTTATGACCGGCGTGGCCATGGCGAATTTAACAGCAACTTGATCATAGGCGAAAGTGAAATCCCATCTGGAAACATTGTTAGAAATAAGGAGACTACATTTGTAGATGTTCTAGCCATTTGTTCCATCTAACCATAGAAAAGAATTTATTCTCGAACAATAATAGTAATAATAATAATAATAATAATATCAGTAATAAAAATAATACAATTTTAGAATGAAAGAAAATCACTTGAAACCTGAATGCTCATTCCCCGCAAGAATATGCTGTTGGCCAAATCCAAGATTTTGGCCATATCTTGATATGCTGAAGGTTTCATGTTGATAGCTCAAACCGTTCATGATATATGATGGTGCTAAAGGCAGGCAATAAAAACTAGTTCTTTGGCAGGATTCTGGTGACCTTGACCTTGACTCCGAGTGCCCATTTTCGACAATGTCCAGGATTTTGGACATATCTCGAATCCCTGAAAGTTTCAAGTTGATAGCTCAAGTCGTTCATGAGATATGATGGTGCCACAGGCAGGCTATAAATAATACTTGTTTTTTGGCAGCCATGTTTATGACCTAAACATTGACCCCGAGTGCCCATTTTCGAAATCCGCCTACAATTTGGCCATATCTTGGTACCCTGAAGGATTCATGTTGATATCTCCAGCCGTTCATGAGATATAATGGTGCTAAAGGCAGGCAATAAAAAGTAGTTGACCTTTGACAGCCATTTTAGTGACCTTGACCTTGACCCTGAGTGCCCACTTTTGATCTCAGCCAAGATTTTGGCCATATCTTGATGCCCTGAAGGTTTGATGTGGATAGCTTAAGCATTTGCCAAAAAAATATATCTAAAATAATGCAAGGGAGGCAACATTCCTTCTTACTTGCAGGGGCAGTAGTTTATTTGTAATGGCAGAGTTGTTAATGATTCTAACAGCTTTGTTCTGAATTTTGTCTAGTTGTTATAATGCAACCTCTCCACATCCATTCCATAAGGGTGAGCAATATTCAAGCTGAGAGTGCACATGACTCTTATAAAATATAGCTAACTGCTCATAAACGAAGAAGTTATGGACTCCGTACAATAATCCAAGCTTCCTTGAGGCAGCTTTAGCAAGTGATCCGACTTGAGAGGTCCAGCTGAGGGCATTGTTAAGTGAGATGCCAAGAATTTCTATACTCTTGGAGATGGGAATATTAGTAGCACTGAAGGTAATGTACGAATCTGGCAATATCTGTCTATTAGTAAACTGTAAATATTTGGTTTTACTAGCATTAAAAGAGACAAGGTTGTTTTGTCCCCATTCACTGATCGGAGATTTATGGAGATGGCTGTACTGAGTTGAGAGGTAGAGATATTAGACTTTGTAAATGGGTGTCTGAGTGTGAATGAACTATGTAGTGTTGAGTCATCTGCATATGAGTGAATGGGATTGTGGGTGACAGATAAGAGAACATTAATATGAACCAGGAATAGGGTTGGCACCAGAACTGATCCCTGCGGCACGCCAGTGTTAATTGAGTGGAAATTGGAATATACATCATCTACTTTTACTTTTATTTTCCTGTCACTAAGATATGAAGAAATCAAAGGAACAAAAGACGTTAGTCCATAGCAAGGGAGTTTGGACAGCAGGGAACAGTGCCTTACTCTGTCGAAAGGTTTAGAAATATCAAGAGCTACTGCCTGAGTTTCTCCATGTAGATCAATTGATTGATGGATGGTATGAGTTAGGAGATTGAGTATGTCAATGGTAGATCTTTCTTGGCGACAACCATATTGTCTTACATTAATTAAGTTGTTGGATTCAAGATGTCTAACAATGTGCTTATTAATTGAAGTTTCAAATACCTTACCAAGAGATGTGACAGCTATTGGTCTGTAATCAGAGGGGTCAGACGAATTTCCTTTCTTCGGAATTGGGTGAATATTGACTTCTTTCCATGAATTAAGGAATAAAGAAGTACGTATGCATAGTCTGAATAATTTAGCTAGAACAGAGGCAAGTTCAGGGGAACACTTTTTCAAAACAATTGGCAGAATTCCATCTGGGCCTGGAGCTTTGTTGGTGGGTTAATTGTCTAGGATGGATTTTTACGTATCTTGTCTGTATTTTAAGTGGGGCATTTTCAGGAGAGTCAAGTTCTAGTACTGGGACATTCTGGCTGGTGTCGTCTATGGTAGAGTTTCTGGCATATGTACTGGCAAAGATATCTGCTTTCCCATGCGAGTCATTTGTAATGTTGCCATCTGAAGATTTTAGTGGGGGAATGGAAGGTGACTTGTTAAAGTTATTTATGAAAGAATTAAGAGTTGACCAGAATATTCTATTGTCATTAGGGTTGTTAAGTAGTTTTGATGCTTGCTTTTGAAGAAAGTTTGATTTAGATAGATTTAATACAGCTTTTGCATGATTTCTAGCAATTTTTAATTGGGAGAGTGATTCAGATGTTTTTTATTTTAAGTAAGAGTTACAGTATATGCTAATGACTTTTGCACTGTTGCTCTGGCACAATTGCCATCAAACCATTTTGGAGAGTTCGATCTTTTAGTCAACTGTTGACTTGGTATGAATAAATCCATACCAGCTAGTATTAAGTCGCAAATGTGGGACTGGGTAGAATTGGGATCACTAGCGAAGAAAGACTGCCATGGAATTTCAGCAAGATAATTTCTAAATCCATCCCAGTTTGCCCTATCAAAGTGCCATCGATTCACCCTGACAAGTTCAGAACGGGGAGGTGTGGGAGGGTTAACTAATGAGCCTTTGATGAGATTGTGATCAGAGGATCCACGTGGTGATAGTACCTCTATCCTGTATTGATCTGGATCATTTGTCAAGAATAAATCCAAGAGATGGGCATTATGGTCAGGATTATCAGGTATTCTGGTTGGTTGCTTTACCAGCTGGGTGAGATTAAATGATTCTGCAAACAGCTCGCACTCTAGACCAGCATCATCATTCCTGGCAGAATGCAATAACCATTCAACATTATCTATGTTAAAATCACCCAAAATGGTAATTTCGGTGCTAAGGGCAAGGTTAAGGTTACTCAACTGAGTGGATATGGAATCAAATAGACTGGGTTCCAAAGAAGCACTGGCGAGCAATAAACTACACAAATATATTTGGTAATATTTTGACAATTTAGTTTATATAAAGAGTAATCAAAACTGGATGAAGTGAAGTTTAACCCGCCCCATCCCAACCACTTCTCCATCACTGACTCCCCCCAATCCCGACCATTTTTGGATTTTTTTTTTTTTTGGGCTCAAACCTCAGCTTTTGGTGAGAAACATCGATAATTCATAGAGAAATCACTCACCTGAGGTTTAAAATACTCGATACAGGTAGCAGTACCTTCTCACCTTACTGTGTTTTCTATCAGGCTGGCTCCATAGAAAACGAGTTCTATGGGAGGTTAACCATTCCACACCATTCATAAACGGTATTTATTTATTTATTTGGTACGAATTTATATGTAGTACGAGAGTATATTGCTTTTCACACAGTAATATAGGCAATATAAGCATTGTTTCACTCACCAAACACATCAACATACCTGACCTTTTTTGGCGACATTACCTGATCATCATTTCTGATTGTTTCTTCCCCTAATGCTATGTAAAGTTTGTCCTCCACATTGTCATCGATTGGGGAATCACTCTAGCCCTGAATTTCGTACCGTGGCACGACATGTCTTTACTGGCCAGGTCATTGGTAACAGGTGAATTGCCGAGACAATGGCGTGCATGGGGGGGAGGTAATGCTGGGTAAGGCATTGTCCCTGCCTGGCATCTTGTAGAGGAAGGTGTCCCGTGTATATGTACCAAAACTCACTCACGACAATTGAAAATTGTGCAAATTAGGGACCTTGCAATTGATTCGAGTTTATGTACGTCAACAGGATTGGCAGTGACAAAATGTGTGGGCATTTTATTCACGTCAATGGGATGCGGTGGGTTAAAATAGTGTCAACTGCATATTGGGAATTGATATAAGAACAGGTGCCGCCCTTGTTACGGAAGTTTGTAAGGAGATGGTAACCGGGAAAACAAAATGGAGATATATCAGTAGAGGGTGAGATTTGTGGTTCTGTGAGGAAAAGGGCCAAAGGGGATATGGACTGAAGGAAAAAATGAACTGAGTTTAAATTTGTGGTAAGGCCATGGATCTTGGTGAAGAGTAAGGCCGCACTTTCACCTCTTCGTTGACGACCATTCCCAGAAATAGTAACAGTCGATGCAGGCACAGTCACTTGATGGCGACCGGGAGAACCCTGTGCCGCCAGCCCTTCCCTGCCGATGGTGGCAATCCGAGGTGCCACCTCATTTAATAGTAACATTGGAGCGGCCATTACTAAAGACAGTGAATAGAAGGTGTGATATGTTATGCGCATGTAGTGTGGTGTAGACAGTTGAAGGTAGAGGTATTATGAGAGCATGCTGGCCTACTCTCCATGTCAATGAATGCACTGAAAATGTTCAGCAAAGGGAGATGGTCAGGATCAAGTCCTGAGGGCTGGTGAAATGGGAGCTCCAGCTCTCCCTATCACCAGCTTGCCATCAAGCTTACTACATACCTGTAAAATTCTATGATGATAACTTGAGTGGTTGCAAAGTTACCATGGTAACAGACACACAGACCTCTTACTTTCACCAATTTCAGTTTCATAGATTTTTATCCCTACTATACACCTGCAAAATTTTATGATGATAAATTTTATAAAGAATATCTTGAGCAGTTTCGTATCAACAGAAACACAGACAGACGGTCAGAAAGACGGACAGATTGAAAACAATATCAGCATCGGTAATGCAGATAATAATAATAATAATAATAATATTATTATTATTATTATTACAGCTGAAACTGAAGTCCCATCTGGAAACAGTACTGGAATATTACAGATTTTTAAATATTTCCAGCTTCATCATCTTCCCATAACTCCATGCATAGGCGTACAGGCTGGGGTGGTGGGGGAGGGGGCTGTCATCCCCCCGGATTCGGACAGAAATGAAAGAAATTCGGGCAAGTGGTCATGACCCATACTTGAAACAAAATTTTGCTTGAACACAGTATACAATTTGAACAATGCATTTTAACACGACAGAAATGGATATACCATACATAACATAAACAAGAAAACAAATGGGTTAAGGGGGTATAAGTTGGAGATATATAGTGTGTCGCACTATGGTGTTGATCAGGACCTGCTCAAGGCAGAAAAAACAATATTCATCCACATGTCGTGCATGATCATACACGCCAGTCAGGTTCAGAGGCGCAGCCAACTGCAGCCAGTGTTGTGGAAACTTTGTACAGAAATGATGTACATCGCGTGCTGCCAGTGTTTAACCCCTTAACCGCGGGGCGTCACTTTCGTGACGCTCGGCCATAATGGATCATACCGCGGGGCGTCACTTTTGTGATTCTGTGTTATTTTGAATTATCCCCGGCTCTCAAGTGGTGGCTTGTATCATCTATCAGTACTGCCAATGTCCAACAATAGTCAGCACTCCAAATCTCATCTGTACTCCCATCCATTGTTGACAATTTAGCGATTTTACCCCCTTCGTGACTCCCCTCCCTACCTGCCCTCCATTACCCTGTCCTCTCACCTCCCACGCCGCGCTGCGCTACGCAAATTTCTCCCGGATTTTTCCACAGATTTGATCCATTGAAATAAGCCCTATGCCCTAAACTTATACAAAATAATATATACCAAAAAAAAAAACAGGTAAGTGATAGTGTTATACACCAGGAATTGGCTAATTATCACCTGACAAAACCTCACATGCATTCATTCGCTACATTATCACGGTAATTTCCCCTTTGAATTATGCCTTGTAATCGATGTCTGTAATAAAAATATATATCAGAAAGGAAGGGAGAAGCCTAAGTGACATTTACATTCACCTGGAACTACTTATTTCTTTATGTATTGCCAAGATTTTCTACCTATAAAAAATTAGCATGTAAGTTAGCAGCAGTCAGCCTAAGTGTCATTGTCAACCCTTCCCTTCTCAGATAAGCTGCGGCATTTAGTTCCTTGTCCTCCTCCGTAGAGAAACAATGTCGCACTCGCACCCCGCGATTCCTGCCGCTTCTGCGCCCATTGCAAAGGGCCTCGTGACCTCTACCCCTAAGGAAAGTAGTGGGGCAAGCAGGAAAGGCCTTAGTGACTCTGCAGTGGCATGTGAACTGGCAGAATTGTCCGTGGTTATGATGGACAGTGACTTCGATGATTCGGGTGAATCTTGTGATGAGCCGGGTGAGGTTTTCATGCCAGAAACAGCTACAACGAGTGCTTCAGTGTCAGAATTAGTGTCTAGCTCCAAGGGAAAAGAGCCTTTAGTGCAGCAAGGACAGGAACTTGGGAAGGGAGTGAAAAGGCGGCGTGTTAGCCCCAGAACAATGCCCCCACGTGACCCAGCCCGCCATGAGTCACGAGTGCATTCACCTCCCCATTCCCCAAGCCCCACTTCACTCATTTCTTCATCATCGTCGGCTGAGTTATCTCCGGAGTCTTCGTCGTCAGAGTCACCACCAGCATCAACATTGAAGGCAGGCCATAGAGGTAGAGGTAAATCAAGGAGAGTGAAAAGTAGTGTAGCTAGTAGGGTAAGGGCTGCTAGTGCTGTACGGCAACCTAGGGTCAGTGCGAGTGACCTTGACCGAGATAAATCTGCCTCACAGCCATCCTGCACCACCACCACCACCACCCGCCATACACCGCCACGACAGGGAATCCTGGACGCCTTCGCGTGGACGGAAGGGTCAGATTTTGTGCCAGAAAATTTAGTGTTTGATGAGAGCTCCTCAGGAGTTCAGACTGCCTTCACTATGGGCGAAAATGCTGAGTGTGTCGACTACCTTTTGGCCTTCCTAGATGACGAAGTCATGCAGCACATATGTGATGAGACCAACAAGTATGAATCACAACGTGCTGCAAGTGGTACAGGTGCAGCCAAGATGCAACAGTGGACCATGCTGGGAGTGCAGGAGCTGTATGTGTTCTTTGCCCTCATGTTTCTCATGCCACACTCCAAGAAGCATGAGTTGGAAGGATACTGGTCCATGGACCCCTTACTACCCTCACCCACCTTCAATAAGTACATGGCCAGAGATCGCTTCCGGAACATCATGGGAAACCTGCACTTTGCCGACAATGATGTACCTTCCCAAACCGACCCACTCTGGAAGATCCGGGAGATTCTGAGCAAAATGAAGGATAAGTTTATGTCATTCTTCCACCCCTTTCAGAAGGCTGTCATTGACGAATCCTTGGTTTTGTTCAGAGGACGTCTTCAGTTTGTTCAGTACATTCCAAGCAAACGCCATAGCTTTGGAATTAAGTTCTTTGTACTGTGCAACTGTAAGACGGGGTACATCCTTGACTTCGTCATATATTCAGCCAGCACTGTCGATCTGGATAAAACACACCCCCTTGGCTTCTCAGGCTGTGTAGTGAAAGTGCTCCTAGAAAAGTATTTTGGTGGGAATCATGTACTGTATACAGACAACTACTATACAGCACTGAAACTTGCCAAATACCTTTCTGAGCACGGCATTGGCTCCTGCGGCACTGTGAAAATTAATCGTGCCCACTTCCCCAAATTCCCAGAGGCAGGAACCTCGCAGTGAGGAGACATGCACCTACGCAAGTCTGAGAAGATGCTGGCAATACGGTGGCATGACAAGAGGGTCGTACACATGCTCACCACCGTACATAAGGGGGAGATGAGAGACAGTGGGAAGGTCGACCGTAGGACAGGCGAACCTGTGATGAAACCTGATGCTGTGTTGGACTATAATATCAACATGCGGCTGGTGGACAAGTCCGACATGATGATTGGTGAGATCGACTGCCTCAGGAAGAATACTAGGTGGTACAGGAAAGTTTTTCTGCATCTGATAGATGTGACGATGCTGGACACCTTCATCCTGTACAAGATGAAGGTCAAGCCACCCAAGTCCTTCTCCCTGAGGTTGTTCACCAGGACTTGTGTCCAGCAGCTGCTGGAAAGATATGGTAGGGTGACAGCAGCAACTCCAAGGCGCCATCCAGTAACACTTCCCGACCGACTTGAGCAGAGGGCGTATATGGATCGGCACAGACTTGAGCTTATGCCTGCCACAGGGAAAAGGAAGGCTGCGATTCGCAGGTGTCATGTATGTGCACATACCACCCGCCACACACCTGAGCACAAACGCACCTCTTGGCAGTGCTCTGAATGCCAGGTTCCCCTCTGTGTTACCTGCTTCTTCGATTACCATAGCCAGAAGTAGTTCTAACAGTGCAAGTGTGAAAGCAGAATAATTTGGAAATAATGTGTAAATAATGTGTAAATAGCAGGTGAAAGCAATGGATGTTCAGTACATATGATTGAACAGTGTATTATAGTTTTATCTTACTGAAAGTGACCGTGAATAACATAGTGTAAGTAAAATAGAACGGTAAATATTGAAAATAGAATAGAAAATGTAAATAGTAATGTAAGTAATTAGTAATATAAGAATATGAGTACAAATAATTTATGTTATAACAGTGAAAGTGAATCCGTGGCTCTCTAGTATTTTACTGAATGAAAAATTGAATGACTTCAGTGACAATAAAGTAATACGACTGAAGGAAACTTATGGAGAAAGACTCCAGATATATATAAGCGTGATATAGTAATAGAAATATAAAGTGTGAGGGGTTTTATGAATAATAAATGACAGAGTACCAAGAGCGAACTAGCACAAGTGCGACGATCAGACGCGCTCTTAATTTCCATTGCTTTCACAGTGTTTTTTTTTTGGAGTATGGATCCCAAACTACTTGAAAATCATAGAATAGTGTTTATAGTGTTTATATCTGGCTGTGGTAATCATATTACGGGTTGTCGGGAAGTGTAAAGTGGAGACTTCGTTACCCAACTTCAGAGGTCTCCACAAGTTCTACGGTAACAGACGAAGGCTCAACAAACATTCCAGGAGAAAGCTGAAGGTATGTGCCATAAGCATATTTAATTTTATTATTCTAGGACTAATAACTGATTTTTGGCAAATATTTTTTGAGAGTCTGTCGGAGCCCGAATAACCCTGCGGGACACGCAAAACATTGGTAAACATGCCCACGGTGTAGGGGTTAACAGGACCGCCGGCATCCTGGCAACCATTCCTGTGACGTCTTGTTAGGTAGAACGCAGTTTCAGTGTGCTCCGACGTTTGAAAACATATCTGAGGAGCACAATGGGTCAGGCACGTCTGAACAGTGTAGCCATACTGAATGTAGAGCGACATGATACAAATTTGTCAGCTGACAAGAATCTGGACAACATAGTGGATATGTTCGGTTCTAAGCAACGAAGAAAGCAGTATTTCCTCTGGAGGTGCCAATACTCAGAGGTTAGAGCACAGACTAACTGCAAACCATTCCATACATTTGTGCTACCTTCTCATAATAATTCTGTCTTGAATTACTGGATTTTCAACTCCCAGCGAATTTATGAAAATTAGCATTACTGAACTCAATATTTTCTTATGCAACTGTGTGTGCTATGTTTCAATATGACAATAC
Organism: Coenobita brevimanus; assembly: GCF_032717465.1. Taxonomy (NCBI): domain Eukaryota; kingdom Metazoa; phylum Arthropoda; class Malacostraca; order Decapoda; family Coenobitidae; genus Coenobita; species Coenobita brevimanus. The sequence goes on from NC_136985.1 coordinate 11,606,897, forward strand.
AAGATGTACATCTCTGTTGAAAACAGTGTTCTGTTGTCAGTATTCCTGTATTTTTTTCTATTTCTGTGTGCTTTTTGTTGCTGGTTTCGCCGCAGTTCTGTTGGCTGTGCTAGTACGTTACAGCTGACACGGGCTCTTGAACGAGTTTCGATGTTATACGGTTTCGTGGATGACATAGTCACATGGATGACAGAGTGGAAAATTCTCGGGCAAGTTGAATTCTCACCCCCCCCCCCCAAATCAACAGCCCCCGTATGCCTATGCTCCATGCATACCCTCCAGATTATTTCCTTTACTATCGAACATTGTCAGACTACAAGAAGCTACAGTATATTATTTACAACTCCATCATCATCTCCCCATCCATCTATCCTTCCCAGTTCTGTTTTATTATGTTGGAAAGACGAAAATAACCAAGAATTAGGTGCAGATAATATGTTCTTATCACAGATGAACATATAGTCCTTCTTGGACGCACTGCCAGAATATAACATGTTGGTACTGACACATTTTTTTTCCCTCGGCTGACAAGAGATTCTTTTTAAAAGTTGAGTTAAACGAGTCCGTGTCTAACCCCTTCATTATGAGATGGACTTTCATAGGCTTACTAATGTTGCTTAGTAATATAAGCGAACCAAAGGAAGTGTCATTATTGTGAACAAGTAAAAGGAGGTAATATGTACAGAATGCAGTTCCACATTTGTAGGCAGTCAGTAGAAGAATGTTCTTGACTTTTCTGCAATGACAAGTTCATTATCTAGTTACTCCACCATAGCAAGTAATGCAAAATGTAAAAATTATTTTCCTCATCACTTACATTATATGAAATTAAAAAGACATAAGGAAGTTTCAAATTAGATATACTATCTCTATCTTTTGACATTGTATAGCTTTTCTTTGCTGCATAAAATTATCTGCAATTGAACTGGATTATCAATAACATCAGTGAACACTGCAGTGCAAAGGTCAACCTTAGCTTAGAATCTCACCTCTCTAGGTCTTGTGGAATAACACCATGCATCACTGTTGCCATGAATGATTTACGAATCTGCACCAGATCTGTCACCTGCAAGTAAAGGTAACATTAAAATACAGAAATGAAAGCCCCAATTGATATATATTTTTTCTCGTGCGTCATTTTTACCATAAAAACTTTCAGGGAAATGTTTGGAACTAAAATTTATGATGTAACATTCCTTAAAGCTTACCAGCAAGATGCCCTTCCAAATTTGAAAGAAACTGATTATTTTACTGCATATTAAAGTACGAGCCAAAGGCTCCAAGTATAATAATGTATTGTTCTTCCTAGGAAGAACTAAAACAAATCGTCAATTTATTTCGAGATGTCTGGATTGGACACATGATTTAAAAGTTTGGAGGTTATAGGCAGAGTGAAATACAGAATGATGACAGTTCCTTATTTGATCATTTGTATACAGGACGATTGAGAATACCTGGCAACTCCTGCAAGTAAGAGCTGGACAGGAAAGGGGAGTAGGATTCACTGCATTGGGGTGCTATAGGCTATAGCTTCTGTTACTGGGGAGGGACAGAGGGATTCACTTCAGGAAAATAATGCTCTTTGAAATGTCAGTAGAATATGGAAGGATACGCAACACTTAAGTGAAGTGCGAGAAGCATGATGCCACAAAGTAGCGGGGGGATGGTGGGAAGTTATTCCTTTACCTCCACTGTGTTGAAAATGAGAGAGAGAGAGAGAGAGAGAGAGAGAGAGAGAGAGAGAGAGAGAGAGAGAGAGAGAGAGCAGAACTTCTTACAGTAAAAAATATCCCTTGGACAAAGCCAGCATTATCCAGGGATATGGATGAGGTAAGGCAATTTTCTTTCTATTTTCTATTTTTACCAGTTAGGGAATAAATAGAATGAAACATAAATTGTTGCTTTCGGTACCAAACTTTATGAAAGGAAATGTAATAATATCATAAATAATGAGATATATACTGTTAAGAAACGAAATTTGCCAGTTGGGTGTTCGACAGGCTTCTCTCTGCTTCCCGATACTTACAGTGGTTTCAGTACGAGTCAGAGTTGCCAGTTTGCCTGCTGTTTGTGAGTGTAGTTACTTTGTAAGTTATGCATTAATTTTTATGCTTTTTTTCTCAATAATGTTCTGTTTATGTGATTGTTAAATTATGTAATTGAAATTAAGTTTGTATGCAAAATAATTTACAGTGTTATGTAATGTAAGAACTAAGAAAACTCTGGCATGTTTTGATGTCTCCTAGATGGTAACTGTTAGCTATTGCCCCATCGAGTTTGTGCTAGAAGTTTCTCGAATAATGCAAGCTTATACAATGGTGGATAAGAGACTACAATAAGTTCAGTTGGTTTTCAGTTCAGTTTGAGTGTAGTTCTGTGTCAGTGCAGTGCGTGTGGAAATAGTGAAGTGTTGTTGGGATGCATTAAGTGTCAGTGCAGTGCAGTTTGTGTATTTTCCGTACTCGTGAAAACAGTGAAGTGTTGTCGAGCATTAAGTGTAATTGCAGTTATTAACGATTGACTGCGGCTGTATTATATATGATATCTGATTCCAAATGGCTTTGACTGCGGCTGTATCATATATGATTTCCTTCTTTCAAAAAATCAGCCGTCATTAATGGCACGAAATAAATCAGCTAGCAACTCATGGCACCCTACAGAATATTGCCAAGCATAGCTCATGCATTTTTACGAGGTGCAGAGCTTAGCTCAGTAGAGATGGAAAACTCGATTCACTTTGGTGACTCGAGTTTTTACGAGTCACTCACCGAAGAGAATCGGGTAGTTGAGTCACTCGATTCACCAAGTCAGTAGCCTGGCTGTAGCAACCGTTACTTCTGCCAGCCGACTAGCCGAGCAAGTCGTTGGGTGAGAGAGCGTAGCTCGCTCGCTCAACACTCGGTTAATCATTGAATGTTGCCAACTCCCTCCTGTTCATTATTGACTAGTGTTTAACTATGGACCTGATGCAAGAAAATTTTAATTATCAGGGTAAAGAATGAAACACCTATATTACATAATTAAAAAAAAAAAAACTTTACTATTCCGTTAAACAAATTGAATAAATGACATATTTAGAGCAAAAACAAACATAATCCATTAAACTGTGGCAGTTAAATTCTATCTTTCTATCTCTTGGCCGACGCCATTATCCTCGATGGGGTTACCAAGACTGAATCGTCTCTAAACCAACCTTTCTCCCGCCAGACATGACCTTCCTCCCACTCAAACCCACTCGACCTCATATTCCTCCTCACTCCATCCCTCCACCTCATTCTTGGTCTCCCCCTACCACTAATCCCTCACACCTCACTCTCAGTCTTTCACTCTCCATACATTTCATATACTCTTTACAAATTAGTATTTTAAAAAACAAGTTCACGGACCTTTATTGCTAGAATAAAACAGAAATGAAAAACACAGCGACCTGTTATTTAAAATCCTTCCCAGTTCGTGAATCACCAGTGACTCGGTGAGCCGGGCCTTGGCCGGGCCCCACCGCATCTGTCCGGGGTGGCCTGAGTCATGTAATTCGAGTTCTACGAAATCGTGTTCACACTCAATAATCGAGGCTGGAACACGCTGCCTGCAAGTGGTCCTGTGCTATGAGTGGTGATGTGTGCTCACACTACTGTTCATACCAAGCAGTGGTGTGAACACTGAGCAATACTTATACCGCGACCGGGTATTTCAAACTCGTGAGTGGTGAGCCGGGTCGGGCCCCGCCACATTTGCCCGGAGCGGCCTGAGTCCGTCGAGTTCTAAAGTTATAAGCCACTCGTGACACTCGTGTCCATAACTCGAGGCTGAAACCCGCAGCCTGCCATGAGCTGAAGGTCTGGTCACTTGGTCAGTGTACGGCCAGTGATGGTGTGGTATGAGTGGTGGTGTGTCCTCATGCCAGGCAGTGATATGAGCAGTGCACATACCACTCTCGAGTCTCAACCGAAATATAATGTTAGACTATAAACTAATACTAAGTGAAGGAGTTAATGAAAACAATGACTCGATACACCCGATTCAGCGAAAGGAATCGTTCCATTTGAACGATTGACTCGCGAGTCTTACATCACTATAGTTCAGTTAACTACAAAATGCCGAAGGTAAGGGTATGAAATCTTCTCCATGCCGCCGCTAGCAGTAGCCCAAGCAAATATTGGATTAAATCTCTGGATGAGTGTAGTAATGATAGTGATACGTTGTTAGGTGATGACAGTGATGGTTTGGATGCTGATTTACACCTTATCTGATCGCCAGTTTGATACTGACAACACAGTGCAACCATAACACATCGTTTGCTTGGCGCCACCACACAGGGAATATTTATTACTTCACGGACCTGTATCAGAGGTAATTTTTTTGTTTGCTATATTGTGTTATATACCATTGAACTCGGGATAGTTTTCTCTATCTTTTGCCAATATTATTTTTTTTCTAATATATATTTTTTCTAAATATTTGAAAACTGCCACGCACAGGATGTAAATGTAAACAAACACTGACGCAGTGAATGAGTTAAAGTTTGTATAGATCCAGTGCTTGTGAGAACAGTGAAGTGAAGTTGGAAAGCATAAAGTGGAATTACTTGGGAAAATAAAGACAGTGGACTTTCAGAAGCCAGTGTTTATTTTCACCTCATCTGAACTTGTGTGCTGGACCCCGAAAGGCTGACCATAGGAAGAACAACTCACTGGGCAACGTCCTTCCTGTACTGAACTACTACTGTTGAAGCCTGTGGCAGTGTGGGGTTGGGACTCAACACTGGTGTCAGGAGTGTGGTTTAAGTGCTGCAGTGAGTCAAACCTTCGACATGGAAGCAGGAGGTGTGCAGACAGGGTCTCGAGCTGGGCAGGAGGAGGAAATTTCCCTGGCGACAATTGTGGAGCTAATATAAGCAAAAAGTGCCCGACTACAGGCAAAGAGTGAAGAACAGAAAAAGGTGAGGAACTAAATCAAGGAAAAGTTGCAAGCACAGAGTGAACAACTAGAGACACAACATCAAGAACAAAAAGAACGATATGAACAACTTCGAGACATTACAGGAGCAACAGAAGGAGGTACAGTTGAGGATGCAAGGACAGCTAAATGCATTCATGGAGGAAATGAAGGATGAAGTAGATGCCAAACTAGAGCAGCAGAAGTATGAGGTAAGAAATAACGTGATGGAGTTCAGACAGCATCTAGACGACCAGGTGAAGCATGTAGACAACCAGCTGAAGATTAGCGAGAGAACAGTGACAGAGTGCAGACAGCATGTAGACAACCAGCGAAAGATTAGTGAGGAAATTGTAATGGAGTGCAGACAGCATGTAGACAACCAGCTAAAGATTAGTGAGGGAATTGTAATGGAGTGCAGACAGCATGTAGACAACCAGCTAAAGATTAGTGAGGGAATTTTAATGAAGTGCAGACAGCATGTACAGTAGATAGCCAGTAGAAGCATGGAGTCGAACATGTGAAGATAATTAGTGAGAAAATTGAAGCTGTGGAGAAATATTGCACTGCTGAGCCTCAGGTTAGTGTGCACGGGGCAAATGAAAGAAGTGGACAGTTTATTGTGAATCTTGACGGATCCCAGGCATCTAAAGGTAGCATTACGAGGTTGAATAATCAGAATGCAGAAGTTTTAAGTCCAGTCCTTAATTATGATGCCCCAGTTTATAGGCCTTAAACCAGTGAAGTGCATGGCTGTAATGGGGGTCCAATTAAAAAGAAACCTCAGGAATTTGATGGTAGAGTATGTTGGGAAGCTTACTGTGCACAGTTCGAGTTACATGCAGATCAAAATGGTTGGGATAGGCAGAGTGCAGTGCAGCTTGCTGCTAGCCTTAAGGGTGCCACAATGGAAATTCTGAGCTAGATGTCAGTGATGGAGAGGAACAGTCATCAGTCCTTAGTAGAAGTGCTGCAGATATGGAACCATGTACCAGACTGAGGTTTACAGAGCAAGACTTTGGAGCCGTGTACGGGCTGGAGGAGAATGCCTACAGCAGCTTGCTCATGACTTGGAGAGTATGACATACAAGGCGTACCCTGGAGCAGCACCTAACCTGTTGGCTATTCTATTGAGGGACCAGTTCATCGATGCTCTTGATAGTGCAGTGTTAACCAAGAAGCATGCAAGAAGCACTAGCTAGGGCTCTACGGTTTGAGTCCTACGTCAGGTCCAGTACAGCCGCCTTTCAGGCAGGTTGTAATGCAGGATTCAAGGCAAGAAGAGGGCAGGTATGTGAAAAGAAAAAAATTTAGGGAAGTTGCTGGTACTGTGAAAAGCCAGGACACAGAAAAGAGGACTGCTGCAAGTAGAAGAGGGAACAGGAAAAGACTGGTGGAGGTTGCTGGTTCTACGGGAAGTCGGGGCACAAGAAGGAGGATTGTCGCAAATTTAGCTGGGATATCTGCGAGGAATCCTGCTCTCCTGCAACCGAGGATGTTGAAGAGGACCAAGGAGCTGAAGTTCAAGAGGATGGTGGCGGTTCCCCATGAGAAGAAGTGCATCAGAAAGAGGACAAAGACTTCCAGGAGGAATGGACTGCGTGGAGGAGCAAGGATGTCGTTGGAAGCGGCACAGAAGAAGACCTGATAAGCTGAAGGATTATTTTGTGACTAGTTAGATGTTTCATTAGAGTTAAGGTTTATGTTTGTAAAGGATATACTGGGTAGTTTTGTCGGGACAACAAAGAACTAGGGAGGGGGTAGTGTTAAGAAGCGAGATTTGCCAGTTGGGTGTTTGAGAGGCTTCTTGCTGCTTCCCGATATTTACAGTGGTTTCGGTACGAGTCAGAGTTGCCAGTTTGCCTGCTGTTTGTGAGCGTAGTTACTTCGTAAGTTATGCATTAATTTTAATGCTCTTTTTTCTCAATACTGTTTTATTTAAGTGATTGTTAAATTATGTAATTGAAATTAAGTTTGTATGCTAAATAATTTAGTGTTATGTAATGTAAGATAGCTCTGGCATGTTTTGATGTTGCCTAGGTGGTAACTGTAAGCTATTGCCCATCGAGTTTGTGCTAGAAGTTTCTCGAATAATGCAAGCATATATAAGGATGGATAAGAGACTATTTTTTTTTTTTTTTTTTTTTTTGCCTATCGACCATTGAGGCCTGAGGCCCTGGTCATTATGGCAAAAATGTATATATATGTATATACATTGACACATATATACATATATGTACGAACATCTATATATACGTACATACATACATACACACATCCATGAATATGAACATACACACTTTCATGCACACGTACATATATATATATATATATATATATATATATATATATATATAATAATTTTTATTTTATTATTTGTATTTTTTTTATTTTTTTATTTTTAACCTTATATTACTTATAATAAAAAATACCTAATCTAAATACCCTAAAACTAACCACCTAACAGACAAATCGCTAACCTATACTAAATCCTAAGAGACAAATAACTAGACCTACACTAATAGTAAAAAAGCCTCGACCAAGAGAACACCATCGACTGCAGATATGTAATGCCTTTCTGCATTACATACCTGCATTCATCACCTGGTGACTGTCAGTCGAGGCACAACCTAATATAGGGAACATCGATATATGAAAGGGAACCAGACGAGTCAGGAACATTTACATATACGTCAGTCGTCCCTAATTAGAATAACTTAAGCAAGATGGTATAATGTATTTACATAATTTGTACAAAAAGTGAAGAACCTCACCCAGCAGACCACCATCGACTGCAAGTGCCCAATACCTTCATATATTGCACACTTGCACTCATCAGCTGGTGACTGTCAGGCGAGGAACTTGGCTTAATGTAGGGGACATCTACTGTATATTAGAAATAGATCAGTGGGAGGAGGAACTATTTCAAATATGTCAACTGTCAACCCTAATTAATATTACAATATATACATATTTACCGTTGATAAAAACCATAACCACACAGTAAAAAAGTCACATCACTCTGATCAGTCCGGTCTCTCTCAAAAAAGCCATCAATTTATCAGTCATAACAATGTCCCCATCACCCAGGATGGTGGAAAGGGTGAAGGGGACGTCTCCTGCGCCGCAGAAATTTATAAGTGAAGCACGTTCACGAATAAATCGCCGACAGCACAGGATGATATGACTGATAGATAACACCGCATTACAGATGTCGCAGTGCGGTGGGAAGCGTTTTTCCTTATATGGTTTCATGTGAGTTAAAATGGTGGCATTGAGCAGTAACCGTGCCAACACTTTTTCTTCCAGGCGACTAGGGCGGTTGGCAGTCTCCCAGTCGCCCAGGTAAGGCTTACAAGTTGGAATATTTAGTCTGGTCCACTGACCTTGCCACAGAAGATTTATTGATTTCTTTCCGAGAGAGAGACTCGACCGTAGATCACGAGGAACGTCCCAAGTCTCCCCGAGCTCTACAGCCGACTTTGCAAGTAAGTCAGCCTGCTCATTGCCGTAGATACGACAATGACCAGGCACCCAGATCAGCGTGAATGACTTGTTGCATGAAAGAGACTATGGGAAGTTCAGTTGGTTTTCAGTTCAGTTTGAGTGTAGTTCTGTGTCAGCGCAGTGCTTGTGGAAATAGTGAAGTGTTGTTGGCAGGCATTAAGTGTCAGTGCAGTGCAGTTTGTATATTTTCGGTACTTGTGAAAACAGTGAAGTGTTGTCGAGCATTAAGTGAAATTGCAGTTATTAAAGTTTGTATAGCTCCAGTGCTTGTGAGAACAGTGAAATGAAGTTGGAAAGCATTAAATGGAATTATTTGGGAAAATAAAGACAGTGTTTATTTTCACCTCAGCTGAACTTGTGTGCTGTATACCGAAAGCCTGACCATAGGAAGAACATCTCATTGGCCAACGTCCTTCCTGTACTGAACTATTATTGTTGGAGACTGTGGCAGTGTGGGGAGGGGATGTAACAATATCTAAACAGCAATAGAGTCGAAAGAAACGGATCAGTGCATATCAAATTAAGAAAAAACGTCAGTCACAAACAGTGGTGCACTATGACTGAAATTATCTATGTACACACTGGGGATTCATAAAAGACACCAAATAGGCAATCCCTGGGGCTTATCATGCAGTTTTAGGTGGCACTGACGAGACCGATGCCAGCGAGTTTGTACTGATCGACATCGATCATCACCGAGGGCAGTGGAGATGTTAAAGTCCTGTTTCAGTACGATTACACATTTCATCTAGGATGATACTGTAGAACACTGATATGCTGGAGCTGAATCAAGTTTGAATATCACCTTACAAGGGATAAGATCTGATTTGAAATTTGGTTTCTAACAGTAGCAGGCAAAATGAGATCAAATCCTAACCCTTGCAGTGAATACTTTCTGAACATGAATTTTGTGAAAAACAATGTAGTTTCTGTGGAGATCGCATTTAAATAATCGCCAACATATCACACAAGAAAGTGAGTGGGCTGTATTGCAACACGATGCTGATATTATATTCGGATGTAATATTCAAATTAATTAATTTACAACAGCAACAGATACTGACAGCACAATTTTGACTATATACAAGTATATAATCCTCACCTCGTTCGCGTTGCGTGATGGAAGGACATGGAAAGTAAAATTCAGGGCCTGGCCAACCACAACCAGCTGGTTGTAGTCAGTGCCTGAGTACCTGGTGGTGTTGCCCTCAATGGACTCTCTCCAGAAGGGTTCATATATAAACGCTGTCACGTTTATCATCGCACCATGGAAACTGCCAAAAATAATGTAATATTCTGAATGTAAGGAAGTTGCAGTGCAACATTAGGGTGGAAGTGACTTTTTACTCAGCCTATGATAATCCTATAGGAATAAAAGCTATTGCATATAGTTCAAAGCAAGTAAAGGTACTCCACGACAAATTTTTATAATTGCTTATTACTGGATTACTAATATTAATTTCATTTAAATAATTGTTTCTCGGCTCGATGTTCTCTTTGATTCCATTGTCTATAACATGTGTAACGCAAGTTACAAGTTATAACTGTTTTACATTAATCTGCACTACATTTTCAGCCTTTCGCAATATATTTCACATAACTCAGATGCTGAAAAATACAAAGCTAGGGCTCTACTTCATTTCCATAACACTTTCTCATGACCAGTACTATAGTCTAATGTTAATCTCTCGTTAAACCTAAGCATAGAATATGGAGAGATGACAACCTTAGGTCGGGTTAGAATAAAGTCAGTATAGCCCAGTCCATATACGTGAGTAATCTGATTATATTACTTATATTTTTCCAGTTTTGTAATGTCCAGTAATTTGAACAGAGTACATAAGATACTCCAGTTCTGAAATGGCCAGTAATCTGTACACATTACTTGGTGTATTTCTCCGGGAAAAGGGTGGGAGGTGTGAGATAGCGTAGACCTGATGTGGGGGTCCAGGAAGCCACTTGCAGCACCCGGGCACCGTCAGGACTGTACGGCAAGTGAACCAACATGCTGTACCTGCAAATACGTTTGAAGTATTCAGGCAGAATGAATTATATTTCCTCGACACTACAAGAGTGTAATTTATCATTTCCTTTAGCTAATGAAGGGAGTTTCTAATCGAGGCTATAATTTAACCCCTTTGTTAAAATAAGTATGATTAATCCCTCAGTCTGAAAATTGTCTCCTGAGTGATCGAGAAAAAAAACTGTATGCTGTTAATTCCACTTATAGGCTGTTCATCACATAGGGCCATCTTGTCGATGCCTTGGATGTTTTCTGGTAATAAATCCTGTCCAGTTAATTGCTTACTATGGTAGAGTCATCAGCCATTGGTTCTATATATTGTACTCTCCACTTTTTCTCACCGAAACAAAGTCGTATCCAGGGTTTCTCACGGGAAAAAGACCAGTTAACCCTCTCGCGCACCGTAAGTTGCCAGTAAGTTTCGATGCCCCCCCACAGAACCAAAACCCCGCTCAGGCTGCCTCCGCTCGCGCGGAAAGGAAAAGAAATCTATGGCCAAATTTACCCTCGGAAAATACTTATACTGTTATAAATCGTAGCCCATCATCTTCGCTGATGTTTATACTATCAGATAAGCAAAAAAAAAATAAATAAATAAACATAAATCATAAATAAACGTTCAGAAATGAAGTGAAAATAAACATTATTCAGGTGACAACTAGTTTCCAACAACTTTCCAACATCACTGTGCAAAATTATTCCTGTGATGCGCAGTTGCAAAAGACATGTCTATATGCAGAATTTCACGAGCTTTCAAATGAGCTTGGTTGCGATATGATACGTCCAATACTTTTCGAGAAAATCGAAAAAAATACGAAAATCGCCTAAAAAGTCTGATTTGTTTATTATTTCATAAATTATTAGTGACACTATAACAAACATGTATGCTAATTATATCTAGTTTTGTAGCCCAAAGGTTAAGGAAGCCCATGATATAATTTACAGGGTTATAACCCTTATTGTCATTGAGAAAATGAATTTTGAAAAGTTATGATGTGTTAATCGGTAACAGCACGTACGCTCCGGCCTGTAGGCTGTGTTTGTCTTTCAGAACTTTTCCCAAAATAATTATTTGCACACATAGGTTACTATGCTTTACAAAAGTGTGCATAAGAAATCATCAGCTTGATTGTGCTTTCTTCGGATTTTTGATGCGACCTATACTTTATGAGTAAAATAACTGAGAGAATAGCAATGAAATGCACCACATTTTCCCTATGAGAATATATAGTAAACACACATTTTATACCTTACGATACAATAATATAAAAACTAGACAAATAAGCTGGTTACTCACATCCCCTAGCAGTGTTGTTGTGTTTCTTGAGAGGAGATGGAGTCGCAGAGAGGAGGAAAGGTACTATCACAGCCTGTGTGTGTGTGTGTGTGTGTGTGTGTGTGTGTGTGCATTTATGATGTGTGAGTGTCTGTGTGTGTGGGGGGGGGATGATAGCAGTGGTGGTAGTGGTTGTACCAGTGGTGGCATTGGTGACAGGAGTGGTGAGTGGTGATAGGAGTGGTGGCAGTGGTGACAACAGTGGTAAGACCAGTGGTGGCAGTGGTGACAGGAGTGGTGAGTGGTGATAGGAGTGGTGGCAGTGGTGACAACAGTGGTAAGACCAGTGGTGGCAGTGGTGACAGGAGTGGTGAGTGGTGATAGGAGTGGTGGCAGTGGTGACAACAGTGGTAAGACCAGTGGTGGCAGTGGTGACAGCAGTGGTAGGACCAGTGGTGGCAGTGGTGACAGCAGTGGTAGGACCAGTGGTGGCAGTGGTGAGAGTGGTGGCAGTGGTGATAGCAGTGGTTATACCAGTGGTGGCATTGATGATAGGAGTGGTGGCAGTGGTAACAGCAGTGGTAGGACCAGTGGTGGCAGTGGTAACAGCAGTGGTAGGACCAGTGGTGGCAGTGGTAACAGCAGTGGTAGGACCAGTGGTGGCAGTGGTGATAGGGTGGCAGTGGTGATAACGGTGTTAAGACCAGTGGTGGCAGTGGTGATAAGAGTGGTGATAGTCGTGACAGCAGTGGTAGAACCGGTGGTGGCAGTGGTGATAGGGTGGCAGTGGTGATAGCAAGTGGTAAGACCTGTGGTGGCAGTGGTGATAGGGTGGCAGTGGTGATAACGGTGTTAAGACCAGTGGTGGCAGTGGTGATAAGAGTGGTGATAGTGGTGACAGCAGTGGTAGGACCAGTGGTGGCAGTGGTGATAGGGTGGCAGTGGTGACAGCAGTGGTAGGACCGGTGGTGGCAGTGGTGATAGGGTGGCAGTGGTGACAGCAGTGGTAGGACCAGTGGTGGCAGTGGTGATAGGGTGGCAGTGGTGACAGCAGTGGTAGGACCAGTGGTGGCAGTGGTGATAGGGTGGCAGTGGTGATAGCAGGTGGTAAGACCAGTGGTGGCAGTGGTGATAGGCGTGGTGGTAGTGATGGTGCTACTGCCTGTAGTGCTAATCACCGCAGCCTTGACCGCGGCTTTGGGTTTATCTATTCCCCTGGGGAAGGATTTTCCTCTCCCTTTCCTCTACCTCACTCTCTCCTCCTCACCAAATTCACTGTCACATTCACTATCACTATAGTAGGACTCGCGTACGTTTGCGGCTGTGGTGTGGCCCGCACCTGTGTACAGTGATGCCACGTTTTCTATACCGTTATCTCTCTCTCTCTCTCTCTCTCTCTCTCTCTCTCCTGGCGGGAAATGTGAGCCACCCTGAGTACTTTTTATTCTTTTATAAGTTATTTATAATTGTGCTTTCATTTGTTAATTTGGTTTTGTTATATTTAGTGATGCCGACAATGCATTCAGTGCATGCCCCTCTCCTGCCTCTCTCTCTCTCTCTCTCTCTCTCTCACCGACTGGGTGTGGAAGTGTTGCCGCTCGCGAGTGAATAATGTTTTTTTTTTTTTTTTACTTTGGTATTGGCATATGCCTACTATTTTCTCCTACATATTAGCTTATGATTATAAATGTGATTATTCCTCGCCCTTAAAATTACGGTAAAAGCCAGTAAATGTGAGCATTTTTTCCCTAGCAACACCTGTACAAGCTATGGTTGGGTCTACGGAGGGATACTACTTTATCTTAGGCCAGACTGGGTGTGTAAGTGTTGCCACTCACAAGAATTACATGAATTATTTCTTTTACTTTGGATATTGGCATATTTCTTCTTTTTTCAGGCTCATTATCTTATATCCATAACTGTGATATTATTACCCACCCTAAAACTACGCTAAAAACCATTAAAAGTGACTACAATTTCTTTTAGCAACACTGTACAATATGTATGCCATGTTTCTGTTACTGTATAAATATTTTATGCATAATAAGATTACTGTTGATTCATCCATCAAAATACACAAGTGTAAGTTTTATTCATCTGAATTTATCGAATTTGTGTTGCCTTGTACATAAATAGCTTCCGTTTCACATCGCAAGTTGGGGAAACGTGGCACCATTGTACACAGGTGCGGGCCACACCACAGCCGCAAACGTACGCGAGTCCTACAATAGATTCTTCTCTTTCCATCCCACTGAACTAGTATTTCAAATACTCCTCCTCTGATGAACCCCTGCCTGCATTCGTAGCTTCAGTGTACAGGAGGGGAATGGTCAAAATCGGCTATGAAATTTCAAATTTGGATGTCTCTGAAAAAAATATAAGAAACACTTATAAACCTTCTTCACAAACACACTGCACTATATATATAGCGCACTATCACTATAATACTCGTAAGGTATGGTCGGTGCAGTAATAGAAAATGAGGAATATGATGGCCGGCCGGGTGCTCACATACCTTCCTAGACTGACTGCCAAGAGGACACAGCTAAAAATAGGCCGCTTTTCCTTCAATAAGCTAGTAGGTGTTGTCATATATTTCCCTCAGACCTGGCCACCCTCACCTTTGACTCACCAAAATTTGACGCACTTTCAGCCATAGGAAAAGTTTCTATGATCATTTATAGGGAAGTTGCATCATTCTGTATCATCGGTTACTCCTCAGATTGCAAGGACTATGATTTGCATTGCATCATAGTGCGCGAAAGGATTAATCTACTCTGTTGGCTTTAACTTAGCCTAATGTACCTCTCGATCTTGAATGCTAAGCTGTGGCTAGATATTAGCACTATGATAATTTGTTGCTAGTCATGAAAACTGTCATAGAAAGGAAGTATAACCACAAAATTGTTATTGTGCCACTTTGCTGTGTGAAATAAGATGCAAAAGGAAAAAAATATGGGACAAGTTATAATGAAGGAAACAAAATGAGAATATAGAATGCAAAAATAATAATATCGTTGTGCATTGTCTTCTCTTCAGTCCAATAAAGTTTTGAACTACCAACTCATCACTGGACAGTGGGCTTTTATTCAGTATGGAACTCTGGCTACAATTTCCTTTTACTTGTTGTGAATATTAGAGGGCTGGCAGATACTGTTACTCAAAAATGTACGTACCGTATATATTAGCCACCTAGATATTATGGCATGTTTTTTTTTTGGGGGTGAAGGGGGTGAAGGGGGGATTCTTACAACTGGTAGATGATTTTATTAAATTTCGTAGTTTTTAAATATACGGGATTATAGCCTCCATCAAATATTTCGCAATGCATACTCATTCCAAAAATCAATTTATATTCTTTGGTGTTACTCTTGATTAAAATTAATGAGACGTTATAGTTCTTAAGGTGCTAGGATCTCGTCTCTGATTACGTATACATCATAGTTAAAGCTATTTAAATGACACACAAGCATATAAGAGGATGTCCCATGCAAAATTAGTAAGGAAAAAGAATCCATCCTCTCTCATAAGCCAATGGAAAATCGACACAAATGACAGTATACTTAAATTACAAAGGGGAATACAGACTCCTAGATAATAACAGAGATTTACGCATGTCTGTGGCCGAGGTATACGTGATGCACGAGCCCATTGCACCATTTCCCACAAGCCAAGTGTGAGGACAATCAAAATTATTGTGTGAAAAGAGGGGGACGGGTTTCAGTCCACAGAGGCTGCATTTCATGATCCTCAGGCATGTATTTGGGCAGATTTTCTGAGGACATGCAACTCGTGCATCATGGATTTTTCACGGCATTTCTTTCATTGTCCATAATGGGATACCTAGGCACAAGATCAGTATCACCAGAAAATCTTCCTTCACTGGCTTGACCTGCCCTCCAATGACAAGAACCAACATGACGGAATGGTATCCTGTTGAAGTCGGTGAATTTTAAGTGTGGTTACCTCTGACCATGTTGGTGGCACACATTAAAAAGCACGCCATATAGGACTACTGGGTCATGGGCGACCTCATAGCCATGTCTTTGGGAGGTACATGGCACATTACAGAGAACCTTGCTGTCACGAATCAATTCGCAACATTTCCTTTTTGTGAGAAGCCACGAACTATTAGTGGAAAACTCACTGTGTATCGCTCAGTTAACCGTTTCTCTCTCCATTTCGGGGTATACTTTCCAAATCATTCGTCACTTTCAAAAGTGACCGATTTAATGCACGCCACTAAGTGCGTTACTGAGCGATACAATTGTTTCTTTATCGTTCGCCTCTGCTTGCATAAACCGTTAGCCACGCCTTCTTTTGGTGGCTTGTCGTCCTGCCTATGCATTATTTGAATTCAGTTTAGTGTTTGCTGTGACGGAGACAGGACCTGTGCAGCAGTGCGAGAGGTCAGCTAGTACCCAAACTCCACTTACAGTTTCTCCAAGCTCCCACCTTTAGTTCTCCAGCTTTGGGTGATACACCGCATTCATTGACTAGTATTTCCTTTGTGTATTTTGTAGTCTTAAGAGTTTAGTTAAGGTGTTTTTCCTAGGCGTAAGTATTTAGCTTCTGTGTGAGTGAGCGAGTGCGTCTCATTTAATTTGATTTGAAATGTAATGTTAAATTTGTTTTTGTAATTAATAAATTTAACAGTTCTATTTCTTGAGCTTAATGTAGAGTAAAAATCTTGTTTCATTTCTCCATAATTAAGCTTATTTTCCATATAGCTCTAGCTTGCATAAACGTTTGCTTTCATAACTGGTACTTAGACCAGTCTTGTTGTATTAACTTAAAATCCGTTGTGCCAGGAGTTAATGCATCAGCAAGAACCTGATGTTATTATTATTAGTATTAGTTATTTATTGTCAGGGGTGATGTAACTTTCTCCAGAGGCTAACAGTACAGTAATTCAGCAATTGTGAGTAATTAGTCTCTGCTGTGTACTGTTGAGAAAGTTTATAAATTCTCGTTCTTAGAGAATCGTGCACAAGCCAGCGTAAAGTAATCGTTGCTTGATGTAGCAAGACAATCATTGTCTCTGCGCTTCAATATTATTGAATATAAATATCAATTTAAATAATATTTAACCATTTATATCAAAATTACCGTGATATTATAAAAACCCCGTGACACTTGCCATACTACGGGTCCTGCACTTTTTCCCCAATGTGGGATCCTTACCCAATGACAGGGTGTGCAATATTCGCCCAATTCTGGCCATGCTAGAAGGATCTTCCACCATTTTTCGCCTTTGTATTGTTCTGTCGCATGTATTGTTCTTGGGTTGACTGGCATTTATCCAATACACATTGCCCAAACGTCACTGCTTATGCATCACATTCTTTGTTGCTTGTGACCATAGGATTGGATATATGCTGAACTTTATAGTTATCGACCACCTAGCGAGACGATAATGTAACCGCCTGGATCTGAGTGTGTGTGTGTGTGTGTGTGTGTCTTCTTACCTAACTGTATCTTTACAGGAATGAGTCAAGCTCATACTGTCCAGCGTATTAAATTTGTGTTGTTATCATACATATCCTTAAATTTATGAATAGTTTTGGCACACACCATTTCATTGGGTATTGCATTCCATTAATCATTTGCCCCATTTGGGAAACTGATTTCCGTAAGTCTCTGTCACTTCTTATTTGATACAGTTTTTTTGCAGTGTCCTCTTCCTGATGCCTCCCCATAGGTTATATACCCATTTATGTCTATTTTCTCTTTCCCTGAGATGCATTTATAAAGAGTAATCATGTCTCCCCTTTTCCTTCTCTCTTGTAATGTTGGTAGGTTCAGGTTTCCTAGTCTTTCTTCATAGCTTAGATCCTTGAAGCTTGGTACCCATGTTGTAGCAGTCCTTTGTACATTCTCTGTTTTATCTGTGTATTTTTTGATATGAGGATTCCAGACCACTGATGCATATTCCAGGGTTGGTCTGATGAATGATGTTATTATCTTTCTCAGAATGTCTTCTTTTATGTATGTGAATGGTATTCTCATACTAGCAAGCAGTGCGTGCATGGTTCGTATCTTCTCATTTATGCGGCCACCCAGAGATAGTCTGTTATTGATAATCACTCTTAGGTCCTTTTCCGTTTCTTATATTTGTAGGGTTGAACTTCCTAGCTTATAATCCCAATCTGGCCTTTTTCCACTTTTGCCAAACATAATTACATGGCATTTTCCACAATGAATTACATTTGCAGTCTATTGCTCCATTCATGAAGCTTTTTTGGTTCTTCTTGTAGCTCTCTGCAAGAGTCTGTGTATTTTTGCATCATCAGCCAGCATAATTAGATAGCTTCCATTTCCAATGTTCCTGTCTATATCATTTATATACACTAAAAACATAATTGGTACCAGCAATGAGTGCTGTGAAACTCCATTAGTCACTTCCCTCCATGATTAGTAATTACCCCTTAGTAACGTTCTCAATTCCTTTTTTTCTGAGAAAATCCTGCATCCAACAGTACAGATTACCTTGGATTCCTCCTTGATGGTACAGTTTCCATAAAAGTCTTTGGTGCGGTACTCTGTCAAATGCTTTCTTAAAATCTAAATAGATACTGTCCAACCATCCCTTTCTTTTCTGTAATGTTTCTCCAACTCTATCACAATAACTTAATAGATCTGTAACACGTGATTTTCCTTTTTTTTTTTTGTTTTTTAATCGAATTGTCTTTCTGTTATCATACTGTATTATTCCAGACGGTTTATCCAAATTTTTCTTATTAGCTTTTCTAGTACCTTGTGTACAACACTGGTCAGGGATACTGGTCGTAGCTGAGTGGATTCTATCTGTTTCTTTTTTGAATACGGGAACAATGTTTGCTTTCTTTCAAATAGTAGTTTACCTTGATTTAAGGATTCCTTGAATATTATATATTGTTGAGCTGAATTTCTAACCAGAGTGTTCTGGAGAATTCCCGATGTTTGTTGTAGTTCCGGTACGAGTCAGAGTTGCTAGTTAGCCTGCTTTTTGTGAGGGTACTTATTTTGTAAGTTATGCATTATTTTTGTGCTCATTTCTCTATATTGTTTTACTTATTTGATTGTTAAATTATGTAAATTCTTTAAGTCTGTATGTAAGGAGAGTGGAAAGGTTACAAGATGAGAAAAAGGCAGAATATAAGAGAGAAGTGGAGGAGCGATTAGGTAAATATGGATTGGAGCAGATGGGAGAAATGGCAGGTGTGTGCAGGATATTCACAGAAGAAATATGTGCATCATGTGATGTGGTGTGTGGGGTGAAGAGAAGACGAAGGGGGGTGCAGGGAACAGCGTGGTGGAATGACGAGGTGAGACAGGCTGTGGCACAAAAGAAGGAAGCATACAATGAATGGACGAGAAATAGGGACGTGGAAGAAGTTGAGAGGCGGAAGAGAGAGTTAGATGTAGAAAGGAAGACAGAGGTGAAAAGATTTGTAAGACAGAGTAAGAAGAGAGTGGATGAGGCATTTGGAAGGAATTTGAGTGTAAAGTGGAGGGACTAAGAAAATGTTCTGGAAAGAGGTGAAAAGAGTAAGATAGGGTGGCAGTGAAGTTAGCAGGGGAGTGAAAGATAAAAATGGTAGATTACTAGTGGAGAAGAGAGAAAAAGTGAGCGGATGGAGAGAACACTTTAAGGAATTGTTGAACGTAGAGAATGAAAGTAATGCGAGTATAAGTGGCTGGGGAATGACTGGGAGAAGGAGTGAGGTGAGAAGACAGGAAGAAATCAGTAGGATAGAAGTTGTGGAAGCAATGAAGAAAGTCAAATTGGGGAAAGCCCCAGGAATTGATGGAGTGTGTGGTGAAATGCTGAAGCATGGGGGAGAGATAGTAGTAGAATGGATGTGGAAGATGTGCAGATTGGCCCGGGAGGAAGGTAGAGTCCCAGAGGATTGGAAGTCAGGTATAATTATCCCTTTGTACAAAGGAAGAGGGGAAAAAGAAGTGTGTGGTAATCTTAGTGTAAGAGGAAAAGTGTATGGTAGGATACTTATTGACAGAGTTAGGGAAAGAACAGAGGAATTTGTTGGAGATGAACAGGGGGGCTTTAGGAGGGGGAGAGGTTGTGTAGATCAGATATTCATTCTTAGATCTTTAGTGGAAAAGTTTCTAGAGAAGGGAAAAAAGTTGTATGCAACCTTCATGGATTTGGAGAAAGCATATGACAGGGTAGATAGATAAGGACTGTGGAAAGTATTAAGAATATATGGAGTAGATGGGAAGTTGTTGAATGCTGTGAAGAGTATGTATGAGGGTGCTAATGCTGCAGTGCGTGTGGATAGTGAACTGAGTGAATTTTTCTACCTGAATGTTGGATTGAAACAGGAATGTGTCATGTCTCCATGGTTGTTCAATCTGTACATGGATGGAGTTATAAAAGAGATGCAAGAGAGGGCAGCGGATATTGGAGCAGACTTAGTAAAAAAGGGTAGTGTTTGGAAACTCCCTGTACTGTTGTTTGCAGATGATACTGTGTTGTTAAGTGAAGACGAAGGGGAGCTGCAAGGCTTGGTGGATGAGTTTGGGAGAGTGTGCAAGAAACGAATTCTAAAGGTGAATGTAGGGAAGAGTAAAGTTAATGGTCTTCAAAGAAGTGAAGTCACTGAATGTACAGTACAGTTAGATGAGGAGGAAATGGAAAATGTGAGTGCGTTTAAGTACTTGGGTAGTGTGATGAGTAAAGATGGATCATGGAAGTTTGGAGGGTGAAGTGTTTGAAAAAGTACAACAAGGAAGAAAGGTTGCTAGTTCATTGAAAGCAGTGATAAGAAACAGAGAAGTGAGTATTGAAGTGAAAAAGTTACTACATGACAGTATTGAGATACCAACTCTAACATATGGAAGTGAAGTTTGAACCTTGTTGGAGGAACAGAATTCATGAGTGAGAGCAGTGGAAATGAGTTATTTGACAGGAGCATATGGGCTCACATGGAGAGACAGACTGACAAATGTGAATGTGATGGAACATTATTGTGTGGATATGGATGTGATAGGAAGCATTAGGAGAAATGCAGTGAGGTGGTTTGGCCATATGGAGAGGATGGAGAGTGAAAGACTGATGAGGAGAGTGCATGTGAGTGAGGTGAAGGGGGAGAGAGGGAGGGGGAAGCCAAGGATGAGATGGAGGGATGGAGTGGGGAGGTTTATGAGAGAAGGAGGTGTGAGCTGGGAACCTGACAGTGAAATGGCAGGGGACAGGGCGACATGGAGATGATTTGTTTGTGACCACCACTTACGGAATTAAGGCGTCTGACAATAGATAGATAGATTGTATGCTTAATAATTTACAGTGTTATGAAAGTTAGAAAACTCTGGCATGTTTCGGATGTATCAGAGTTGGTAACTGTTGTTACTGTTGCACCCTCGAGAATGCACAAGAACTATGGAGAAGAGTAGAACACTCTAGAATGCATGAAGATTATATAAGCATGGAGATGAGACTAGAGCAGTTTCAGTCAGTTTGCAAATAAGTTTGAGTGTTGTGCAGTGTCAGTGCAGTGAAGTTTGTATATCATCGGTAACAGTGGAAAACAGTGAGAAGTGTCATTGGAAAACAGTGAAGTGTTATTGCACTTTGTGTATCTTCGGTGCATGTGAAAATAGTGAGGTGAAGTTGGAAAGCATTAAGTGTAATTATCTGCAAAATAAAGGCAGTGAACTGAAGAAGCTAGTGTTTATGTTCATCTCAGCTGATCTTGTGTGCTGTACACATAAAGGCTGACCATAGTAAGAACAACTCACTGGGCAACATTCTTCGTATGTGGCAGTGTGGGATGGGGACATAACACTGGTGTCAGGAGTATGGATCATTCAAGTGCTGCAGTAAGTCTAATCTTTGACATGGAGCAAAAGGATGTGCAGACAAGATCCCGAGCTGGGCAAGAGGACGAGGTGTCTTTGGCTGCAATTATGAAACTAGTGCAAGCACAAAGTGTCCAAGTACAAGCACAGAATGAAGGACAGAAAGAACTTAAAGAAAAATTACAGACACAAAATGAAGAACAGAAAGAACGATGTGAACAGCTTCAGGAAGCATTACAGGAGCAACAGAGGGAATTACAATTGATGATGCAAGGACAGCTGGATGTTTTCATGGGGGAAATGAAGGAAGAACAGCAGCAGCAGTTGAAGGGAGAAGTATATGCTAAGCTACAGCAGCAGAAGTGTGAGGTAAGCAATAACGTGATGGAGTTCAGACAGCATTTAGACGATCAGGTGAAGCATGTAGACAACTAACTGAAGATTAATGAGGGAATAGTGACGGAGTGCAGACAACATGTTGACAACCAGCTGAAGATTAGTGAGGGAATAGTGATGGAGTGCAGACAGCATGTAGATAACCAGTTGAAGCATGTAGTCGACCATGTAAAGATAATTTGTGAGAAAATTGAGGCTGTAGAGAAATATTGCACTGCTGAGCCTGAGGTTAGTGTACAGGGAGTATATGAAAATAATGGACAGTGTATGGTGAATCTTGACAGATCCCAAGCACCTAAAGGTAGCATTACAGAGTTTATTAATCAGAATGTAGGAGATTTAAGTCCTTGACTATTATGATGCCCCAGTTTTGGGGCTCAAAACCAGTGAAGTACATGGCTATAATGAGGGTCCAATTAAAAAGAAACTTTTGGAATTTGATGGTAGAATATCTTGGGAAGCTTACCGTGCACAGTTCGAGTTACCTACTGATCAAAATGGTTGGGATGATAGGCAGAGGGCTGAGCAGCTTGTTATTAGCCTTAAGGGTGCCTCAGTGGAAATTCTGGGCCAGATGTCAGTGATGTAGAGGAACAGTTATCAGTCCTTAGTAGAACTGCTTGAGTGCAGATATGGGACCATGTACCAGACTGAGGTTTACAGAGCAAGGTTCCGGAGCCATGTACGGGCTCGAGGCGAATCCCTACAGCAGCTTGTTCCTGACTTGGAGAGTATGGCACAGAAGGCATACCCTGGAGCAGCACCTAACCTGTTGGCTATTTTTCTGAGGGACCAGTTCATCGATACTCTTGGCAGTGCAGAGTTCAAAACACAAGTGAAACAGGCACAACCCAGAAGCATGCAAGAAGCACTAGTCAGGGTTCTAGAATTTGAGTCCTACGTCAGGCCCAGTACTTCCACTTTCCAGGCAGGTTGTAGTGCAGGATTCAGAGCAAGGACCTTTCAGGTATGTGAAGTGGAAAATTCTGAAGGAAGTTGCTGGTACTATGAAAAGCCAGGACATAGAAAAGAGGACTGCTACAGGTGGAAGAGAGAACAGGAGATCAGAGGAAGTTGCTGGTTGTGTGGGAAGCTGGGACACAAGAAGGACGATTGTTTCAAATGGAAGAAGGGGCAAGAACAGGGCAGTGCAAGGAAATCTAAAATTGTAACAAAAGCATCTTGAAATGTAATGATGTGGGACACTTCAGTTCTGCCCAAAGAAGAAAAAGGGGGATAAGAAGAAGGCTGCAGAAGACCAGAAGGAAGCGGATAACTGGTGGAGGCTGGTGTTAAAGGGGAACCACCAGCTGGCTTGTTCCAAGTAGCCCCACCACCGAGAAAATGCAAGAGGACGGCAATCGACAGTGTGCGAGTAGACGGAAGAATAGATGGAGAGATGTGTTCCCTGGTGATTGATTCAACCTCAGAGCAGACCTTTGTGAGGCCTGATGTATTACATCATCTGTATCTTCCTGGATCATCAGAAGAACTGTGTGGCGTTACTGGGCACCGAGCAGAACTGAGGGGACCCCTGGATGTCCGGATCAAAAGGCTATGTGGCCGACATGGAGGATCCTTGCCTTCTTGGTCTGAACTATCTGATGTCCATGGGATGTGAGCTGGACTTCTGCTCCATGAAGTTGAAGGTTCGAGGAAAGTCGGTTCCTGTCACAGCAGTGAAACGTATCAGTTCTGGTGGCGAGGTGAGGAAGCTCCGCCCTACAGTGATACCTCAAAAATCAGAACTACTGCTCCAGAGTAAGGTAAGTGGCTCTTTTGACAGTTGTCTAGTGGTAGTGGAGCCTGAAGTGCGGTGCAAGATGAAGGCTGGAGTCATGGTCAGGAGAACTTTTGTGGGATTTTTTTTTTTTTTTAATGCAAGGAAGAAGGAACCAAAGGCCATGAGCCCACTAGTGTTGTTCCTTCCAAGAGAAAAACAAAATACAATAAAGAGCCAAATTCAAGATCCTATCATTTCGAGATGCCTGGACACACTGCATTTGAAAGACTGGAGATCATAGGAAGCAGGAAATACAGACAGAGGGAGACAGTTCCAGAGTTGACCTGTTGCATAAATGAAGGACTGGGAGTAATGGTTATCTCTTGCATTAGAGAGTTGGACAGAAGAGAGATGAGAGTTTGCTGCTAGATGGGTGCTATATGCCCGTCGTAGAGGTGGAGGAATGCACACAGACAGTTCAGAGGAACAGTGACCATTGAAGTAGCGATAGAAAAGAGATAAAGATGCAACAGTACGACGAAGAGACAGAGGTTGAATGGAGTCAGTAAGAGGAGGAGTGTTAATGAGACGAAAAGCATTTGACTCCACTCTATTGAGAAGAGCTGTATGTGAGGAGCCTCCCTACACATGAGAGTAGTACTCCACACAGGGGCGGATAAAACCCCTGTATAGAGTCAACAATTGTGCAGGGGTAAAGAAGGAACAGAGTCGGCTTAGCATACCTAATCTCTTGGAAGCAGATTTTACAAGAGATGTACTATGATCTTTCCAAGATAAGTCCCGAGTGAATGAAACCCCAAGCATGTTCAAGGATGATGCAGGATTAAGCTGAATATTATTAAACATTAGTGGGTATACCCGTGGAAGATTTTGTCGGGTTGATAGGTGTAAGAACTGAGTCTTTGATGCATTAAAAACAACCAGATTATTTGTACCCCAGTCAGAGATACGAGCCAAGTCAGACATTAGGTGTGCCATAGCCTCATCCCTTGTTTGTTGAAGTAACTGCTGGGATGGACGTTGTGGGAACCGAATGGAAAGGTGAAGGGTGGAGTCATCAGCGTATGAGTGGATAAGGTTAGATGTTTAGCTTAGGTCATTGGTGAATAAAAGGAAGAGAGTAGGTGATAGGACAGAGCCATGAGGAACACCACTGTTGATAGATCTAGGAGAAGAATGATGGCCGTCTACAACATCATCTATAGAACGACCAGAAAGGAAGCTAGAGATGAAGGCACAGATAAAAGGATAGAACCAGTAAGAGGGCAGTTTGGAAATTAATGATTTGTGCAAGACTCGATCGAATGCCTTAAAGATGTCAAGTGCAATGGCAAAGCTTTCGCCAAAGTACCGAAAGGAGGATGACCAGGAGTCTGAAAGGTAGGTGAGAAGATCGCCAGTGGAGCATCCCTGACAGAACCCATACTGACGATCAGAAAGAAGGTTGTGACAGGAAAGATGCTTTAAATTTTTTCTATTAAGAATTGACTCGAAAACTTTTGAGATACAGGATGTTAAAGTGATTGGACGATAGTTAGAGGGTTGGGAATGGTCACCCTTCTTTGGGACTGGCTGAATGAAAGCAAACTTCCAGCAAGAAGGAAATGTACAAGTTGATAGATAAAGGCGAAAGAGCTTGTCTAGGCAGGGTGTAATCACAGAAGCACAGTTCTTGAGAACAACAGGATGGACTCCAGCAGGTACATATGCCTTATCAGTGTTCAGGCCAGCAATGGCAGAAAATATATCAGCTGAAGACATTTTAATGTCAGCCATGAGGAAGTCAGAGGGGAGAAATGATGGAGGAACAGCACCAGAATCGTTTAAGTTGGAATTGGAGGAGAAAGTCCGAGTGAAGAGATTCAGGGGTGGGTTGCCTCTGGTACCTTTTATAGGCCCTCTCCTTGTTGCGGACAGCATTAGAACAAGCGTGATTAAACCAAGGCTTTATTGCATTAGTCAGAGGATATGAGAAAGGAATGTATGCTTCCATGCCCGAGAGAGTAACCTTCGTAATGCACAAGGCAAACTCAGATGGCTCCCGGCCATGGAAGCAATAATCATTCCAGGGAAAATCAAAGAAGTAATGCCTAGGGCCTCCCAATCCGCAGCTCCAAAGTGCCACAGATGACGTTTCTTTGGAGGGTCCACAGGCCATACCGGAGCAATAGGACAGGTCAAGGTGATAAGACTGTGATTGGAGGAGCCCAATGGAGAGAAAAGATTAACAGTGTAAGCAGAAGGATTAGTAGTAAGGAAGAGGTCAAGTATGTTGGAGCTCTCCCGAGGGCCATCAGGGATATGGGTAGGGTGCTGTACAAGCTGCTCTAGGACATTAAGGATAGAAAAGGTGTAGGTTAGTTTACCAGGTGGATCAGTGAAAGGAGAGGAGAGCCAAAGGTGGTGGTGAACATTGAAATCTCCTAGAATGGAGATTTCAGAGAAAGGAGAAATGGATAGAATTTGTTTCATCATAAAAGTAAGATAGTCAAAGAATTTTTGATAGTCAATAGAATAAGGAGATAAACAACGCAGATATATTTAGTCAGAGAACGACAGGAAAGCCGAAGCCAGAGTGTAGAGAATTCAGAAGAATCGAATTCAGGAACACAAGAACAAGATAGGTCGTTGTGTACTTATACGCAACATCCACCTTTGGCTTTGAAATGAGTATAGAGAAAGTATGAGAATACAGAAAAGTGTTTGCTGTCAGTTGCCTCAGACAGCTGAGTCTCAGTTACAAAACGAAAGTGAGGTTTAGAGAAGGAGAGGTGGTGCTCAACAGAGTTAAAGTTAGAGGAAAGGCCACGAATGTTGCAGAAATGAAGAAGAGAGTCGGACAGTGGTTCCAGGCAGCTCGAGTCGTCACTGGGAGAGGGGCAGAAGGTGGGGGCATTTATGGTCCCCCCCCTCCCGGGAACTCTGAGGCCACGTGTAGTGCTGCCATGATTTTTTAATTTTGGGAAAGGAAGTGAAGTGTGTACTGTGAATGTAGTTTGGTGTTGATAGTTAGAGAAACTTGTATTGGAGAGCATGCTGGCCTACTCTCTGTGTTACTGAGACACTGAAAAATTTCAGCAAAAGGGGATGGTCGGGACCTAGTCCCGAGGGCTGATGAAACGGGAGCTCCAGCTCTCCCTGTCATCAGCTTTCTATCCACCTTGGGAGTACTGCCCTGCTCGACTGGTGCTACAGTCTACTGGTTGTGGTGGCCAATTTCTCAAGTGAGCCACAGAAGATCAATGAGGGAGAAGTTCTGGGACTCTGCCAGGCAGTGGACCCTGAGTGGCATCAGAGAAAGGCCTGTAGGTGTGTAGTCACAGAAGATGGGTATCTGCCAGACCACTTACAAGACCTATTTTCTAGGAGTTGCCAATGCCTGGATGACTCACAAGTGCTGAAGGTGATGCAGCTGCTGACGAAGTTTGCTAATGTCTTCTCCACTGGAGACCTAGACCTGGGGTGCACTGATCTGGTGAAGCATAATATACACACTAGGGATCACCACCCGATTAAACAGCTAGCACAGAGGATGGCGCCAGCCCAACAGCCCAATAGCAAGAAATGTAGATAGCGATGAAGAATCTCCAAAGTCAAGGAGTGATAGAAAAGTCCAGCAGTCCTTGGGCATCAGCAGTTCTGGTAAGGAAAATGAATGGCTCAGTAAGGTGCTGTGTAGATTATAGAGCCCTGAATGATGTGACAGTGAAAGATGCATACCCCTTGCCAAGAATTGATGACACCTTGGATGCTCTGTCAGGTGCCATGCAGTTCTCCACCCTAGACATGAAGGCAAGATATCATCAGGTCAAGGTTGCAGAGAAGGATGAGGAAAAGACAGACTTTTCATATGGGCAGGGTTTATGGCAGTTTAAAGTGATGTCATTTGGCCTATACAAGCCCCAGCTAATTTTGAGTGTCCCATGTATCACGTACTTAAAGGCCTGCACTGGCAGACAGCTCTATCTATCTGGATGATGTAACTGTGTTTGGACGGACGTTTTACCAGGAATTGGAGAGACTGTAAGTGGTGTTGAACAGGAGCTGAGCAGCGCACCTGAAGCTGAACCCCAAGAAGTGCTACCTGTTTCAGAAGGATGTGAAGTACCTGGGTCACATTGTAGGTGAGGGCGGCGTCCATACTGATCCAGAGAAGGTGGCAGTTGTGGAAAACTGGCCAGTTCCAACTTGTATGAGAGAGCTATGGAGTTTCCTGAGCTTGTGCACCTACTACTGGCATTTTGTCAAGAAATTTGCAATGATAGCTGCACCTCTGCATGAGCTGTTGGGGAAGAAGCTGAAGTTTATGTGTTCTGCAACGACTCAAAAGTCTTCAACGAACTCAGGCATGTGTTGGCAAACTCTGTAATATTACCGTACCCTGATCAGAGTCTTGGACTGTGACACCATTGACCATGGTATTGGTGGAGTCCTGTTACAGAAGAAGGATGACAAGGAGTATGTGGTGGCATATTACAGCAAGAAACCCAGCCCACCGGAGCAAAACTACTGTGTGGCTCGTAAGGAGCTCTTGGCAGTAACGAAGAGCCTTAATTTCTTCTGTCACTACTGGTATGGGTCCTACTTCATCATCAGGATAGACCATGCGGCACTCAAGTGCCTGAAGACGTTGAAGAATCTGGAAGGACAACTGGCACCCTGGCTCAGGAAGCTAGACCAGAACAGTTATGAGGTGAAGCACCGTCCTGGGTGGGTACATAGCAATGCTGACAGCCTGAGTGGTCGGCCTTGTGACCCAGAGTGCCAACAGTATAGTAAAAAAGATAATAAGAAATGCAGCTGTGCTGCAGTGACAGGGTCATCATCAGATGAAGACCTGGAGAGGATACAGATGGAGGATGCAGATTTACAGTGCTACAGTGGCTACAATGGAGTACAGTGTGACCATCTTGGGAAGAACTTTCCAGGTTAAGCCCTGCAACCAAGAGCTACTGTCATAAAGACTTTGTAGTTACTTGTAGAGAAGTTATATATATATTAGACTTATGGACGAGCGGTTGTTATACTTGAGTAGCTTCGTAAGTAGCTAATCTTCTTTCCCATTTGTCATGTAGTGACAGGAGAGGTAAAGAATAGTATGGGACTATTTTTATTTGTCTTGGAAATATTAACAAGTCTCTCACACGGAACGAGTATAAGTCCCGGGTAGCTACCTCCCTGTCTCGTTATCTGTCTCTCTCTCTCTCAAATCGCTAAGCCCATCTCCCGTCACCTGTCTCCTCTGAGGCCTGTCTACTCCTCTGTTGCCTCTTCTGTGGCTAATCTCCGTCTGAGCTCTCTTTCCTAAATTCTGGTGTAGCAGGGTTGTGTCACGTGTGTTCCTCGTGGATGGACTAGGTCTTTGTTCACGAGAGGACTGCTGACAGCTAACTGCATCATCTCCTTACTGGCCGCTGTCGTCAGCTTTCCTCAGTGTTAAGAGTGTGTAAGCATGTTTAGCACTGCTCGATTCTCGCAGACACAACACCTTCTCATCATCTGACTCCCTGCTTCTATCTATCTATTTATCTATCTATCTATTATGTAGTCCTACATCTGCTCGGTCGCGCAAAAATGGCGTACCATCGACATTTAATAGTTATAATATATTAATACATATTATATATACATTATAATGAACTTATAAGCTAATTAAGTGAAATATATAATAATGTAAAAGTAACATAATTGTATGAATATGTGTATACATATAATATTCATAGTAAATAGTGATTATTCAGTAATAATACATTTAAACAAGTTGTATACATATTTGAATAAATGCAATGGTTGTTGTATAACACTTTGTAAGACGTGCATGTACAACAGACGTACGCATATAATTGTGCAATGGTAATACTGCTAGGTTATACATTACTTAGAGTTATCACTTTAGTAATGTCTAATATTTCACCTAACTTGTATGATGATACTGGTAATACAGAATTGTGCTATAATTGTATGACTTATAATATTGTACTAACATTGTGGTACTATATAATTGTAACATTTTATGAAATGTTACTAAATATTGTGTTAATGCATAATTGTGTTGGCCTTATAATTGTAGTTACATTTGTTAATGCAACTCTTACATAAGTGTCTTGGCCTTATAATTGTAGTTAAAGTTACATAAAAGTTACATCTTGTTAATGCAACTGTTTTGTCGTTACATAATTGTTACATATCGTTTATAGGTACATAATTGTAGTTAGTGTAACATAATGCAATCGTTTGTCGTTACATAATTGTTACATATCGTTTGTAGTTACATAATTGTAGTTAAAGTTACATAAAAGTTACATCTTGTTAATGCAACTGTCACAGAAATGGTACATATTGTTTGTAGTATTGTTTGTAGTTACATAATTGTAATAAGTGTAACATAATTGTAATAACTGCAGTCCTAACATATGCTGCGATCGATGATAGTGATGATGTGTCATGCCACTTGTTTGTGGAGACACAATTTGCTTTTTTGTTTGTAGTTTATGTGGTATTTTGGCATATGTAGTAACACTTACACTTATTTTCATTTGTTTGTTATGTGATCTTACTCTATTTCTCTTTTTTCCTTCTCACTCTTCTTTCTTTCTTTCCTTTCCTTTTCTTTTTCTTTTCTTTTTTTATGTATTGATTTTCTATAGTTTGTTTTTCTTTGCTTGTGTACACTTTTTCCATGTTGTTCATGGTTACATAATTGCTGGCTAATTTTCTTGGGATACTTTTTTAAAGTTTAGTTTATATTGCACTGATACTATAAAATGATATTATATAGTCCCATATTTTGTTATTTTATATAAAAAAAAAATATATATACACTATATACAGTATTAACTATACACACTGACTTGTTGTTCACCTGTACCTATCGTGGGTACTATGTGTGTCAGCACTGTGTGGAAATCATTGTCTTCACGATTGTGTTGAAGATGTTCACTCTTGCTAACGGCATTTGTGTTGGCCATTTTTTTTTTTTTTTCGTAAGTTAATTTATCTGTTTCCACTAGGTAGCTTTAATTAATAAATGTTTAATACAGTTCTTTTAATTGCTCACTGAGTAACTGTGATTGGATATTTTCCTTATCACTTTGTAGATATAATAATGTATAGTTGTATGTATGAACCACGTATTTTACGTAGGTATAAATGGTAACACTCGTTGACAGTAAATAAATGTTATAATAAATGAATGAATATATACAGTGTAAAATATTTATTGTTGGTGATTATTTAGTGATTGAGTTATGCAGATAACTGAAGTAAGTAAGTGTATTTAAACTGTAACTATACAGCACGTTTTATATGTTTGTGCAGAAGCTTATTGTCTATCACTGTGTATTGTATAAATGAAGTAACTATGTAACTCACTAATTTTACCGTGGTGGGAATGGTGTGAGTGGTGGTGCAGGTGGTGTGTTGACTGACGTGGCGTCTGTTCAGCAAGCACGCATGATGACCTCAACTTCCCACACTGGTAGCTGTGGTGAGTGAATGAGTAGCGATAAGTAACTTGAGTGAAGATGAGTGAGTAAGATGAGTTATGAGTCGTGTCTCACTCTTCGTTTGTTTGTTCCGTTTTTCTATGTTGATGTTTTCTCGGTCCTTTTCTCTAGTGATTTACTCGTTGTAGAATGAAGACTGCCGCTACTTGTAGGTGCGTGTAGAAGATTATACAGACGACGTAGAGTTGTTAATTGTAGTTGATTGTAGATGGCTGTAGTTCGCTGATTCGTCGTAGACTTGTAGACTATTTGCACTGTAGGCTGTATTTTGTAGGATTCAATGTAGAACTGAAGCTAATCTTGTAGAGTCTCTATTGCTTTTATAGAAATTTGCTTTTAATTCGGAGACGATGTCTGTAGATTTGCTGGTTTGTCGTTAAGCTACTTGCAAGGCGTCGTGTGATCTCTTGACCTCTGCATCAGCATGACGATCTGGAAGACGGAGGGGGCTGGATGGAGAGAAGCGTCAGGAGCAGGTTATGTTGTTGGTTAAGAGAGATATTCTTGTTTTCAATCTTGATATTTTGTAGGAATTTAATGTTGATTCGTAGACGAGGTTCGTATACGTTCGCTGCTACCAAATGTCATAAAGACTTTGTAGTTGCTTGTAGAGAAGTATATTTTAGACTTGTGGTCGAGTGGCTTTTATATCTTGTAGTAGCTTCCCCACCAAATGTCAGTGGGACCTTCTTCGTTTGAGCAGTGGACCACTGGAGTGTCAATGGGAGACACCTGATGGCCTCAGCAAGTACTGGCAACTGGTGGTTCCCAAGAAAATGAGGTCTGGGATCTTGGATGAGTCTCATAACGCAATCACTAGTGGGCACCTGGGAGTGAAGAAAACTCTAAGCCAGATGTGACAGAGGTTCTACTGGACTGGTATGTGGCAGGATGTTGAAGAGTGGTGTCAGGCCTGTGATGTATGCTGTGCCAAGAAGGGACCCAAGAAACGTAATTGCACCCCACTCCAACGCTACCAAGTGGGTGCACCAATAGAGAGAGTTGCGATGGACATTGCTGGACCTTTGCCACTCACTGAAAGAGAAAACCAGTATATATGTGTTGCCATGGACTACTCCACAAAGTGACCAGAAGCCTATACTATCCCCAATCAAAGGCTGCGACTGTTGCTCAGGTGTTGGTTGACCAGTTCTTCTGTCATTTTGGGATGCCACAGGAGTTACATTCAGACCAGGGCTGAAACGTTGAGTCTGATGTGTTCCATGAGTCCTGCAAGTTACTGGGGATCAGGAAGACCAGGACGACCCCACTAAGACCACAGTCAGATGGGATGGTGGAGAAATTCAACTGGACCCTAGGACAAGAACTGGCCATGTACTGCATAGAGGGACAGGCGGAATGGGACCAGAAATTTCTTGTGTTGCTGATGGCATATCAGTCTGCATCCCATGATTCTACCGGCAACACCCCTGCAAAACTGATGTTGGGCCACGAGTTATGCTTACCTGTAGACTTGTTAATGGGAATACCACCTAATGAAGAGCTGCCTACAGGCACCTTCTATGCGAAGCATTTTCAGGAAAGGATGGCTGAGGTACATATCAGGTGTGATAAGCTCTAAAGTTTTCAGGGAAAGTGATGATGCCAAGGCATGTGGTGACAAAGTTTGGTTGTATAATCCACAGCAGAAGAAGGGACAGTCACCAAAGCTGCAGAGCCCATGGGACGGGCCTTACACTGTGTTGGACCATCTGTACGACGTGACATACCAGATTCAGGGAGGCAGGAAGTCTCGCCTAAAGGTGATACACGTGAACCATCTTTGGCAGTACCATGGGCCAGAATTGTACAGCTGGGACGTCTCCGAGGAAGCGTGCTCTCCCTCAGCCGAGGATGTTAAGGAGGACCAAGAAGCTGAAGTACAAGAGGATGGTGACAGTCTCCAAAGAAAAGAAGTGCATCGGGAAGAGGACCAAGACATTCCAGGAGGAGTGGACCGTGTGGAAGAGCAGGGACGCCGTTGGAAGTGGCATAATAGAAGACCTGATAAGTTGAAGGATTACTTTGTGTATGATTAAATGTTTAGTTTGGATTAAGGACTATGTTTACACACATTATGTAGTTTTGTCTGGGCGACAAAAGGAATAGGGAGGGGTTAGTGCTGAGAAGCAGGATTGCTAGCTAGATTGTTCTGGAGAATTCCCGATGTTGTTGTAGTTCCTTTACGAGTCAGAGTTGCCAGTTAGCCTGCTGTTTGTGAGTGTAGTTATTTTTAAAGTTTTGCAACAGTTTTTGTGCTGCTTTTCTCTATGGTGTTTTACTTATATGATTGTTTGTTAAATTATGAAATTTAATTCAAATTTTTATGCTAAACAAGTTATAGTGTTATGAATTGTAAGAAAACTCTGGCATGTGGAGAAGTGTAGAACACTCTAGAACACAGGAACAATATATAAGGATGTGGAAGAGACTAGAGCAGTTTCAGCCACTTTTTCAGTTGTCTATAATCGGTAACAGTGGAAAACAGTGAAGTATTGTTGAAAAACAATGAAGTGTTATTGCAGTTTGTGTATCTTCGGTGCTTGTGAAAATAGTGAGGTGAAGTTGGAAACCATTAAGTGTAATTATCTGGAATATAAAGACAGTGAAGTTAAGAAGCCAGTGTTTATTTTTGCCCCACCTGACCTTGTGTGCTGTACACCGAAAGACTGGCCATGGGAAGAACAACTCACTGGGTAACGTCCTTCCAATACTGAGCTACTGCTCTTGGAGCCTGTGGCAGTGTGGAACAGGAACACAACAATATATTGGTCTGCTTAACTCTTCTCCACATTCATGTAGCACCCAGCCTGAAATTTCTTTAGGACCATCTGCTTTTCCTTTGTCTAAGTTACTCAACTCTGCCTGTACCTCATGTTCTGATAATCTTAAGTCAGGTAATGTGTGAGCATGCATCACCTCTTCAGAATTACTTTCTGCTGTAAAAACTGATTGGAAAATCTTGTTAACTTCGCAAATATCGTTTTCTTGGATATAAGTTATTCCCTTATCCATGATGGACAGAATTTTATCCTTAACTTTGGTTTTGCTTAAATGTAGCTGTCAATACGATACGGTTGATCACTACTTTTATATAAAATGTCTTCACCAAATTGCATTTGAGCTTCTCTCCTTATCCTTGTATAATCATTTCTTGCCTGTTTATAGCTGTTATATGCCGTCTCACTATTGTGTCTTCTGTATATGTTCCACAGCAAGTCTCTTTTCTCTTTTGATTTTTTTGCTTTGTGTGTTAAACTACTTCTTTATCCTTAATTCTGTTTCTTTGTGCTGAGTTTCATAATTTTGGACTCCTGTTTCATATATTTCTCAGAATTTTCTATATATAGCATTTAAATCTTGTCCTCTAAGCCCCTCTTCCCATTGTGTTTCTGTGAAGTACTTCTTTAGGGCATGGCAGTTGCCCTTTTTTTGTAGTTTAGACTCTTTTTGTAACTATCATTACTGCTAAGTATCTCATTTGGAATTCTGAAGTTGAAAATTAATACTACATGGTCAATTTTGCTGAATGGAGGATGATACATTATGTTGTCGATATCATGATCTTGCCTGGTAAATAAAAGATCTAGTAATGATGCATCATCAAATCCACTTCTCGTGTTTTCCTTTACATGTTGTGTTAAGAAAAACTTATGTGCAAGATCTACAAACTTTTGATCCCAACAGTTTTCTTAGCTTCTTACATATAGAGTATTCCAATTTATATTTGTATTGAAATCTTCAGTTAATATAATTCTTTCATATTTCTCTTCCATTCTGTATAGTAGGGCACTTAAACTCTGACAAGTCTTCATATTCATCTTTTTCCTAGGTGTCTGTTTTGGGTTGCATGTATAAATTTGCCACAATTATTTTCCCTCCAGATGGGTCAGTCTGTACTGCAATCATTTCTAATTGTGAGGCTATCTCTAGTTGTATCTCTTTGACTCGTAGATTTTTCTTTGTTAATACCAGAACTCTTCTTTTTTCAAATTTCTGCCTCTTCTTCATTGCAATCTGCACAGCTTTGGGTGTCATTTAACACCTTACCCGCGGGGATGGCTGGACCGCGCCGTGCCCCTCCCGCGGGGATATCAGGAAATCTGGACAATACACGATAAATCAGCTACTTCCAGGTAAATGGAAGTATCATTTAGCCTTTTTCCTTTTTTATATATATTTATTATTATGAGAATAGGCCATTAGGGACGTTTCAATGGGTAATGAACAGGGAAAATTAGCAACCAAGTGCACATGGGTGTTGCCAGGTTATAAATTATCTACTTCATGGCATTGGCAGTATCGAATAGCCATTTCCCTATTTGTGTATATTTTCAGTATGAGAATAGGGCATTGGGCGCATTTCCATGGAAAAAGTGAATGGAAACAAACAGCCAAGCGTTGCATTGTGCGGCCAGGCTATTGCTAGGCAGGGTAAGGGGTAAGGGAGGGGAGGTGGGGAGGCGAGGCAAATACAGGAAAATGGCTAAATTGGCAACACTGGATGCAAGTACTAGCAGTATTAGCAGCGCTGCCTATAGCTACTCACTGGCAGTACTGATAGATGATACAAGACGGCACTTGAAAGCCAGGGCGATTAAAAAGAAAAAACTGGATCACAGAAGTGACGCCCCGTGGTATGATACTTGTGTAACAAGTGTCACGGTAGTGACGGCCTGCCGGTAAGGGGATTAATTTTGTGTCAGTTAGGCAGATAATATGAGGTTCCATTTCTTTGGTATAGTCTCTTATCTCTAATAATTTGGAAACCTCAGGCAGTCATTCTTTGATTTTCCCTGGAATGATTCTAGCTTCCGTGGCCGAGAGCCATCTGAATGTGACTCACGCATTGTGTCTAGCAACAAACTCACCCAGGCATGGAAACATACTTTCCTTTCTCTTATCATGTTACTACTGAAAAAAAAAAGTTTACACTTTTTCTAATGCTGTCCACAGCAAGGAGAGGGCCTTCAAATGGTACCGGAGCCAACACATCCCTGAATCTCGTCGTTTTTATGTTTCTGGATGGAACTGTGTTTAGTGTGTCCTTAACTCTGCTAATTATAATTTTTGTCAGACTAACTCAAATTCTTCCAGCTCATTCTGGTGCTTACCAAAACCATTCTGACAACTTAACTTCATCACCCTTTCCCCTTTTCCATTCTGATGACTCTGTAGCTGTTTTTTCTAATGAAAAAGCAGAACTTTTTGCTCAGATTTCCTCCTGTAATTTCAGTTTAGACAATTCTGGTGGTGTTCCTCCATTTCTTCCTCCCTCTTGCATATTCATGGCTGACATTAAGATTTAATCAGTTGATGTGTTTTCTGCTGTCACTGGCATTATTACTATCAGGGCACGTGGGCCTGATGGGGTCTCTCAAGTTGTCCTCAAGAACTGCACTTCTGTGCTTACACACTGCCTTGGTAAACTTTTTCATCTTTGTCAACTAACTTATACCTTTCCTTCTTGCTAGACTTTTGCTTTCATAGATGGGTGATCATTCCCAGCCCTCTAACAATCGTTCAGTTACATTAACATCTTGTCTTTGTTAAGTTTTTGAATCTATTCTTTAATAAAAACAATTAAAGCACCTATCCTATCATAACCTACTTTCTGATTGCCAGTATGGGTACAGAGAGGGGTGTTCCACTGACTATCTTCTCACCTCCCTTTAAAACTCCTGGTCATCCTTCTTTTGGGACTTTGGTGAAAGATTTGTCATTCCACTAGACATCTCAAAAGCTTTCAATTGAGTTTGGCATAAATCTTTATTTTCCTTACCTCTTACAGTTTCTGTCCTATCTGTGCCTGTATCTATCGTATAGTCGATCTATAGCTGCTGTTGTAGACTGCCACTGTTCTTTATCTCGGGATATCAATAATGGTGTTCCTCAGGGCTCTGGCCTATCACCAACTCTCTTCCTTCGATTCAAGAATGACCTACTAAGGTTTACATCTAACCCTATTCACTCATATGCTGATGACTCCAGCCCTCACCTTTCCATCCGTTTCCCTCAACATCCATCTTAGCAGTCACTTTACCAAACGAGAGGAGACTACTGCACAATTAATATCTGACTTGGCTCATATCCTTGATTCGGGTAAAAGTAATTTTGTTGTTTTTATTGCATCAAAAACTCATTCCTTACATCTTTCGACTCATCATAATGTACCACAGGAACATCCTCTAATTTTTATCAATACTCAGTTTCATTCTGCATCATCTTTGAACATACTTGAGGTTTCATTGTCTTGGAATTTATCCTGGAAAAGTTCGTATTACCTCTGTTTCAAAATCTGCTTCAAAGAGATTACGTTTGCTAAGTCGACTCTGTACCTTCTTTACTCGTACACAGTTGTTGACTTTAACCAGGGGTTTTATTTGCCCTGGTGTAGACTACTACTCTTATGTGAGGAGAGGCTTCCCATATACAGTTCTTCTCAGCAAAGTGGAGTCAAAGATTTTTCATTTCATTAACTCTTCTCCTATTGCTGGCTTCCTTCAACCTCCATTTCTTTACTGCGCTGTTGCATCTTTATATATTTTCTATCATTAATTTAATTATTTCTGCCCGCCTGAACTTTCTGCTTGTATCCCTCTACCACTGTAGCAGACATGTAGCACCCGTCTAGCAACAAACTCTCATCTGTTTTCTGTCCAACACTCTAATGCAAGAGTTAACCATTAATCCCATTCTTTCATGTAGGCAACAGGTCAACTCTGTAACTGTTTCCTTCTGTCTGTATTTCCTACTGCCTATGATTTCCAGTCTTTTCAACACAGTGTGTCCAAGCATCTTGAAATAAACAGATCTTGAATTTGGCTCTGTATTATTGTGTAGTTATTTTTGCTTACCGGGAGCAAATTGCAAGCTTCTGGCATTTATTTTCTTTTACTTCCATAAAAAAAATAATTGTTGAAAAACAGTGAAACATACATGGAAAGTGGATTTGTTTTTATAGTAAAATAGTATTGTTTTTAGTTCAGGATCTGTTGTGCAATAAGAACTTAGCCAAGGAAGTGGTTTAGAAAAAAAAAAAAAAAAAGAAAACTATGTGTCAGAAATGGACATGGCCACAGGGATAGCTCAAGTCATCTTATGCGACATAGAAAACGTACTCGCAGAGAAAGTAAAGAAATTGTAATGGCAAGTCATGTGTAATAAACCTTGGAATTTCTTTTCTCTCTTCCATTCGACACAGTCATGCACATTGTCACTCTTGATCTATCTATGTGTATACCTAGGCTGCTTCCCCCAAGGAAAGGGAGGTAGCCGAGACAGGACGGCACACTTCCCATTTACACATCCATTCAAACACATTCATTCGCATCTTAGCCCCAAAGGGGAGAAGGGACAGATCCTCACCGCACCACACAGCACAAGGGTCAACTGCTCAGTGCAATCAGTGACATCCGCAGCAGGGCCCGACAGCAGAGCTGGTTTACCCCTGCCACATCATAATAGACCCATCCTCTTATCCGCGCCTGACCTGACTAGCTGATCAGACCAAATGCAGGAGAAAATCTTCTCAGTACTGCGTCAACATTTATTCATTCACAATTTCTCTTCCTTGCTCAACAGACATCCCTATCACATCCAGTGCTCTCTTCACACTGTCCATCCATCCTATTCTAGGTTTCCTTCTCACCCTTACACCTCTCACATAAGATCTAGTTATCTTTTTCACCAATCTCTCATTATCTATTCTCTCCATATGCCCAAACCATCGCAACACCCTCTGCTCAACTCTACCAACCATCTCCCGAACAACTCCAGTTCTCCTTCGCACTTCATCATTTTGCACTCAATCCATACGCATCACACCACACATACTCCTCAGACACCTCATCTCCATTACATTCAAACGTTTCCTCTCTGCTACACCCATATTCCATGTTTCAGCCCCATATAACGCAGTCGGTACCACAACAACACCCTCATACATCCATTCTAAGCAAACGACATGTAAACATTTTTTTCAATCCTTCCAGCACCTTACTTACTTCATTTATTCTAAACTTCACTTCTGCATCTATTCTTCCATCCACAGCAACAAGTGACCCTAAATATTTAAAACATTCTACCTCCTCAAGCAACTCACCATTCAAAACTATATTCATCCCCCTACCATCTACCAACTTCTACACTTCATGACATTACTCTTATTCTCATTTACTTTTAATTTCCTCCTTTCACACACCCTTCCAAACTCCTCTACCAACTGTCTCAATCTCTCCTCTGAATCAGCCACCAGTGCAGTTTCATCTGCAAACAGCAGTTGGTTCAGATTCCACTCTCCACCATCAACATTCACCAGACTCAGACCTCCACCTAAAACTCTTGCATTCACCTCCCTTACAACACCATCCACATAAATATTAAACAACGAAGGCGACATCACATATCCCTGTCACAGCCCCACTTTCACGGGAAACCAATCACTCACAGCATTTCCCACTCTTCACATGCTCTACTATTTACATAAAAACTTTTCGCCCCTTTTAGTAACCTACCATCAAGTCCATACAATCTTAAAACAGTCCACAAAGCCTGCCTATCAATTCTATCATACGCTTTCTCTAACTCCATGAATGCCTAAAACACATCCTTGCCTTTTGCTAAATACTTTTCACACACTTGTCGCACAGCGAACACCTGATCCACGCATCCCCTCCCTCTCCTAAAGCCACACTGCTCATCACCAATCACTCCCTCTCTACCCTCTCTAACTCTCATAATTAACACTCTACCATACACCTTACCTACAACACTCAACAGACTTATACCCTCAAAGCTAGTACATTCATACTTATCACCCTTGCCTTTATACAACGGGACTACACAAACACTCTCCCAGTCAATTGGCACCATACCTTTCTCAAAGCACACATTCAACAATCTTACTAACCAGTCAGCAATAGTCACTCCACCACCTTTCAGGCATTCCACAGCACACTCATCCATACCTGCAGTTTTCCCTGTCTTCATCTCCTTTACTGCCTTCTCCACTTCCTCCTTCGTGATCAAAGAATCATCCAACTCTCCCAACACATTTATTCCCTGCACCCTTCCATCCGCCACAATTTCAGCCATCCTTTCCTCTTCTACATTTAACAATCTTTCAAAATACTCTGCCCATCTCTTCCTTACTGCATCCATCTCAGTTAACATCCTTCCATCCTCTGCTTTTATTTGCTCTTCCTTCCTGGACTCTTCCTTTTGCACCCTTTCAACCTCCTTCCAGAACAGTTTCTTATTCTGTTGAAAATTCTCAGTCAGCCGCCTACCCCACCTCTCATCTGCTGCCACTTTAGCATCACGCAGAGCCCTTCTCGCCCTATTCCTCTTTTCCTTATACCTCTCATATGACACCTCATCCTTCCTCTGTAGCCACATTTCATATGCACATCTCTTCTCAGCCACAGCCATACTTAATTCCTCGCACCACCATTCACTTGCTTTTCTTTCACCATCACCCACTCGTCTCACACCACACACTCTTGATAGGCCAGAAAAATTGAGCAAATAAACCGATTACAAGGCGGTGGCCAGGGGCAGTGGAGAGGAATGTTAATGGCAAGAGGGGCAAGGGGGAGCAATGAGTGTATGCGAGCACGGAATCCCTCTTTCTCCCAGGCTGGTGCGAGGGCTGTGGGCCGTAACTACCAACTCACCCCCGTATGAACACAGCCTTTTGTCACTCCCCAAATTCCCTCCATCCATCACCTCCTACCTCCACAATGCCTCCACCTACAGCAGACCTGTGGACACTTACAACAGAGAGATGAAGGATAAGTGAATAATCTGGTTTTTAATTGAGAGTTCGATGTGCTGTAATTATACAATTATGACTGGTTGAAAAATCATACTTTCAAACAAACAAAAAAAACGCATATGAGAAGGGCTTGCCTTGTAAGACCCCCAAGGTTTAGGATTTAAGATTTAAGTGAGTGTAATACTTTAGTAATTACAATCTGAAGCTGTCGGAGATATCATAATGAACAGGAGCGATACCAATGGTGACTGAAGCCATGTTTGGGGGGCTTGAGTAGATCAACACTGATACTGTAGGACAGGTAGCACTGGGAATGGAAATTAGATTTTGAAGAGAAATTCTTTGTATGGCATTGGAGACCAAAAAGGGTTGTGTAAGCAGAGACGAATGAATATAAAAGACTAGAATGATTAAGTGTTGAAGGAGGGTTGATGTACTACACAAAATCAAGATTAGTATAAGCTTGGCAAAGGATTTCAACAATTATACCCTTAAGGTAAAAAAAAAAAAAGTAAGTACATGCCACTTTCAAATACTTGGCATCCTACAAAAAACTACAGATAAAAATATTAGCATTAGAGGTACGTTCTTTGTTGCTGAATACTTACCTACTGTCAGATGTTAAGGTTTCTGCATTGATAACCAATGTGTTCATCATGGAAAATGTCCAGTGGGAAATGAGTAGAGCCCCGAGGTCTTCGTTGGGCAGGTGAGTAACCACCAAAAGTTTCGTCGACCACACCAGGAGGCGGCCATTGAGAGACCAATTGGCGAAGGCAGTGAGGAAGACAGGATCGTCACTCACCACCACCACCATTACGCATGATGACACCTGCCGCAGCTGTTGACGTCACCATGGTACAGGTTAGCTGTGTGACCTACCTGCCTGAGCATTACTGTGAAACTGACCAACCCACCTTAGCGTAATGAGAGAATAACCTACCCACCTCAGCAGTGAAGTGAGAGCGACATACCTGCCTCAGCACTAATGTGAAAGTGACCTGTATGCCTCAGCAGTAATGTGAGAATGACCTACTCACGTCATCAGTAACATGAGAGCGAACCACCCGCCCAAACAGTGATGTGAGAGTGGTGAACCCACCTCAGTAACAGAGAGTACTAGCCTGCCCCAACAGTAATGTGAGAGTGACCTACCCACCACAACAGTTATGTTAAAATGACGTACCCACCCCAGCATGAATGTGAGCGTGGCCTTCCCAACACAATAGAAATGTTAGAGTGATCTTCCCACTTGGGAAGAAATATAAGAGCAGCCTACCTGACGAGCCTGACTGACGACCCGGCAGAGCTGTGCCTGCGTCACGTTAGCGTCCTGGCCATCCACACCCACCTCAAACAGACCGACACCCCATGCTGCGCCAAAATCACCAATACCCTAATAAAAAACAGTATATAATTACACAGAGTAAATTAATTTTCATGTGGTTAAGAAGCCGGCGAAGGAATTGTATTATTACTTTAAAATCTCTTCCTAATTATCTATCAGTCTATCTGTCTATAGCCAGATGTCTCAGTCCCGTAAGGGAAGGCAACAGACAAATCGGCTCCATGTCACTCTGTTCTCAGCCATTTTGCTGTCTTCCCCCAACTCACACCTACTCTCACATAAACCATTCCAATCCATCCCTCCATCTCATCCTCAGTCTCCTCTTCCCTCTCCCCCCTCTCCACCTTACTCACATACACTCCTTGTCAGTCTCTCGCTCTTCATACACTTCACGTGGCCAAATGACCTTAATGTACTTCTCCTATTGCATTTTACCACATCAACATCTACACCACAACGCTTCTTCACTTTTCCATTAATCAGTGTGTGTTTCCATATAATTCCACATGGTCATCTCAAATAACCCATTTCCACTGCACTCACCCCTGACTTCTACCCTTCCAACAAGGTCCAGTTATTGCCTCCATACGTTAGAGTTTGTATTACAATCCTATAATGCAGCGTTCCTTTTACTTCCATGCTCACTTCCCTATTCCTTATCACTGCTTTCAAAGAATCAGGGGCCTTCCTTCCCTGTTGTATCTTTTCATGGACTTCATCTTCTAAACTTCGATCCTTAGTCATCACACTACGCAGTACTTAAATACACCCACATTTTCCATTTTCACATCATCCAGCCTCTATGTGCATTCAGTGATTTCATTTTCTCTAAGACCACAATTATACTCGTACTCTTCCCTGCATTCACCTTTAGGTTCCGTTTCTTACACACTGTCCCAAACTCATTCACCAAGCCTTCCCATGTCCTTTCGTCCACATTTAGCGATACAGTGTCATCACAAAACAACAGAACAGGAACATACCACTACACCATGACCAGGTAAAAGTTAACTCACGTTGTCACAATCTGAGAGTCCCTGGTTCGATTCCCAGCATATTGGTAATTTATCAAACAGAACAGGAAGTTTCCAAAAGCTGCCCTCTCTCATTAGAACCGCTCCTACATCCACTGTTTTACCCTGTATCTCTCTTAAAACTCCATCCATATACAGATTGAACAACCATGGATACATGATACATATTTGTTTCAATCTAATATTCAGGTAGAAAAATTTACTCAGTTCACTATCTGCACGCACTGCAGCCTTAGCACTGTCATGCATACTCTTCAGGGCATTCAACAGCTTCCCACTAACTCCATTATTATATTCTTAGTAGTTTCCATAATCCTAGTCTATCCACTCTATCATTTGCTTTCTCCAAATCCATGAAGGCTGCTTCAACTTCTTTCCTTTCTGCAGAAACTTTTCCACTGAAGAACTTAGAATAAATAT
This sequence comes from Coenobita brevimanus, assembly GCF_032717465.1. Lineage (NCBI taxonomy): Eukaryota > Metazoa > Arthropoda > Malacostraca > Decapoda > Coenobitidae > Coenobita > Coenobita brevimanus. The sequence continues at coordinate 11,650,664 of NC_136985.1, forward strand.
CTCATCTACATAACCTCTTCCCTTTCCAAAACCTCCCTATTCTTCTCGAACTCATTCCTCTGGTATTTCTTTAACTCTGTCAGTAAGTATCCTACCTTATACTTTTCCTATTACACTAAGAAGACAAATGCTATTATGATTAAAAACACTTCCTTTTCCCCTTGTCTTTTACACAGGGGAATAATTATACCTGACATCCAATCCTCCGGGACTCTACCTTCCTCCCAGGCCTTGGAGTTTCCCCGTTTTGACATTCTTCATTGCTTCCATTACTTCCATCATACAGATCACTTCCTCCCATATCTCCCTCCTCGTCCCAGCCACTCCCCAGCTACTTGTACTTGCACTACTTTCATTCCCTATGTTTAATAATTCCTAAAAATGTTTTCTCAATCTGCTCACTTTCTCTCCCTTCTCTACTAACAATCTACCATTTCTATCTTTCACTCCCCTACTACCTTCTTTATAACCCTGTCTATCTCTCTGTACATCCTCCCTAATTATCAAGGTATTTATTACAGCACAGTAATGTCTATTGCAAAAGAATAAATTGTTTTCTGTGTATTATTGAGTATCAAAGGAAACTTTTGGTGTTGAAACTCAATTCTAGCAGTAAGACCATCACACTGTTAATGAACTTAGCTATCAAAGTAATGATCTCATCCAGTTAAGGTGCCTTATTTAACATCCATTAACATGTTCTTTTGTATTACCTTTATTATGGTGCTATTTATTCCCATGTTGTCCGTAAGCAGCATTGGAAAACAACTCCCTTGTAGCCAAGCTTCCAACACTGAACCAACCATATGTACCGATTCCCACAGACGATCTCTGGAATCTGTAACGAAATATGACTCTCTCTCTCTCTGTATATATATATATATATATATATATATATATATATATATATATATATATATATATATATATATATATATATATATATATATAATCATCGTCAGCCATTACGAGTCCACTGCTGAACAAAGGCCTCCCCCATCCTTCCCCACGAATTCCTTAACTTCTTTGCCACGTTTACCCTGCAAATTTATCTATCTCATCTCTCCACCTACTCTCTGGCCTTTTTCTGCTACGCTTACAATCACTTTTGGTGTCCTGTCAATCAGCCTCTTGCTCCATCGGTTATCCCTTATTCTTGCTACATGGCCTGCCCACCTCCATTTCTGTTCTTTTATAACTTAAATAATATCTTTGACTTTAGTCTGCTCTCTCATCTAAGTGATCTTTTCCTGTCTCTTAAAGATGTCCCCAACATTGACCATTCCATTGCTCTCTGAGAACGGAGTAATATATTTTCCATCAATTTTATCAGTCTTCAGGTCTCACAACCAAATGACATAGCTGGAATTATACATTCGTTATATACGTCTCGTTTCTCACAGACTGGCAACCTAATTTTCATAATGTCTCTATGTTTACCGAAAGCTTTCCATCCAGTTGTAACGTGTCGTTTTATTTCGCTATCATGATCTTCCGATAATTTTAATATTTGCGCCAAGTAATTGTACTCCTCGACTTCTTCAAGAATTTCTTTGCTTACTCTGATGATGCTCTTTGGTGTATTTCGATTAAACCTCATTTTACTGTTACTCCGGTGCATCTTATGCCTACTTTGACACTTTCTCTGTTCAGGTCATTTAGCATTTCCTGCACTGTACCTGTTGTTTTTGAGATTAGGACAATGCTATCTGCAAATCTTAAGTGATTTAGCTTTTCTTGATCTATGTTCACTCCTTTGTTTTCCCAGTCTAGCTTTCTGAAATTACTTTCTAGGCATGCTGTAAATAATTAAGGTTAAATTGTATATCTCTGAACACGCCCTTATCAATCTTAATTTTTTTCCAAGTCCTTATGTAATTTAAATGTAGCAGTCCCCTTTATATATATTCTCGAGCAGTTTTATAATGTTCTCATTTATTCCTTGTTCTTGTAATTAATTTATAATTCCTTTCTACTCCAATGAGTCGAAAGTCTTTTCGTAATCAACAAAACTTAAGCAGAGTGGTTTATTATATTCTGTAGTTTTCTCAGTTAGCTTAATCACTGTCTGTAGATGATCAGTAGTCAAATACCCGCCTCGGAATCCTGTCTGTTCACCAGGTTGGTTTTCCTTCAAATTTGTTGTTATTCTCTTCGTAAGGACTTTAGTGAAGTGTTTGTAAATGACTGATAATAAGCTAATGGGTCGAAAGTTACTAAGATCTTTTGAGTAACCTTTTTTGTAAAGTAAAATAACTATTGCATTACACCATGTTTGGGGAATTTTCTTCTTTTGTATACATTGAGTAGATAAGTGAGAAAGCCTGTTTCGTACTTCTACTCCTGCATCCAACAGTAAATCTGCTACTATTCCATCTTCTCCCCGAGCCTTCCTTCTTTTCATATTTTTAAGAGAAATATTTACTTCGTCTCGTGTTACCTCAGGTATTTCACTTGTGTCAGCTGAAAAGTTAGCTATTGGTACTAATGTCTTTCATGCATACAGTTTTTTGTAAAATTCTTGAATTCTCTTCACCATTTTATCTCTGCATTTAATGACTTCACCGTTCTTGTCTTTCAGTGATGTAATTTGTTGCTTTCCTAGTGCAATTTCGCTGCGGACCTGTTGCAGACTTTTTCCTTTTTTGATGGCTTCTTTGATCTGATCCATGTTTCCCTTTCTTTTTTCTTCTCTTTGCCTCTTGTTGATAAGCTTATTTGATTCTGCTCCTTCTATTTCATCATTGTTTTTACTTTTTTTTTTCATAAGCTCGTGTCATTTTTCAATACTTCTTGGCTTTGGTTGTATTCAGTTTTCCTACTACTTCCGCTGATTCTCTTAGCACTTGTTAGTCTGTCATTCAGCTCATCAATGTCACATTTTGCATTACTTAGAGCATGAAATCTGTTCTTTATTTCCAACTGAAAGGCTGCTTTGTTTCCATTTACATTTATTCGGCATATCTTTTTATTTTTAATCATCATTCTTTCACTTCTGAAATTGAATCTGGCTGTGCAACCCACCATTCCATAGTCACTTCATATATTTAACTTGTAGGTTACTAAAAGGGGTGAAAAGTTTTTATGTAAATAGTAGAGCGTGTGTAAGAGTGGGAAATGATGTGAGTGATTGGTTTCTCGTGAGAGTTGGGCTGTGACAGGGATGTGTGATGTCGCCTTGGTTGTTTAATATTTATATGGATGGTGTTGTAAGGGAGGTGAATGCAAGAATTTTAGGTGGAGGTTTGAGTCTGGTGAATGTTGATGGTGGAGAGTGGAATCTGAAGCAGCTGCTGTATGCAGATGATACTGCACTGGTGGCTGATTCAGAGGAGAGATTGATACAGTTGGTAGATGAGTTTGGAAGGGTATGTGAAAGGAGGAAATTGAAAGTAAAGGAATAAGAGTAAAGTGATGAAGTGTACGAGATTGGTAGATGGTAGGGGGATGAATTTAGTTCTGAATGGTGAGTTGCTTGAGGAGGTAGAGTGTTTTAAATATTTAGGGTCACATGTTGCTGTGGATGGAAGAATAGATGCAGCAGTGAAGTTTACAATAAATGAAGTAGGTATGATGCTGGGAGGAATGAAAAAAGTGTTTACATGTCGTATGCTTAGAATGGATGTAAAGAGAAGGCTGTATGAGGGTGTTGTGGTACCGACTGCGTTATATGGGGCTGAAACATGGAATATGGGTGTAGCAGAGAGGAAAAGTTTGAATGTAATGGAGATGAGGTGTTTGAGGAGTATGTGTGGAGTGACGCGTATGGATCGAGTGCGAAATGATGAAATGCAAAGGAGAACTGGAGTTGTTCGGGAGATGGCTGATAGAGTTGAGCAGAGGGTGTTGCGATGGTTTGGGCATATGGAGAGAATGGATAATGAGCGTTTGGTGAAAAAGATAACTAGATCTTATGTGAGATGTGTAAGGCTGAGAAGGAGACCACGAATAGGATGGATGGACAGTGTGAAGAGAGCGCTGGATGCGAGAGGGATGTCTGTTGAACAAGGAAGAGTGGCTGTGCGTGACAGAAATAAATGGACAGAAATTGTGAATGAATAAATGATGACGCAGCACTGAGGGGATATTCTCCCGCATTTGGTCTGATCAGCTAGTCAGGTCAGGTGTGGGTAAGGGGATGGGTCTATTATGTTGTGGCAGGGGTAAACCAGCTCTGCTGTCGGGCCCTGCTGCGGATGTCACTGACTGCACTGGCAGTTGATCCTTGTGTGGTGTGGTGCGGTGAGGATCTGTCCGTTCTCCCCTTTGGGGCTAAGATGCGAATGAATGTGTCTGAATGGATGAGTAAATGGGGAGTGTGTCGTCCTGTCTCGGCTACCTCCCTTTCCTTGGGGGAAGCAGCCTAGGTATATAGATAGATAGATAGACAATTGTGACATTTGTGATCATTTTATTCTTTTCTGCTATAATGAAGTCGATTTCATTCATTGTTTCTCCATTTGGGTTTCTGTAGGTCCACTTTGTCCCTGTTCTTTTGTGAAAGAATGTGTTCATTATTATCATATTATATGAGTACATTTCAGCAAAATTTACTACCATTTCTTGTCTTTCATTCCTTTCTCCCACTCCAGCATTTCCAATACATGCTTCTCCTTTCTTTGATTTGCCAATTTTGCGTTGAAGTCTCCCACGAGTATAGTATATGTGGTCTTTTCTTCATCCATAAGCTGGGAGATGTTGTCATAGCTTTGATATGTTCGTGCATATACTTGTATTACTTGCAGGGTGTATTTTTTACAGTCTAATTACTTTATATATATATATATATATATATATATATATATATATATATATATATATATATATATATATATATATATATATATATATATATATATATATATATATATATATATATATATATATATATATATATATATATATATAATCCCATTGGATTCCAGAGTTACGGCGCGAGGCACTGTTCCTGGAGGGTCCTAAGCGTAGCGCCCTCCGTATATTGGCTCATAGTTGCCATGCTCATAGGTCCCTACATGGGGGTTCCCTACTTTATTAAAGTCTGAAAATTCCCAGTTCTGTCCAATACTGGGGACACCAGGCTCCAATGGGTAATATATATATATATATATATATATATTTATATATATATAGATATATATATATATATATTTATATATATATATATGACTGCGTAAAAACTAAGAAAAACAAGATGAAGAGGGAACTGAACAAAAAATTAATTGATGAAAAGCAATACAAAAAAGACACTAACTCCAATCTCGCAACACAGGTCCGAAAGTAAATAAAACCAGCTGACGTACGCAAGGGCAAAAATAAAAACACAATGAATAATATCTAATATAATACAAACTAATATTATTAGCAATACAGTATTTACAGTGAGATAATGAAATTTAAAAGAATGAGAAGAACAAGCAACCTGATAATACCCCGCATAATCACACTAAAGTCTGGGAACAAACTTGCCAGACAAAGGAAATAAAATCATACAAAAAGAGATAACTAAACTGCGCTCGATTGCCACAAATAATGGTAATACCATAACAATAATACTTGCGATTGGATGTTGATACGAAGTGAAAAGATGTTCAGAAATATATACAACACACAAAATACTGCTTCTCCTCCCTATCTGATCTCCAGTCCAAACACTCCCTCTTCGAACGCCAATTCCACAAAAAGTCTCGCTCCATTCAAAATTCTCTTGACTGCCACAAATAATGGTAATACCATAACAATAATACATGCGATTGGATGCTGATACGAAGTGAAAAGATGTTCAGAAATATATACAACACACAAAATACTGTTTCTCCTCCCTATCTGATCTCCAGTCCAAACACTCCCTCTTCGAACGCCAATCCCACAAAAAGTCTCGCTCCATTCAAAATTCTCTTATATACCCTCCGGCTGCAAGCAGGCATTAACATGGAACTGGAGGCCAGTTGAGAAATATACAGAAAAGAGCAAGGCAAATTAATCTCTCCCCCATACTCCAAACGTTATAAATATAGCTGGTGAATACAGATCTTTATGTCGCCATTTTAAGCTCCACCAGAAGTCACTAATATTAAAAACAATTTTAGTCACACCCGTGTCGAGAGAACAATGTTAACTAAGCCTTTATAATTGTGTAGGCACTAAACAGGCAACAACATAATAGCGGGTGCATGTGCGTAGATGCTGGCATACACAGCATCCACACACACACACACACACACACACACACACACAGCGACACGCACACACTGTACATACATGCACAATATACACAAAAATATATATACATTCCTAAACATGTAGCAAGCCCACACCTAAGACAGAATTTTCCCTTAGGAAAATTCGTTCTAAAGAACGTGACAATCAACGATGATATTTTCAACACCCTTGATATGTCTAACATCTAAATGAAACTGCTGAAGGAACAAACTCCAAGGATTCAATCACTAATTCTTCATCTTCTAATTATTCAGAAGTATGAGTTGGCAATGATCAGTATATACAATGACACTAGGTCCAAATGCAGGGACATACACAGAAAAGTGCTGCAGGGTGATGATCAGGGCTGATAGTTCCTTTTCGATAACAGAATAATTACGTTTAGGAACAGAAAACTTCTTACTGAAATAGCAAACAGGATGCTCTACGCCACGATCATCGTCCTGCATCAACACAGCTCCTGCATCCACATTACTAACATCTACAGCAAGTTTAAATGACTAATTAAAGTTTGGTGCAGCCATAACTGGATAATTACATAAGATCTCATTGGCTGCATCAAAACTATTGTGACACACATCATTCCAGACGTATTTTCTATCTTCCTTAAGCAATTCAGTGAGAGAGCCCACTATTGTTGCAAAGTTCTTCAACAAACAACAGTAGTAACCAATACTGCTGAGGAATCTCCAAAGTTCGCGCCTGTTTTGTGGTGCCTCAAAACTCTTAATTGCCTCCACCTTAGAGTCAGGGGGGTGTACACAACCATGACGAACCAAATAACCAAGGTACTGAACTTGTGCAAAAAAAAAAAAAAAAAAAAAACGCACATCTTTAAATTTACTACAAGGCGAGCCTCGGAAACCCTGGACAGCAAAACACCCAGTTCTCTTAAGTGGCTTTGCCAATCATCAGTAAAGACTACTACATCATCCAAGTATACCACACAATGGTTCAAACCACTGACAACCATGTTCATTAATCGCTGGAATGTTGCCAGGGCGTTTTTCATATCATACATCACATTACACTGATGTGTTTGTCCGTCTACCACAAAACACGAGACTTCCTTAGCCCGTTCGGTCAATGGCACTTGCCAGAAGCCTTTCTTGAGATCTAGCTTGGTGATATAACTGGACGACCTGAAGCGATCAATGCAGTCCGCAAGCCGGGGCAATGGGTACAAATCAGTCTTGGTTAGCGTGTTCACCCGTCTGTAGTCTATGCAAAATCTTGCGGTGCCATCTGGTTTAGGCTGCAACATCACAGGGGAACTCCAAGGACTAACAATGGGGGAGATAAGCCCTAGATCCAACATATAATTGAGCTCCTGACGCAGCATGCCAAGACACTGCGGACTGACTCGATAAGGGGGCAACTTCACAGGAATGGCATCACCCACATCCACGTCGTGTTGAATCCAATCGGTTTTCCCAGGGACACTGCTGAACACCGACTTGTAAGTTGACAAGAAGGCAACCAACTGAGATGTTTGGTCCCAAGGCAGATGTGCTAACTTGGAGTTGAGAGTGGACTCTGCCTCATCATTCTTCACCCAGCTACAATCTGGAAACTCGCAGTCCACCTCAAACAAATCGCTATCAACACCCTCCTCAGCAGCAGCAGCAGCAGTGGTGGAGACAAGGTGTATGGGAGCTGGAGAATCTGGTGCACGATGGTACGGCTTCAGCATGTTCACATGGCACAGTTCATGTTTGTTCCTTCTGTCGGGGGTCTCCACCAGGTAGTTGGTGTTTCCAATATGCTGCACTACAGGGTAGGGATTATTATACTTAGCGGCCAGTGGTTGACCCTGCAGTGGTAGCAACACCAAAACCTCGTCACCGACCTTAAACTCCCTCAGCTTTGACTTTCGATCGTACCACACCTTCGTGTTTTCCTGAGCTTGCTTGAAATTTTCCTGGGCCAGCTCTAGAGTCACACTCATTCGGGTCTTAAAGTCTGCACATAACAGAGGAAGCTCTGGCTCACAGCAAGGTTATTGCTCCAAGTCTGAGGAGTAGACTGTAGCACCAGTCGAGCAGGGCAGTACTCCCGAGGTGGATGGAAAGCTGATGACAGGGAGAGCTGGAGCTCCCGTTTCATCAGCCCCCAGGACTAGTTCCTGACCATCCCCCTTTGCTGAAATTTTTCAGTGTCTCAGTTACACAGAGAGTAGGCCAGCATGCTCTCCAGTACAAATTTCTCTAACTATCTTCACCAAACTACATGCACAGTACACACTACACTTCCTATTCAAAAATCAACAAAAATGGCGTCTACTAATCAAGCCTCGGAGTCCCCAGGGGGGGGGGACCATAAATGCCCCCGCCATCTGCCCCTCTCCCGGTGACGACTCGAGGTGCCTGGAACCACTGTCTGACTCTCTTCTTCTTCATTTCTGCAACATTCGCGGCCTTTCATCTAACTTTCGCTCTGTTGAGCACCACCTCTCCTCCTCTAAACCTCACCTTCTTTTTCTGACGGAGACTCAGCTGTCTGAGGCAACCGACAGCAAACCCTTTTCTGTATCCTCCTACTTTCTCTTTACTCATTTCAAAGCCAAAGGTGGCTGTTGTGTATACATACGCAACGACTTATCTTGCTCTCGTGTTCCTGAACTTGATTCTTCTGAATTCTCCACACTCTGGCTTCAGCTTTCCTGTCATTCTCTGACTAAATATATCTGTGCCGTTTACTTATCCCCTAATTCTACTGACTATCAAAAATTCTTCGACTATCTTACTTCTACGATGGAACACATTCTGTCCATTTCTCCTTTCTCTGAAATCTCTATTCTTGGAGATTTCAATGTTCACCACCACCTTTGGCTCTCCTCTCCTTTCGTGGATCCACCTGGTGAACAAGCCTACATCTTTTCTATCCTTAATGACCTAGAGCAACTTGTACAGCACCCTACCCGTATCCCTGACCGCCTTGGAGAGAGCTCCAACATACTTGACCTCTTCCTCACAACTAATCCTTCTGCTTACTCTGTTAATCTTTTCTCTCCGTTGGTCTCCTCCGATCACAACCTTATTACCTTAACCTGTCCTATCACTCCGGTACGGCCTGTGGACCCTCCAGGGAAACGTCGTCTGTGGCATTTTGGAGCCGCGAACTGGGAGGCCCTCAGGCAGTACTTCTTTGATTTTCCCTGGAATGATTATTGCTTCCATGGCCGTGAGCCATCTGAGTGTGCCTTGCGCATTACGGAGGTTATTCTCTCGGGCATGGAAGCATACATTCCTTTCTCATATCCTTTGACTAACGCAAGAAAGCCTTGGTTTAATCACGCTTGTTCTAATGCTGTCCGCAACAAGGAGAAGGCCTACAAAAGGTACCGGAGATAACCCACCCCTGAATCACATCATCTTTACGTTTCTGCCCGGAATCGTGCTAAGTCTGTTCTTCGCTCTACTAAAAATAATTTCATCCATACTAAATGCTCTCAACTATCCAACTCGAATTCTTCCCGCTCCTTCTGGCACCTTGCCAAAAATCTTTCTAACAACTTTACCTCATCATCCTTCCCTCCTCTTTTCTACTCTGATGGTTCTGTAGCTATTTCTTCTACTGATAAAGCAGATCTCTTTGCACAGACTTTCTCCTCCAATTCCACCTTAGACGATTCCGGTGCTGTTCCTCCATCACTTCTCCCCTCTGACTTCCTCATGGCTGACATTAAAATTTCTTCAGTTGATGTATTTTCTGCCATCACTGGCCTCAGCACTAACAAGGCATATGGGCCTGATGGGGTCCCTCCTGTTGTTCTCAAGAACTGTGCTTCTGTGCTTACACCCTGCCTAGGCAAACTCTTTCGCCTTTGTCTGTCAACTTGTACCTTTCCTTCTTGCTGGAAGTTTGCTCTCATTCAGCCAGTCCCAAAGAAGGGTGACCACTCCCAACCCTCCAACTATCGTCCAATTGCTTTAACGTCCTGTATTTCAAAAGTTTTCGAGTCAATTCTTAATAGAAAAATTTTAAGGCATCTTTCCTATCACAACCTTCTTTCCGATCGTCAGTATGGGTTCCGTCAGGGACGCTACACTGGCGATCTTCTCACCTACCTTTCAGACTCCTGGTCATCCTCCTTTCGGGACTTTGGCGAAAGCTTTGCCTTTGCACTTGACATCTCAAAGGCTTTCGATCGAGTCTGGCATAAATCTTTAATTTCCAAACTGCCCTCCTACGGTTTCTATCCTTCTATCTGTGCCTTCATTGCTAGCTTCCTTTCTGGTCGTTCTATAGCCGCTGTTGTAGACAGCCATCGTTCTTCTCCTAGATCTATCAACAGTGGTGTTCCTCAGGGCTCTGTCCTATCACCAACTCTCTTCCTTTTATTCATCAATGATCTTCTAAGCTGTACATCTAACCCTATCCACTCATACACTGATGACTCCACCCTTCACCTTTCCATTCAGTTCCCGCAATGCCCATCTCAACAGTTACTTCAAGAAACAAGGGATGAGGCTATGGCACACCTAATGTCTGACTTGGCTCGTATCACTGACTGGGGTAAAAATAATATGGTTGTCTTTAATGCATCTAAGACTCAGTTCTTACACCTATCAACCCGACAAAATCTTCCACAGGTATACCCATTAATGTTTAATAATATTCAGCTTAATCCTGCATCATCCTTGAACATGCTTGGGGTTTCATTTACTCGGGACTTATCTTGGAAAGACCATATTACATCTCTTGTAAAATCTGCTTCCAAGAGATTGGGTGTGCTAAGCCGACTCCGCTCTTTCTTTACCCCTGCACAATTGTTGACTCTATACAGAGGTTTTATCCGCCCCTGTGTGGAGTACAACTCTCATGTGTGGGGAGGCTCCCCACATGCAGCTCTTCTCAATAGGGTGGAGTCAAAGGCTTTTCGTCTCATTAACTCTCCTCCTCTTACTGACTCCCTTCAACCTCTGTCTCTTCGCCGCACTGTTGCATCTTTATCTCTTTTCTATCGCTACTTTAATGGTCACTGCTCCGCTGAACTGTCTGCTTGCATTCCTCCACCTCTACGACGGGCGCGTAGCACCCGTCTGGCAGCAAACTCTCATCCCTTTTCTGTCCAACTCTCTAATGCAAGAGTTAACCGTTACTCCCAGTCTTTCATTTGTGCAACAGGTCAGCTCTGGAACTGTCTCCCTCTGTCTGTATTTCCTGCTGCCTATGATCTCCAGTCTTTCAAACGCAGTGTGTCCAGGCATCTCAAAATGATCGGATCTTGAATTTGGCTCTCTCTTGTATTTTGTTTTTCTCTTGGAGGGAACTGTTACTGCGGGCCATGGCCTTTGGTTCCTTCTTCCTCGCATAAAAAAAAAAAAAAAAAGTCTCCTTAACCAAGTTCAGGGGACCCCAAACTCGTTGGACAAACACGAGCTCGTTTAGAAAGAAACCCAAACACTCCTGGGGGACTTCCCTCGTAGCAAACAGGAGGAACGGCACACCATGGTCTCAGTCCTTAGAGTGCTCCAGACAGTTCTTGCTGAGCATATTCTTGAACGTCTGGTGGTCACGCTCCAAGGCACCTTGCGTCTCTGGACAGTAGGCACTGCTCTTCATGTGTGTGATGCCAAGTTGAGCTAATGACTGCTGGAAGATGTTGGAAAGGAATATAGACCGTCTATCTGACTGAATCTCCCTGGGCAAATAAAACTTTGTACAGAAATCTAGCAAATCTCTAACCACTGTCTTAGCTTTGATAGAATGTTGAGGTATCGCCTCAGAGTACCTCATGAAAGGGTCAATCATAGTGAGCAGCTGTGAGTTACCACTAGAAATTGGGGACAAGGGTCCAACCACATTAATAATTAACCTGGAAAAAGGGGGATCAATGGCAGAAATGGGGACAAGAGGGGCCTTAGGGACAAACTGATTTGGCCTACCCACTACTTGACACGTATGACAATGTTTGACAAACTTAGCCATGCAGGGCCAGAAGAATTCCGTACTCAGTCTCTCCATGGTCTTCCTTACACCCATGTTACCTGCAAATGGAGTAGAATGGGCCAGTTGAATTAACTCCTGCCTGCACACATTAGGTACTATGATCTGATGGTAGTCCCACATCCCATCATCTACATTCACATCTGGGAGTCTCCATCCTCTCCACAAAATCTCATCTTTCACTGAAAAATATCCACCCTTTTCCTTCTCAAAATCATCCACTGCACACAACTTCAACCTCTGAATCTCCTGGTCTCCAGACTGCAACTCCTTTAACTTCTCAATGTTCACCTCCTCCAACGGAACAGGTGGAATATCTTCCAAAGAACCCATAAACGTATCTGCCAAAGATATCTCACTGTCTGATTGTTTTGTCCTTGGACGTAGGAGTAACTGTTGCCTCTGGTACGACGATGCAGGGCACATCACAAGTAACCTTCTCCTGTCGACTCCTCTCTGCTCGTGACATGGACCGAGTCACTGCACAAATTGGGAATACCTCTGCATCACTGGGATTAACCTTTGAGGGAACGTCAGGCACTGGCATCTCTGACAAAACTGGAGTAGTAATCTTCTCACCTCTCACTAGGTCACTGCCAAGTATTAAATCAACACCACCCTCTGGTAAATAATCAACAACACCCAATCGTGCCAGCCCATCAAATAACTGACATTTAACCTCACAAGAAACTGGCGGCACAGTCTTTGCACCTGTTACTCCCCTAATCAGAACAAACTCTGCACCTGCAACATCAAGAACTTCATTATTTGGCCTTATCCACAAAGAAATTGAAGAACCAGTGTCATGAAGAATGTGTACCGGATGCTGCATGCCATTCACCTACACCGAACCAGAATACAGGTAGGGGGCATACGAGGAAGCAGGGGCAACACTGCTCATCATCGCCTGTACCACACCTCCTGAAACAGTGGGCTCCAACACAACTGTGGCCTCCTTCTTCCCATCTTCTGGAACTTCAACCCTAGAAGGGGGTAAAACATTTGAGTTTCCCTGACTAGCAACTAGAGAACCAACTGAAGGGGTATCCGCGGGAGCTCCGTGAGAAACAAAGCTCACTGGCTTCACAACACCTGACTTTTGCCAACATCTATCTACAGTGTGACCTGGCCTCTTACAATATGAACAAGCAAATGGGTGGCGTGTAGGTTCTGGGGAAATGTGAGGTGTATCAGGTTTGGGTGTGGAGGAATTCGTGGAGTTGGGCTTCTGAGATGGTTGTTTGGGGAGCTGAGAGGGGTAACACTTCTGAGGAACACTCCTAGGAACTTCCTTACACTTATTCAAATTCTTAAACAATAAATAATCGTCTACATAAACTGCAGCTTCAGCAGCATTCTTAACTTTCCTATCAGCAAGGTAAGTTCTTAAATCTGTATCAATCTTATCAAGGAAGTTCTCTAGGATAACAAGTTCCTTAAGCTTAACATAAGATTCTGAGACATCCTCACTTCACATCCATTGATTAAATGCATCAGTCATCTGCCTTCTGAAAACTACAAAGATATCATGCGGGCACTTCCTACAATTCCTAAATTTCTGCCTGTAAGCTTCAGGTCTCATCTCGTATGCACGCAGTATGGCTTTCTTTAGTACCTTGTAATCCTGTGATTCTTGGTGGCTGAGACTGTCATAGGTTTTCAATGCTTTACCTTTGATTACTGTCTGAACTAAAGATGACCAGCTTTTTTTTATTTTATTATTTTTTTTTTTATGTGTCCGACTCTGGGCATAGGCTTCACAGCCTGCTATCAAGGCCCAGCAGTCCTCCTACATACCATACACCTCTACATGTCACCACTTCGGCACTAACACCCACCGTCCATATTGAATACATACTAGGGCTGTCTCATGCAGGACTGGTGTATTGGTATTAGCGGGGGTATTTTTATGACATGTCGGCGGGTCTACTAGTAGATCAGTAAAGCCTGATTTAATGGAATTCAAATCCTTAAACTGTTCCCTGCCCCAGCCGGGATTCGAACCTGGGTCCGTCAGGACTGCAGGCCACCTCTCAACCGATTGAGCCACCGCCTCTGGGCCACTTGTTACTTGTAGCAATCTTCTAAAATCGGTCAAAGAACTCCAGGACTAAGCACTCATCGAACTGGGGGAACTAAATTAGTGGGTTCAGCTGCTCTAAAGTCTGAAAAAGAATGGGGAAAATTGGTTGGGGCACTTGGCCAATTCATACGCATTTCATAGTCAAGCTTCATCTGCTGCAGTTTAGTATTCTCCTCCTCCTTCTTCCTCTGAATCTGTAGTTTAAGCTGTAACGTCCTATTCTCCTCCCCCTTCTTCTCCCTCTGAAGCTGTAGTTGACGCTGTAACATCCTATTCTGCTCCTCCCTCTTCTCCCTCTGAAACTGTAACATCCTATACTCATGATCACGCTTAGCCTGCTCTGCATCGATAGATTCTTTGTGCTGGATGACAGTGACCTCAGCTAAACTATCATGGGATGAATGAACTGATCTAGAAACTGATTCAGGGTCTGGCAAGGATCCAGGGACTTCGTATGGGCCTGTGCCAAGCAGTCGGTGGCAGATTAAGTTAGTTAATGGGAAGGCATTATCTGACTCACTCTGAATTTCAAGAGCTTGGGCAACTAAGGTTAACTCCTGCCTCTGCAACCTAACCTTATCCTCCGCTGGTCCTGAGTTGACAAAGTCAGCTGGATCTTGCTGACTCACAATATGTACGGGTGCCACAGTAACATCACTAGTTCTACCCTCCATGATGATACAGTACCACAATGACACAACAATAAAAAAAATATCAGGGTATTATCCTGGCGAGGTAATGTCAATTTATATGTTATGAGATGGGAGTAGGCAACACATGATAACTAAATCTGACTGCGTAAAAACTGAGGAAAAACAATCAAGATGAATAGGGAACTGAACAAATATTTAATTGAAGAAAAACAATAAAAAAAGACACTAACTCCAATCTCGCAACACAGGTCTGAAAGTAAATAAAACTAGCTGACGTACGCAAGGGCAAAAATAAAAACACAATGAATAATACCTAATATAATACAAACTAATATTATTTAAAATACAGTATTTACAATGAGATAATGAAACACAAATGAATGAGAAAAACAAGCAACTTGATAATACCCCGAATAATCACACTAAAGTCTGGGAACAAACTTGCCAGACAAAAGGAATAAAATCATACAAAAAGAGTTAACTAAACTGCACTCGATTGCCACAAATAATATTAATATAGTAAAAATAATACTTGCAACTGGATGCTGATACGAAGTGAAAAGATGTTCAGAAATATATACAATACACAAAATACTGCTTCTCCTCCCTCTCTGATCTCATGTCCAAACACACACTCTCCCGACGCCAGTCTCACAAAAACTCTCACTCCATTTTCTTTTTTTAATGGGAGGGGCTTAATGGCCATCACCCTCTATTCGGGGTATTAGGCCAGCCGAGATTGAAGGTATTAGTACAGGTCACTCCCTCGCCATGCACACCGCCCATCTAGGGGGCCAGCCGAGGTGGGAGCATATAATAGAATGCTCTAAGAGTGGCTAGACGCACCTCCTCCCCCCTGACAATCAGCACAGGTCTTATGTTCTCACCCCGATCGTCAGCTCGGAGCAGATCGTAGAGGGTTGTATATGTTGTTGCTCCGAGCTGGTACGATCATGTGTGAGTGCTGAGAGCCAGAAGGTGTCTATAGGAGGCTACGTCTAGCTGACCCTTAAGGTCGATAATAGGAGGGCGAGATGGGGAGCCCTCCTCTGTTTGAGAAGGAGGGGACTCATCAACTTCCTCCTCGGCCGAGGAGCCAGTCGACCCTTCCTCGGCCATGGAGGCAGTGGCAGATGAGTCCCGCTCCTCCTCAGACATTGCTGGCGGCTGGAGTACTTCCACCATGGTCGTAGCCGTATCGTTAGCCGGGTTCGGGCAAGGCCGTCTATAAGGGAGGCCAGAACGCTGCCCCAGTGACGTCACGGAGTTGGTGACAGCTGAGCGTTCTTGCTCTCCCTCTCACCCACTCACTCACTGGAGCCTTATCCCGCTCTTCTTCATAATGTCCACTGTTTAGTTTTTTATTCATGTTACTATTTGAGGATGTGTTTCATAAACATTGCTCACAGCATTATTAGATAGATATTAACAAACAGTCCTGCGTTTAATATTTGGTATTATTTGCTTCTTCTATATATTGAGGTAAAAATAAAACACGTTATTTTTCTTTCAATTACAGTATAATGACAGTTTCTTATTCAAAGTTGCTATTCCCTCTCACAACACAGAATCTACAATATTTGCTTATACCATCTCTATATCCTACCTATTTGTTTGTTACTTTGCTAGCGTATCCAGTTTTCGTTTCTTCCCTGAATTTTCCTTGTTTGCAGCTAGAAAATTATTTTGTTTTGCACAAAAATTGTTAAGCAGTGTGTTAGTTGATGCCCAGACTCTCATTTTTTCAATTTTTTCTGAGCTATGGGCATCACAAAAGTCAAAGGGTAAAAGTGCATCATCATCAGCCAAATTATTTAATGTTATTTTACAGGCAATACTACGTTGATCGATATTCTGAAGGAAATTTTTATGTTTAGTTAATTTGTTAACAACGATGTAGTTGTACATGACTATGTTTGTCGTGGCAGTATCTGGGTGCATCAATGATCCTCTGCTCACTGCATCAATGTAACTGTGACTGTCAGGCATTTCTTCGTCATTTTCACAGGTAATCAAATCTTTACAGTATTTACACAAGTACCTAAAAAAAAATATATATTTCTAGTGTAAGTGTCTGCATGTATGGTTGAGAGTTTGGTTGTTTGTCTGTCTGTTAGTCCTAGATATTTCAACTGGAAATGATTGATGAAATTTTAAGCTAACGAGTGAGAAAAAACAAGGATGATTTATAAGCTCGCGAATTTGTGCCACCTAGAAGATGCTAAAAGTGCCTCCATCATGCAATACTCATCATCTATAGTTAATCATGTTTCTATCGCTTTTGTTCTTACTCTTTCGCTGCCTTTTCTGTTATATACTCTCCCACATGACATAATTACACAGTATGGAAGATCACTTGGATGGTTCAAGCGACCTTTTGCATTCGGTGAAGAAATTATGATAAACAATTTTACCAGTCTGCCTCACCACTGCCATGTTTGTGCCCGCGCGGCCATTCATCATCGAGGCTGAAAAATATTATTATATCCCTACTTAATACATCTACCAACGCATTGTGCTTGTAATTGCTAAACTGCTGCTAAACTCTAACAATAGTATAATGTTGTACTTACCCTGCTGCTGTGAGTTGGGGTGAAATTCTCTCGTTTGATGGCGCGAATCCATTTGTAGCGGAGAGTTTCGTCCTTGGGAAAGGAATACACACTAACTTTTGGGCCAGTTGTATAGTTCCCATTGGAATTTGGCACACAACAACAGTGTGGCATTATCACACAAAGTAGTAAGAATGGCCAACACAATGCGTGAGGAATATACGGATGATTGCGGGAATAAACAATGCTGAGCAAATTGGCGTGACCTCCCACTAGCGCATGTCAATCACCACTGATCCCTGGCGTGGTGCAGGTAGCTGGATCCACCGATGTCACGTGTCAGCGCGTCTGTGACTCATCTTCTAGGCCTGAGAAACTATAGACGGCCTTGGTTCGGGGCCGGGTCGTCAACTTAAGAAGTCGTCCTTTGGTTGAGTGGGGCCTCCAGCCTAAGCCTCTTCCTTGGAGTCTGACGAGGAGTAGCTGGTCGAGGCTTATGAGCCCAGCTTTCCCGTCAGTGAGGGACTGTATGCACATCACAGACGAAGCACTTGGGGATGATAAGGTTGGGCAGCCCATTCTCCTTGAAGATCTTAGGAAGGAGAACACACAAAGCCCCTTTATCATCCCCACAAAAAGCCTTTGCCATCGCAATGCACATCTCGACGATGGTGGTTACCTCCCCTGAACACCCCTGATCTCTGGGCTGGCGCCACCGTGCATAGGCAGAGCCCTGCACGGCAGCCCCTCCCGGTCCGGTGACGTCCCTAGCCTCAGGACCCTTGGGCGTTCTGAAGAGGGCAAACTACACTGTCTCACCATCACCTAGGGAGTGCTGGAGATGCCATGGATTTGGTTTAGCAATTGCCTGGTGGTGCACGAAAATATCAATGCCAGTGTCCTGGAGCTTGATAAAACTGTACCCTACCTGAACGTTAAACCAAACCACAGCACCTCTGATCTTCGTCTGGGTCGTAGAAGGCCGAGGCCTGCTGTCTGCCCCCCTCAATGGGTCATGAGCAACAGCAGGAGAGGTTGCAGCAAGAACAGGGTCTGGACATCCGCACACTTCCATAGTTCGTCGCTCTCTCCTCTTGCTCCATTTTTTTTTTTTTTTTTTTTTGCCTATCGACCATTGAGGCCGCAGCCCCTGGTCATTAGGGCAAAATTATATATATGTATATACATTGACACATATATACATATATATATATACGAACATATATATACATACATACATACATACACACATCCATGCATATGAACATACACACTTTCATGCACACGTACATATATATATAATAATTTTTATTTTCTTATTTTTTTGTATTTTTATTTTTATTACTTTTTGTTTTAATTTTTTATATTTTTAACCTTATATTACTTATAAACAAAAATGCCTAATATAAAGACCCTAAAACTAATCGCCTAACAGACAAATCGCTAACCTATACTAAGTCTTAAGAGACAAATAACTAGACCTACACTAATGGTAAAAAAGCTTCGACCAAGAGGACACCATCGACTGCAGATATGTATTGCCTTTCTACACTACATACCTGCACTCATCACCTGGTGACTGTCAGTCGAGGCACAACCTAATATAGGGGACATCAATATATGAAAGGGAACCAGACGAGTCAGGATCAGTTCCATATATGTCAGCTGTCGTCCCTAATTAGAATAACTTAAGCAAGATGGTATAATGTATTTACATAATTTATACAAAAAGTGAAGAACCTCGCCCAGTAGACCACCATCGACTGCAAGTGCCCAATAGCTTCTTGTATTGCACACTTGCACTCATCAGCTGGTGACTGTCAGGCGAGGAACTTGGCTTAATGTAGGGGACATCTATTTCAGAAATAGATCAGTGGGAGGAGGAACTATTTCAAATATGTCAACTGTCAACCCTAATTAATATTACAATATATACATGTTTACCGTTGATAAAAACCATAACCATACAGTAAAAAAGTCACATCACTCTGATCAGTCCGGTCTCTCTCAAGAAAGCCATCAATTTATCAGTCATAACAATGTCCCTATCACCCAGGATGGTGGAAAGGGTGAAGGGGACGTCTGCTGCACCGCAGTAATTTATAAGTGAAGCACGTTCACGAATAAATCGCCGACAGCGCAGGATGATATGACAGATAGATAACACCGCATTACAGACATCACAGTGCGGTGGGAAGTGTCTTTCCATATAAGGTTTCATATGTGTTAAAATGGTGGCATTGAGCTGTAACCATGCCAA
Source organism: Coenobita brevimanus (assembly GCF_032717465.1). Lineage (NCBI taxonomy): Eukaryota > Metazoa > Arthropoda > Malacostraca > Decapoda > Coenobitidae > Coenobita > Coenobita brevimanus. The sequence goes on from NC_136985.1 coordinate 11,670,386, forward strand.
CACTTTTTCTTCCAGGCGACTGGGGCGGTTGGCAGTGTCCCAGTCGCCCAGGTACGGCTTACAAGTTGGAATATTTAGTCTGGTCCACTGACCTTGCCACAGAAGATTTATTGATTTCTTTCCGAGAGAGAGACTCTACCATAGATCACAAGGAACGTCCCAAGTCTCCTCGAGCTCTACAGCCGACTTTGCAAATAAGTCAGCCTGCTCATTGCCGTAGATACGATAATGACCAGGCACCCAGATCAGCATGAATGACTTGTTGCATGAATGCAGCTTATTAACAACGCGGCCCTGAATCTCGTGCGAGTCCGTAGTGCAAGAAGCAATTGCATGAAGGGCTGATTTCGAGTCTGAAAATATGACAAATGAGTCAAGCCTAGAATTGAGAGCATAGTCTATGGCTTTGTCAATAGCAAAAAGTTCGGAGGTAAACACAGATGTATGAGTCGGCAACCAATACCTGAGGGCACATTCAGTTGACCACACACTTGCACCCACACATTCACTCGACTTGGAGCCGTTGGTGTACAAATAATGGGACCCCAAGTGACGAATTATGATGTTACGAAACAAGTGGTGGACATCCACCTCCGGCGCCTTGGCCTTTGGTGCTGGGAGCCATGTAACATCAACAGTAAAGCCGGGTGGCTCCCAAGGCGCTATATTTTTTAACACCAACTTGTCACAGTCACTGGGGTCCACACCAAGCTCCTGAGTCAGTAAGTGGAGGTAAACGGCAAGTGGCTGACACCCCCCCCGCAGAAGGTGGTGGTATTGACGCAGGGGGGTACAGGCCACATTGCCGATATTACTTTTCCTATATGTTCGAAGGCCATAGGACCAAGCCAGGTGGTCACAGCGAATACGGAGGAGAGGCACATTCGCCTCCACTTCCATACGAGCTACACGGGTACACCGGACGGCTCCAAGATACATTTGCAAACATTTATTCCGTAGCACATCCAATCCTTTCAGCGTGGCATCAGATGCCGAGTCATACACCTGTGCGCCATAGTCTAGCTTCGATCGAATAAGGGACTTATACACCATTAATAAAGATTTTCTGTTGGCTCCCCATGTAGTACCCGCTAGGTACTTAAGGGCATTTAACGGATTATCACAACGAGCAAGCAAAGTATTAACGTGAAGCTTAAAATTCATTCTGCAATCAAAGTGGAGGCCCAAAAACTTTACAGAATTTTGAAAAGGTACTGTTTGATTAACCAAAAATAAATGCAAATCGGGGACGTTATGAGTTGTAAAAACTACAGCGGCACACTTACGGACGGAAAACTTAAATCCCCACTGCAAGGCCCATTGGTGGATGGAGTCAAGGGCTGCTTGAATCCGCCCAGCCGAAAATTGTGCATTACGGGAGAAGTGCCATATTGCACAATCGTCAGCATAGAGCGAGTATTTAAGATTCCTGGGGATGGTAGCTGATAACAGAATATCATTGATCATAATACTAAATAAAGTAGGACTAAGCACACTTCCCAGCGGCACCCCGTTTTCCTGGATAAATATATCCGATGTTACGTTACAGGGCACTTTGACAGAGAAAGTCCTGTCCCTTAAGAAATTTGAAATAAAAATAGGCAAACTTCCTCTTAAACCATAAGCATAGAGCTTCATTAGTATACCGTGTTGCCATGTCATGTCATAGGCTTTATGGATGTCCAAGAACACCGCTATCATGAATTCTTTATTGACAAATGCCTCTGCAATACAATGCTCCAAATTCATTAACCCCTAAAACGCGGGGCGTCGCGTTTGCGATGCTCGCTGAAAAGGACATAACGGCAGAGCGTCGCGTTTGCAATTCGAGCTAATTTTGAATAAACGCGGGCAAGGATGTTCCAGCTCGTATTGTCTATCAGTACCACCACCCTTTAGCTACAATTAGCATACTTTACCTTTGTACTACTGACCTCCGTTGTTGCCAAGTATCGCGTTTTTCCCCCCGCCCCCCCCCCCACGGCCCGGCCAGCCTGGCTGTGATACATGGCAGCGCTCTGACTGCTCAGAACTGTAAATCTGCGCTCTCCTCTCACAAGCAGTTTATGCTAATAGGAAATGCTTGTTTCCCCAGTTGTAACACTAGCTTTTTTTTCGCACGGTTTGCCCCTGTTTAGCGTTAGTTTACCGCAGGCTTTCAAAGTGACATTATGGAGAGTTCTAGCTCTTCCGAGACAGTGCGAGCGGCCAACAGGAACGAGAATAAAGTGAGGGGCGTAAGGCAGAATAAAAAGCGCGCTGCAGTGATCTTTTGGGAAGTAATATGATTGAAAATAACGTAGCATATGTGTTTTTAGCTGTGAAAATGGAAATGTTTGTTGAGTGACGGGAAGACCGCCGCTGCGCTGCATATCGGCCATACGCTCCATTGATTTTAGCCTTATTTTCAGTGCTTATTGTACAAATACGGATTCCAAACTACCTGTACGTTGTAGTATAAAGTTTACTGTGACAGAATGAGGCTGTGGTAGATGGGAAACCAGGTTGCTGGAGGTGTGAAAGTGAAGATTTTGTTACCCAAATTTGCAAGTCTCCACAAGTCCTTGGGTAGTCCACGAAGGCTCAATATCTGTCTCTGGAGAAAGCTGGATGTAAGTACTATCTGCCATACCAAGTATAATGTTCTAGAGTTAATCTCTGATTTTGGGCTAATATTTTCCTACAGGTACTCAGACCGCGATCGAACGCCGCCACCCGAGGGGGGGTCGGCTGTCGATGGCCGCACATTAGGGGTTAAATGATCTAGTGACTTCTGTATTTACGGAAGCCACATTGTTGATCATTTAACAAAGTCTTCGACTCTAAAACAAAAAGAAGCCTATTATTAACCATTCGTTCCATGACCCTACATAGACAAGAAGTCAACACAATAGGACGAAATGAAGTGGGATTCATAAGACGACCAGCCTCTTTGGGTATCGGTATGACGTGCGCAAAGTGCCATGAGTTTGGGAATGTTCAAGACGCCCAAATCTCATTGTACAATGCTAACACCTTATTCAGGTTGTCCTGATTAAGATGCTGGATCATATCGTACGTGATGGTGTCTGGTCCAGGGCTGGTGTCTTTACAGGATTTATGGGCTAGGAGCAGTTCATCTAGCGTAAACTCTCGGTTGTACGGGGAGTCTACGTCTTCTGTGGGAAAGTCTAATATCTGTAGCTCAGCCGTGCGTTTATGATGTTGAAAACACGGGTCATAATTGGCTGAGCTACTTACATGAGAAAAACTCCTGGCGAGGATGTTAGCAACGTCCACGGGCTCGTCATAAACGTTATTATTAACCTGAAGGGTGGTGATCGGGAAATATGGGCCTTTATTATTTAATATTCTTATAGTGGACCAGACTTTACGTAATGGTGTTTTACGAGTCACCGTGGACACAAAGGACCGCCAGGAGTCTCGTTTGGCCCTTCTTATTATTCTCCTTGTCTCAGCCCGTGCCTGTTTGTATGCAATAAAATTTTTCTCAGTGGGCTATCAAAAATCCTGTACCTCCTATTGCGTTTTCTTAATACTTGTCGGCAATCCGGCATCCACCAATGTGCTCTATTCTTCGCATGAACTGTAGAAGTCTTGGGAATAGCAGCCTCAGCTGCGTGTAATATGGATTGGGTTATATTTTCGACCTTAACATCAATGGTCTCCCCAGATATATCTAAATTGGCGATCCTTGAGAAGGATCCCCAATCTGCTTTCTTATAGTTAAATTTTGGAGGTGGAGGGTCCGAAACGATGTCGCATGTATAAGAAAGACAGATGGGTAAATGATCACTTCCCAAGGAGTCGTCATAAGGATTCCATAAAAAATCTTCATGTATACCAGGGGAGGCCAAAGAAGTCAATGGCCGAAAAGTTACCAGTACGATCATCTACACGAGTTGCTCTACCATCGTTCAGAAGACAGAGGTTGGACTGTAGTATTAGGTCGGCTACTTGCTCCCCACGACCATCAATCCTCAAGCTACCCCATTGATAGTGATGGGCGTTAAAATCGCCCAACACTAACTTATTCCCAGGGAGATGTTCAACTAGTGAATTTAAAGCATCACTATCAATGGGGCCATGTAGGGAACAGTACAGAGAGCAAATAGACAGATACGTGTTATTAAATTTTACTCTGCACGCGACCGCTTCCAGAGTAGAATTTAGAATCACTTCCGTTTGTGGGTGTGATTTGTGTGTATATGGCGACTCCGTGACCTTCATATCTTCTATACGAGTGCCTCGCTCCATTAAAATTCTACCCCTTATATACCCTCCGGCTGGGTGCAGGCGTCAACATGCAGCTGGAGGCCAGAAGAGAAATATACAGAAAAGTGCTAGGCAAATTAATCTCTCCTCCTTACTCCAAACGTTATAAATATCACTGGTGAATACAAATCTTTATGTCACCAGTATAAGCTCCACCAAAAGTCACTGACATTAAAAACAATATTAGTCACACCTGCGTTGAGAGAGCAAACAGAATTAACTAGGCCTTTATAAATGTGTACGCACTAAACAGGCAACAACGTGATAGTGAGTGCATGTGCGTAGATGCTGCATACA